>NC_139347.1:195749385-196051885 GCF_055883805.1 Amblyomma maculatum | reverse complement strand
TTCCAAAGGAAGTATAATGTTCTCCTCTTAATTGCGTGTAACCTTGCAATGTTTTTCTATGTTGATGAAGTCAAGTTCTGGTTGTTTGCTACATTTCATTAGCAATTGGCATTATAGGTGTTGACAATATTTCATGTTTTCTTGATGCGCTAATAAATAACAATTAGGTTCATGCAATTCACTTCTAAAGCCCTTTCCGGCGCTGTAGCTACCTTGAATATCGTGTTTTACAACTGCAATCTTGTGTGTCCCATAGCTAGTTTAAAATTACATTAACTTCCCCTACAAGCAGTAAAATTATGTCGTTTTTATTTTCAATGTGTGTCTAAAGGGGGAGGGCAATCTCTCAAGGGTGCGACTTGATTACTCTCAATAAACGTTTTCTGAATGGCTTGTTCAGTCGTTTCCTTTCGCAGTGCACACGCCCATTCTCTCTGATTTCTCTTTTAGTGAATTCATTAAATAACTCTTCACATCTGACGTTGTTTTAGACGATAAACGAATATTTTTTTTGTTTTTTTACATTGCTATATACGGGAGTGCGAGAGTGCCGATCCGAAGCTATGTTCCACTCCATACCTCGAAAGTTAGACATTAAAAAAATCGCTTCTTATTAGGCGACGACGGAGGCCGTTTAAGCGTAATCTGTGTTCCCTATATCGTTGGACGCGAGTAGCCAGACATGCACTGTATGATCAGGCTGCCCAAGCTAGCAGCTTTATGCGTTTAATTGAGGCAATCTGCACAGCGCAGTAGTAAACGTGAAACCCACTGCGTTACCTTTCAGGTTAGAGGGCTCCTATGCACTGAAAAGTTGACATTTGTTTGCATCACAGGATCTATGCCTTGAAAGAACGTACTACAAAACACAGGCCACTGGGAGTAACGCAAGAAACAGTGCTTGTGAGCAAGCCGACAGCGCTCACACATTGTTTCACAGTAATAATTCAAATGAATTTCGCATAGGACAAACGCGTTTTCCAAGGTAATGCGTCGCTGTCGTAATGTAGTTTTAATTATACTGCAGCCATGTGCAGTGCAACGGCAGCACGAAAAATCAACGTGTGTGCTGGCCGCTCCATGCTTTCGCGCCCGCGCGTAGCAGACGACGTGCCCGGCAAGGAGCAAGAGTTGACTGCAGCGCTGATAGTTCTCGCGACCGTCACTTGGAACATTCTCCTCCGCCGGCAAGGAGGAGGTCGAGAAAGAAAAGTATAAAAAATAAATTTAACACTAGGATCAGCTACATAAACATGCAAGGAAGAAAAAGAGCGAAATGGCTAGAGATAGAACAGCAGTTAAGGATGACAAAATAGGTGTGTACGCTCTTTGCGAGAACCATCTCAGGGATCTAGAAGACCCGCCGTTTATAGAAGGCTATGTCTGGGAAAGGTGCAACAGAACGAGAACGGAAAAAAAGGGTGGAGGGGTAGGTATGTTGATACACCAGGGAACAAATTGGCAAAGAATTAAATCATCTTATAAAGAACATATCTGGGTATCAGGAACAATTGCCGGCATACGGACATGGCTAGGGGTAGTTTATTTAAGAACAGGACACCAATGCAGGCAAGAAAACAAGGATATTGTTGATTGTCTCAGTGACGATATAAGCCAGTTTGGAGTCGGGGCCAATATTATTCTGCTGGGGGACATGAACGGCCACATCGACGATCTGGATGTATACACGGATTGTAACGGGAAGCTAATGCTAGATTTCTGTGAGCGACACGATCTAGTTATAGTAAATAGAGAAACAAAATGTGAAGGCCAAATCACGTGGGAATTTCGCAACAGGCAGACGACCATTGTCACCATTGACTACTGTCTAATGTCGCAGAAAATTTATAGCAAGGTCACAAAAATGGAAATATACGAAGAAGGGGAGTGTAGTCTGGAAAGCGATCATAAACGTATTAGTCTGCAGATGGGGCCCTTGATGAAAAAAGAAATGGAACTTAGACAAAACGTAAACACAAAATTAAACGACGATCAAATAGCGCAGCTAGCAGCAGACATAGAGGAAGCAATACAGAAAAGCCTCATGGAAGACTAGGATTATGAACAGGTAGAACTGCTTATAAGGAGGAAAATTAAGGAAGTTAAAGTAGTAAACCGCTGGAATGGAAAGAGGAAGCCACGGAGCTGGTGGAATAAGGAAATCAGGGAAGCTATTGAACAACGACGGGCTGCTTCAAGGCAACACCGGGTGGCAAAGAAAGCACAGGTATCTCAGGGGGAAATCGACCAAAAATGGGAATCATATCGACAAAAGAAAAGATGTACAGGCCCTCGTCCAAAGTAAAATAAAGCAGTCCTCCGATCGCTGGATGGCTGACATACACGATGCTTCTAGAGGCGGAGCCAGAAAATTCTGGAACCATGTAAGCTGGCTAGGGAAGAAGAATCAAAGAAAGCAGGATCGGATTCAAGATAACGAGGGAAATTGCTTAAAGGGAGACAACGCAGTGAACTACATTACATCAGTTATAGCCGAGTCATTTAAGAGCGACGATAGGGTAATCTCCACAAATCAGGAATAAACACAAGGTAGCAGAATACAAAGCAGCTCAGAACTGACCAATCTAAACTGGAAAAAGGCAGAAAAAAATATTCCTAAAAACACATCTACAGGAATAGATGAAATTCCGATCAAGCTAATGAACTTGGTCCAAAAAGTAAGGAAACGTTGTTAAAAGCTCTGGAAACAGTCATAACGACTAAGCGAATTCCGGACAGCCGGCGGCAGAATAAAATGAATTTGATTTATAAAGGGAAAGGATGCACATAAAATCCTACAGGCCGATTACCATAACATCTGTTATGTACAGGTTGGCCATGCAGGCGGTGAAATTAAATGTGCAAGCATGGGTAGAAAGTAACAAGATACTCGGATAACTTCAGAACGGCTTTAGAAATGGTAGGCGCTTAGATGATAGCCTGTTCGTGCTTACTCAATGCATCGAAATATCTAGAGTGGAAAATAGACCTTTGTATTTGGCCTTCCTGGACATAAACGGGGCGTACGACAACGTAAACAGGGAACTCCTGTGGAGCATATTAAAAGAAGGTATCGGTTATAAGATAGAGTTCCTACAGGAAATATACCGGGATAACAAAGTAGAAATTACATGAGAAGGGATAAGAAGTATACGGAAGATGTCAAAGTATGCAAATGATTAAGACAAGGCTGTCCTCTATCACTGTTGTTGTTTATGCTTTATATGATAAACCTGGAACGGAGGATACAAGACAGTAACCTAGGTTTTGAGCTGCCATATAGATTAGGTGGAAAGGCGGTAGAGCAGCGCCTCCCCGGTTTGATGTATGCAGACGATATTGTGCTGCTAGCTGAGAGTCTGGAAGAATTGCAAACTCTAGTTAAGGAAAGAAGCCAACAGTCGGCGAGGCCAAGGAAAGCATTGGGGGTTGTACTTTCTCTTTAGTTTTAATTTTTTTTTAATGTTTACTTTGGTAACCACATAACCTAGTAATGTAATCTGTTTAGGGGAAAGATAAACACAAAGTAGAAGGAAAAACAGCGTGCCGATGATGGGAACCGAACCCACGACCTCCGAATATCGCGTCCGGTGCTCTTCCAACTGAGCTACATCGGCCGCTGTCCCACCTGCTACTTTCTTGGGTATTAATGTTGTCTGTATACGAACCTTGAGAGTGTTCACCAGCGCCACCCTCAACCATAGCGGTGGACGTGGAACGTCCTTTTGTTACCGCCAGCGTCACGTAGAACGTGATCAAGAGCGAGGGCGAAAGCTGTGCTAGAACCCTCTTAACGGCCGACCATTAGAGGTGGTAAGCGATCAGCACGCGCTCTGCTGGCTGGCAAATTTGAAAGACTCCTCCGGAGCCACCACGCCCGATGGAGCCTGCATCATCAGGAATTCGACATCGCAATCGTCTACAAGTCAGGCCGCAAACACTCCGATGCAGACTGCTTGCCACGACCCCACATTGATGCGCCGGCGAAAGAAGACGACGAAGACGCCTTTTTGGGACCAATAAGCGCCAGCAGTTTCACAGAACAGCTATCAGACCCTAAGCTGAAAGCACTAGCCGATTACTTAGAAGGAGAGACCGCTTCCCCTCCTGCTGTATTCAGGCGACATTTATCATTGTTCGCTTTAAGCAATGGCCTCCTTGTAAAGAACGTCACAACCAACAAACAGTGCCGCTTCTTGTTGTGCCTAAAAACCCCCGGCAGAAAATTCTGCGCTGCACGATGAGCCCACAGTAGGCCATCTCGGGTCTGCGTGCACGTTGTGTCGAATCCAGGAGAAGTACTACTGGACGCGACCGCCTGCCGAAGTTTCCCACTACGTGAAGACATGTCGTGAGTGCCAATGATGCAAGACGCCGCCGATCAGACCAGCAGGACTACTAAATCCGATTCCACCCCCAAACCTGCCCTTTCAATAAATTGGGATGGACCTCTTCGGCCCCTTTCTATTTTCGTTTATGGGTAATAAGTGGATCATCGTGGCCACTGACTACTTTACCTGTTATGCCGAAGCAAAAACACTACCCAATGGTACCGCGGCAGAAGTCACCAAATGTTTTGCCGAACAAATTTTCTTTCGACACCGCGCCCCAGAAGAGCTCATCACGGACAGGGGAACGGCGTTTACGGAAGAGTTGACGCAAGCCATCGTGGAATACATTCATACAAGCCATCGATGAACAACTGCGTACCATCCCCAGACCAGTGGCCTTACGGAGCTCCTGAACAAAACGGTCGCGCACATGATCGCCATGTACGTCGACGCTGATCACAAGACCTTGTCGCCATCTTGCCGCACGTTATCTTCGCGTATAATACGGTAATCCAGGAGACGACCAGAGCAACCCCGTTCAAGTTTTTGTACGGCAGGGAGCCCACGACGACGCTCGATGCAATGCTGCTGCACGAAACCGAAGAGGACAGCTTTGAAGTCGCCGCCTACCTGCAGCGTGCAGAGGAAGCCCGACGACTCGCACGGCTGCGTATTAAAGACCAGCAGCGCACCGACACCCGACGATACAACTTATGACGACGTCACACAGAGTACAATCCAGGAGACCAAGTGTGGGTTTGGACTCAATTCGCCGCCGTGGACTAAGGGAAAAGCTACTGCGTCGATACTTTGGGTCATGCAAAATCCTTCTGCGTGTTCGACAACTCGACTATGAAGTCATTCCCGACGGTACGACAGCATCACAACGGCGACGCCCGCGCCCAGAAATCGTACACGTTGTTCGTCTGAAGCCTTATTACGCGCTTTAAAGAATCCATAGTGTTTAAACTTTGTAATGTTTCTATTTAAGTTGCTTATTTTGGAACATCGAGGCGAAGTGTTTTTTAAGGCGCTGCAGATGAGGTTTTGTGATGTTAGGAAGATAGTGAAAGACCGGAAAGCGTGGTGTGATATGGTCCTAGGGTCACGAAGAGTCGGACACGACTGAACTGAACTGAGTGCCGCGAAACCTTCAAAGCTGTATTGGTTGTTTTTCAGCAACCGCCGGCATGCGGCCTTATCACTGTGATTCTGGCTGGCGTATCAGTTCTGTGTTCATTATTTGTTAATGCTTGATGTCGCGAGATGCACCTTTATCAGTTTCTTTGTCGCGCAAGATGCGCCGAGATCTGTCTCGAAGATTCCGATCACTCGCGAATGCTTCTACAATGTTCCAGGTTGTGCTAGTAGCAGTTTGCGAGGTTATCTAGATGGTTCTGAGAAGTCTTTAAATTAAGCGCTGACGAGTTCAACGGGATGCATTCTTAGATCGACGAGCACGATTGTTGCTATCGCTGCCGCCAAGTTGCTCAGTTCTTTTGCAAGCGCAAGTCCGCCCAATATAGAAGTTCTCCAGTGCAGTCATCGATTCTTCATTTGTGTCATCGGCCTTGTCACCATCACGTGACAATATATCAAAATTGCAGTCTGGACACGGACCGCGCGTGCTAATATCTCGTCTGGGCTCCTAGCTACCAGGGTCTTGCAGGGAACGAGGCAGCCAACGCAGCCGCCCGCGCGCTTTCTTTCCGAGCAGTTTAAAGTTTTCTCTCTCTCTCTCTCACTCTTTTTCCGGGCAGTTTCCTCGGGACTCGAATCGCTGAGGACATCGATTCCAATCCGGCTTACACATTCAAAGATATTGTAATTTTCTATCAAAACGCGCATCGCAAATACCCTAACCCCTGCAAAGGATTGACGAAAGCTAACGAGAGGCTGCTCCTGCGCCTCTTCACCAATACGATGCTGTGCCCGGCAGTACTTCAAACTTTTGACTCCTAATTCACTGGCCAGTGCCAGTACTGTGGGGAGGTGGCTGACACCTACCACATGGTATGGGCCTGCCAAAAAAAACCATCCCTTCCCCCATCCCTAACCCTTCCCAGGAGGACTCGGAGCCGACCCTGTTCGGCTGCTGCGACCTACAGGTCCAAAGGGCCTTAACGCGGCGTGCACAGACGGCGGCAGCTGCCAATTGGGTCCCTGACTAGGAACTCCACCCAGTATTGTAAGGCCGAGGCCCTTAAGGCTCCGCGCCAAGCAAACCTCCATTCGCCGCTAGGGGGCCATCGTGAGCGGATGCCTGCAATGACAGCTCCTGCTAACGGTACGTGCTGTCCCTACCTTTATCTCCTACAGCCACTTATCTGCTCGGCAAGAGACATAAGCGCTTAAGAAGGTAGACAAGGAAGCCGCCCATTCTGGGCGACATTCGGCCCTCTAAGTGATTATTGGACTGAGACGCTCAGCCACCGAGCTAAGCCTAACTCATCTCCGATTCCTCGCCGACAGTGACGGCGACACCGGCCGTTACCATGGGAGTAACGGTTGAAGGTCGCACCTTAACCGCAGAAGAGCTCGAGTCCGGTGACTGGACTCCAGTTATATATAAAGCCTACGCCTCAAGACCAGCCACGTGAACGAGCCTTCCTCACCACTCCGGCAACGCTATCAGCGAGGCACATAACCTGAACACTCGGCAAGCGTTCCATGGAGGTGAAACCACAACTGGCAGCAGCAAGACGCGGGCCCGCCTTCCGTCTGCGACCAAGGAGATCCGTATCACAGTGCTGCGCAGCAAGCAGCTGCCACCACTCTCGCCCAACGCTGTTCGAGTAGTCGATCGACAGCGTGGTGAACTGAGACTTAGAGATATCCTAGTGCCTCGATTCTGGAAAGCAGTGCAGACCGAGCTCAAAATCACACTACCAGAGGACATCTGCCTGCGCATTCACTCGACGAACAATACGTTCACCGTGGCAACGACACACATCCCAACAGTCGAGACGCTAAAGACGTTGACCTCGCTCACCATTGGAGAGCGAACCTACCCATGCGCGGCCTACGTGGCACCCCCCCCCCCCTCCTGGAGGCTACCAGAGGTGTTATCACAAACGCCTATGACGACAAGAGCCCAACGCAACTATATCAAGATCTGGTCCGAAGAAATCCAGAGCACACCATACTAACCGCCCGGCGGATGGGCAAGACGCATTCTATCCTAATCACATTTGACGTTACCACAGTGCCGCGTTCCATCAAATACATGAGAGCCATTCACCGCTGCACCCCATACCGCGGCAGCCCAGACGCCTGCACTAACTGCAGACAGCCGGGTCACCGTGATGATGTATGCCCAAGCCCCATGAACAATCTTTTTCCCCGCTGTGGAACGCATCATCCACAAGACCAGCCTTGTACGCCCAAGTGCATTCTCTGCGAGGGTCCTCACCTTACCGGCACGGGATCATGTAAAGGACGCAGCCTTCACCAGCCACGCAAACAATCAAGCCAGGAACGAACGCAGCTACAAGAATCGGATGCACCCAAGAACGATTTTCCCCAGTTGTCCGAACTCAACCAGCCCAACCAGCATAAGCAGGCCTGGACAGTGCCACTAAAACAAGCCTGGAACGCTTCTGCCTCTTCACCCAAGCAAACATCCACGACAGCGACTACCAGTCTACAACACGCCCTTGCAAAATCTCAGGAGGAGGCAGCGGCGGCAAAAGCGGAAGCTACAGCAGCGCGAGCAGAAGCCACCGCCCTTCGTCAACACAAAGTCAGACTGGACGCCTAGATAAGTGCCATTGCCACTGGATCTAAACTTGCCCCCCCCCCCCCCCCCCCCAACTACCGCTTCTCAGTTTTCACCACCTAACGTATCCACCACCGATACCTTGTGCAACACCTCAAACGCTAGTTCCCCTCCCGACTCACTACCAATGAAAGCTGACACGGAACCACCTACAAACGCTACTTCTTGTATAACGATCCCTCCCTCCACCTCAACTCACTACACAGCTTGCAAACCATACTTGAGTCATTTGCTGCTCGATTTGAGGCAAAATTGCAGGAAGCTATAACACACATCAATCAGGAATGTGCTACACTCAAAGATGCGGTAATCCGCATAACGCAAAACAACGCTATTCTTAATCACAGATTAAATTCCCTAACGCAAAAATTCTCTAACCGCTGTATAGGTATTGAGACTCGCCTTAATACTAGCGCAACGTGTCTTCCAAAGCGCAAGAAACCCAAAGCAGCAGGAGGGCAAGAATATCCTCTCTCTGCTATAGCTCATGAATTTCACCCCTCCGTTTCGACTACCCCTCCATCATGTCGAAATCGTAATCTTACTTTTTGGCAGTGGAACTGCCGGGGCTTTGGCCAGAAGCGTCATGTAGTCCACCAACTGCTGTCCTGAGCTACGGGACCCATCATCCTTTCCCTACAGGAACCCTCCAAACCACTCACCCTCCCCGGCTATAGACCTATTTTGCCTACATCTCCTGCTTCCTCTCGAGTAGCCTTTTTAGTTAGTCGCTCTGTCACCACCATCACACATCCCTTGGCGATTCCAGACATTGATAACCTTTTAATTGAACTTTTGCCAGAACACACTCGAGCGAAAAGTGTTTTTAGATTAAATGTGTACAGTCATCCTAAGTGCCATAAAAACAACTATGAACGGCTATTTACGCTTGCGAAGCGCGTAGCTAACAGGTGCCCGTTACTTATTGTTGGAGATATTAACGCTCCACATACAACCCGCATGACACACCGAAAGGACGTGGCGTGTGGTTATCCGCGCAACAAACCGGTCTCTCCCTTCTTACTGACCTTACCTTTCCTACCCGCACAGGAACCAGTGTCTGTAGAGATACTACACCAGACCTTACTTTTGCACATCGTCTTCCTCACGCGTCTTGGTGCAATACACACGAGAATCTAGGAAGTGATCACTTCATCATAGAAATTCTTCTAAACATTCAACTGCCCTGTAGGCCTCACAGAAGTTCAACGTTCACGAAGTGGGATTCTTTCCGAACGTGTAGAGCAGCCCGCGTCTACGCCCCCATTAATGATATCACCGAATGGACCAAACAAGTACAAATTGATGTCCAATCAGAATCTTGTCCCCTACCTGATGACTGCCCAAACGACATGGTCGACTCCCGCCTCCTACATTTATGGGAGGCTAAAGGCGGCCTAGAACGACGCTGGAAACGGCAGCGTTGGAATCGGACACTTGGACACCGCCTAGCCCGTCTTAACAAAGGGATAGAGACGCATGCAGCGGCTCTTTCACGACAGAATTAGGAATCTCTATATAACAATTTAGAGGGAAATTGAGTGTATCTCAGACTTGGAACCTTTTTAGGCACTTAATAGGACTATGCAACGAGACACCCTCACTAGACTAATACATGCTTGCGATACACCTCCACTGGAACGTCTCCAAGAACTACGAGATCACTACTTCCCCAAGTACCCTTCTATAACACACCCCGACTATTCAGGGCTCCTAACGACTTCTTCGACCAACCCATCACGTTTTCAGAGGTGCAGGCTGAGCTTCAGAGGCTAAACACATCTCCAGTCCTCGGTCCAGACGGAGTACATAATAAGGCACTCCGGAATCTCGATTCCCAATTTATTGCCGCCCTTACCGAATACTTTAACGAGTGCTGGCAACGGGGAACTCTCCCGCCGCATTGGAAAGAGGCCAAAGTTGTGTTTATACGGAAACCTGGGAAACCTCTGCTAATTTCAAACCTTAGGCCCATTTCTTCCACCTCTTCTGCCAAGAACTTAATGGAGCATGTACTCCAGACCAGAATTTGTCAATATCTAGAAGGCAAAAATCTCATGCCCACCTGCATGTTTGGATTTCGTCCTGGCCTTTCCACACAGGATGCCTTCTTACAGCTGAAATATCACATTCTCGACAGTCAAACCTATGACACCAAAGCCATCCTAGGCGTGGATCTGACCAAAGCATTTGATAATCAGCAATCCTTCAGAACCTTACAACCCTGGGAGTCGGCGTCAGGTTGTATAATTACGTCCGAGACTTCCTTAGGCAGCGCACAGCCACACTTACCTTTGGCGACCACTGCCTTTCGGAGATCATGCTAGGTGCACGAGGTCCGCCTCAGGGCGCCGTCCTCTCTCCTATACTATTCAACGTAGCACTTTTTCACCTACCCAAAAAATTGGCACAAATCACCGACATTCATTTCAGCATCTACGCCGACACCACTGTTCGGGCTAACCGCGGCAGGAACACATGCAAATGGCACTAAACACCATCGGCACCTATGTAAGGGAACGTGGCCTGACTTGTTCCCCTTCAAAATCAAAACTGTTTCTCTACCGCCCCAAGCAATACGATTCAGGCAGTCCGCCTATTTCCCACAAGCTGGACACCCATTCGATACCACTAATATCCAAAATCCGTGTACTGGGTCTAGTTCTTCACTCCCATGGTGCACACGGAGAAGTCATAAAGACTCTCCATACATAATATCAACAGACCACCTGACCGATTCGCCGCATAGCCAACCACCGGGCAGGCTCTCGCGAGCGAAACACAATTCGCCAGGCTTACGCGAGCGAAACACAATTCGCCTCACCCAGGCTTACGTTATAAGCCGCGCCACATATGCCCTCCCATACCTTCCCCTCAAACAAAAGGAGAGAGGCCGGGTGAATGCGCTCCTACGAAGTTGCACGGAAACGGCTCTACGACTTCCCCCAGCACATCTAATGCCCGACGCCTTAAACTCGGTGTACACAACACTTTCGAGGAACTTAGAGAGGCTACATTAACGGCACAAATATCCCGCCTATCCAACTCGGCGGCTGGCCGCACTTTATTATCCCACTTAAACCTTATCCCAGTTACACACCCCATTGACGTGTCCCCCTTTTTCCTAACCTCCGCTCTAAACTCATCATACCTCCCATCCCTAAAAACATGCACCCTGAGCGAGACCAGGGCCGCAGAATAGTCAGGGCTCACGCCCTTCACATATAATACAGCGACACCCAAGAGGTGGTCCACGTGGGCGCAGCGGAATATACGCCATGCTCCCGTATGGTCCTGGCTGTAGCCGACAAATAAGAAAAACTGCTTACTTCCAGCTCTATAATCCCCAATTCCACCACAGAGGCAGAGGAAGTAGCCATTGCGATTGCTCTCATCTCTACATCTGCCACAAAAATTATCTCTGACTCCAAATCTGCGATTCTAAATTATGCCAACGGCTATATGTCCCGCACCGTTGCTCGCATATTACGCTTCTGGCAGCCCCGGCACCCCATAACCCTCCTCTGGACGCCAGCACATGCTGGCCTCCCTGACAACGAGGAGGTTAATTCCCTAGCCCGTGGTCTTACTTTCCGGGCTAGAAGAATGGAGCCCCCTCTACAGGCCGAGGAGCGCCTGCTCTCCTTCCGCGACATTCTCTTGTACTACCAAGACAAACGAAGGGAATATACACCCCCAGCCCCCTATCTCACCATAGCGCAGGCCGTACACTGGCGAAGCTTGCAAACTTGGACGGCTCCATACCCTACACTTCTACATGCCAGATACCCAGACCAGTTTTCCTCATCATGCAGAGTCTGTGGCAAACCAGGACACTTCCTACACATCCTTCTTACATGCCACACCTTTCCTCATCCCCCATCACCGAACTTAGCAGAGTCCTACTGGGAGTCTCTCATGAAGTGCACCTCAAGTAAAGACCAAAGGAAGATCATTTCCAGTGCTATGAGGAGGATTGCTCTTCAAGGACTTTCTTTTGCCTTATGAGGGTGTCTCCCATGTAGTAAGGGAGCACCCAAGTGCCATGCAGGGGGCTTCGCCCCCAATATTTGTTCCAAATGGCAATAAAATGTTTCTACCACCACCACCTCCTTCAAAATGTAGAATAAATATTTTTTCACCACCGCCTCTCTGTTGAAGTTAGGTGAGTGGACGCCACTGAATCGTGGTCACCAGGTCGAGGTCATGTTTTGACATTTTTTCTTGTATAATGTATATTGGCTCGTGAGAAAGAAAGCGCAGAATCTGCCTTTGATCTTCATGGTTGTTCAAGGTAACATCGCACCCCCCCCCCCCCCCAAGCCAGGCCTGCCTCTCCATTTAAGTTAGGTGTTGGGAAAAGCATGGCGCGGTATACCTTTCGGTAAACACCACGAAATCGTGAACGCCCACGCTTAATTAGCTCAAGGTCACTTGAAGGACAAATTTAGCGTAGACTGTAATACCTAGGGTAGGGAGGGTTTCGCTCCCATTATAAATTGGTTTATAAGAAAGGAAAGGCGCTGTATCTCTTAAGGTCACCTGGAGGTGAGAACCAGGCATAGCCGAAGGCTGCAACTACCTGGCGTAGTGAAGCTTTCGCTTGAACAAATGAACAGCGATCGAAGCGCAGTGGCCGAACACTGTTCGAGACAGTGGTTCAGAAGATTGACTTCCACGGAACTATTGTACAGGACACCGAACAGCCCCCCCCCCCCCCTCCTGCACCGAAGGAGACTGTCCGCACACGTTCAGCAGACACGGGGGAACATTTGCGGTCTTTTAATTTTGTTTTGGGTTTGCAACTAAACTTCCTCTACCCACAAGAAAGACATGCGTCGAAAGTTTCCTTTTGAACCTCAACGAGCCTATTACGGAGGCAGCATGCGCTCCCCGCTCCCCCTTCATTTGTGCTCTCCCACCCTTTTCGCACTGTGCACTTTTCTCTTTCAGGCAATCAGATGAGTTACAGCTTGCACATGGAATGTGCGGTCCTCGTCGCACTTCCGCAGTTTTCGTCGCAATATATCCAACCTTTTCATGGCGTCCAAAATATGGCGGTAAGAGCATAGGAACATGCCTAATCCGCTTATCGTCAGGTGGTTATTGCGTACATAGGCACTGAAGATGGAGCCAGTGACATCATAAGTCGAAATGACTTCCCGACTGACTCTCCGCACATGTAATTAACATTTTGAAGTAGCGCAGGTACGCATGCGCGGTCTCCTCGGCCATCATTTTCGCCGTGATGTGACTCGAAAAGGGGGGGGGGGGGAGTTCACTGCAACTGCTTTTCCACGTAACAACGTCCTTCGCTTCATCGTTGCGAAGAACTGCTGTACAGACATTTCGTGCAGTGATAGCATCTTCTAGGCCTTCGGAATCTATGCATACAATGTCTCTGCCACATTAGTTACCTTGTCGAAGCGAGTAAATGTCACCACGCAGTAGCCTGAACAAACAAGGCTGTACATGTGTAGTTCGCGTAATCAATGCTGCCAGTCGCGCTGTAAAGGCTGTTGTTGTACCCTTTGATAAGGGCATGAACCACGTTGAGGATTGGCCGCCCATGTAATTCTCAGAAATAGGCATTATACTGTGTTTATATATATATGGTTTGGTTTGTTGGGGTTTAACGTCCCAAAGCAACTCAGGCTATGATAGACGCCGTAGTTGAGGACCCCGGAAATTTCGACCACCTGGGGTTCTTTAACGTGCGCTGACATCGCAGAGCACACGGACGCCACTTCGTTTCGCCTCCATCGAAACGCAGCCGCCGAGGTCGGGATTCGACCCCAGGAACTCCAGCACAGTAGTCGGGCGTCTTACCACTGCACCCCCCCCCCGGCGGAACTTATATATATATATATATATATATATATATATATATATTGTAAGGGTGCGTTGAAGCTCAGGTCGGTGTTCAGGTCGACCGTTTACCTAGCGCGTCAGTCTCTTGCGTCTTCGTCTTTTGTCTGCCGTCTTCTTTCTTTTGCACGCGCCTTTCGACGTACGCTCGTCGTCTTTGTCATCGTCGACAATCACCGAGCGTTGGTGTGACACTACATTATCCCCGGGAGAAAAAAGAGGCATCCTGCCGACTCATGGTGTGGACACAACAGGCGGGTCGTAACAGGGCTTGAGGCGGTCAACGTGCACTGTTTCACGCCCGCGGCGACGCATATCCGGTGTCGGTACAAGCGGTTCTATAACGTAGTTCACCGGAGAGGTCTGGCAAATAATCCGATATGGGCCATGATATTTGGAAGCAAGTTTGGTAGAGAGGCCGGAAGGGGTGGCAGGAACCCAAAGCCACACGAGGGAGTCTGCGGTGTATGAAGGAGCTGGACAAGACGGTGCGCGAAGGAACTGCTGGTGACCTTGGTTCTGGGTTGTAAATGAGCGGGCCAACTGGCGACATTCTTCTGCATATGCTGCTGCTTGAGAGACGGTGGTCGCTTCGGAGGTGTCAGGGCGATAAGGAAGTATCGTGTCCATAGTTGAGGTGGGTTCACGGCCGTATAGAAGAAAAAAGGGGGAGAAGCCGGTCGTGCTTTGTATGGCAGTATTATAAGCGTACGTGACGAATGGGAGAAGCCGGTCCCAGTTTGAGTGGTCGGACGCGACATACATGGCCAGCATGTCACTTAAGGTGCGGTTAAAACGTTCTGTCATGCCATTTGTCTGCGGATGGTAGGCCGAGGTAGAACGGTGGACAATGCGGCACTGCTGAAGAAGGGCTTCAATGGTCTCAGAAAGAAAAACACGGCCACGGTCACTGAGCAATTCTTTAGGTGAACCATGGCGCAGAACGAGATGATGCAGGACGAAAGACGCAACGTCTGGCGCCGACGCAGAAGGTAAGGAAGATGTTTCTGCGTAGCGGGTAAGGTGGTCAACAGCCACGATGACCCAACGGTTACCAGCTGGAGTGACTGGTAGTGGCCCGTAAAGATCAATACCAACACGATCGAATGGTCGGCTGGGGCAGGGCAAGGGCTGCATCGGAACGGTGGAGTGGTGTGGAGGGTTTTTGCGGCGTTGGCATTCCTGGCATGCGCGAACGTAATGACGCACGAAGCGGTACATACCCTGCCAGTAATAGCGGAGGCGAAGACGAGTGTAAGTTTTCAACACTCCGGCGTGGGCACACTGAGGATCGGCGTGAAAAGCGGCGCATATTTCCGAACGGAGATGCCGAGGAATGACAAGGAGCCACTTGCGTCCGTCGGAAAGGTAGTTTCGGCGGTAAAGCATGCCGTCGCGGATTGAAAAGTGACGAGCTTGGCGGTGAAGCGTTCGTGAAGCTGGGCGCAGAGAAGGTGTAGATAAAAGCGTGAGAAGAGAAGCGATCCAAGGGTCTTGCCTTTGTTCATTGGGCATGTCGGCAATTTCTAGCGAAAATGAGTCACTTATGGTGATAGCTGTCGAGTCAGAGCTACATTGAAGAGGTGACCTAGACAGGGCGTCGGCATCAGAATGCTTACGGCCTGACCGGTAGGTAACCTGAATGTCGTACTCTTGTAAGCGGAGGGCCCAACGAGCAAGACGGCCGGATGGGTCTTTAAGGGTGGACAACCAGCAGAGTGCGTGATGGTCCGTAACAACAGAAAAGGGACGACCGTAGAGATATGGGCGGAACTTCCCAATGGCCCAAATGATGGCCAAGCACTCCTTTTCGGTTACAGAATAATTCTTTTCGGCCTTTGTTAAGGTACGGCTGGCATAAGCAACAACGTACTCTGGGTTGCCGGGCTTTCGTTGTGCAAGGACAGCGCCGAGACCTACACCGCTGGCATCAGTGTGAATTTCGGTAGGCGCCGTAGGGTCAAAATGGCGGAGAATCGGAGGCGACACTAGAAGGCGCCGAAGTGTCGAAAAGGCCTCATCACAGTCGGATGTCCAAGACGAAAGAATGGCGTCACCGGCAAGGAGATCAGTCAGCGGCGAGATGATCGAAGCGAAATTGTGTACGAAGCGACGAAAATACGAGCACAGCCCGATAAAACTACGCAGCTCCTTTAGGGAAGTTGGGCGTGGAAACTCAGCTACTGCACGGAGTTTCGCAGGATCTGGACGAACACCGTCTTTCGAAACAACGTGTCCCAATATAGGAAGCTGGCGAGCCCCGAAGCAGCACTTTTTCAAATTTAGTTGCAGGCTGGCATCAGTCAAACACTTTAGCACACGCTCGAGACGGTCCAAATGTGACGTAAAATCTTTTGAAAACACGACAACATCGTCTAGGTAACAAAGACAGTCATGCCACTTGAGTCCGCACAGGATTGTGTCCATCATGCGCTCGAAGGTGGCCGGCGCGTTGCACAATCCAAACGGCATGACGTTAAATTCATAGAGACCATCAGGTGTCACAAAGGCGGTTTTTGGTCGATCGTCAGCTGCCATGGGTACTTGCCAGTAGCCCGAGCGAAGATCCAGAGATGAAAAGAATTCGGCACCTTGAAGGCAATCCAGAGCATCATCAATACGTGGAAGGGGGTAAACGTCTTTTCGCGTTATCTTGTTCAAACGCCTGTAATCAACACAGAACCGTATAGAGCCATCCTTTTTCCTCACGAGAACAACTGGAGAAGCCCAAGGGCTGTGCGAAGGCTGGATGACGCCACGCTGAAGCATGTCATTAACGTGCTCGGTGATGACTTGACGTTCAGCAGCCGATACCCGATAAGGGCGCTGGCGTACCGGGGCGTGCGTACCGGTGTCGATGCAGTGAGTGACTACGGATGTGCGCCCCAAAGATGTCCGAGGAAGGTCGAATGAGGAACGGAAGCGCTGCAGCAAGCTGACGAGCTGGTCGCGTTGATCTGCTGAAAGGCTGGCATCCAGACAGCCAGAAAAAGCTGCAGTGGAGTCGTCGTTCGGTACAGAAGCGGGCAAGTCAATAGTATCGAGTTGCAGTGGGGTTGGGTCTTCTGAGACGGCAGATGTCATAGCGTCATTAAAGGACTCGACATGACCAAGACGTTCTCCCCGAAGAAGCGTTGACGGACAAGGCGACGGGTTAGAGACGTATATGGCGCTGTAGCCACCACAGAAAGTCAGAAGGGCGAAAGGCAGGACTAAGCAATGGCGACGATTAGCTGCGTGAGTCGGAGTGAACAGAACTGTCGAATCAGAAAAGCCGGCGCAGGAAACGGGCACGAGGACGGTAGAGCAGGCGGGGATGTCAGTATCTTCGGCCACAGTTATCTTATCGATGTAGAGCGGTGTATCAGACGAGGCGGCCGGTGAAAGCGGAGACAATTCGATGCTGGCTCGGGCACAATCAATAATGGCATGATGACTAGTGAGAAAGTCGCAACCCAGAATCAGTTCGTGAGAGCAGTGAGGCAGCACAAAAAATTCGGCGACGTACAAAACACCCTGAATGACAATTCGAGCTGTGCACGCCGCAAGCGGTTGAATGCGATGTGAGGTGGCAGTTCGGAGAAAAAATTTCGAAACAGTCGTCGTAACTTTACGAAGTCGGCGGCAAAGGTTGGCACTTATAACAGACACAGCGGCGCCAGTGTCCACAAGAGCGAGAACTGCGACGCCATCAACAAACACTTCGATAACGTTGGTCGGGGAAGACGGAGGACTTTCACAAGTTGAGGAAAACGCAGTTCTTGCCTCCGGAACTGCGGCTGTTAGTTTTCCTCCGGGCCAGCAGGAGAGCGACGGCGCAGCGGCGAGAGGGAACGACGGCGGGGAGACGGCGATCGACGGGAGGAGTGGGAGGAGCGGTCAGGATAAGATGAGTCCGTAGAAGTGCCGGCAGGGACAGGGGGAGGGGAAGGTTCAAAGTTTGAACTGTAGTTGTAACTGTACAGGCGGGGGCCATTGCGGTATGACTGCGTGCGCTGGCGACAAAGCCGGGCGACGTGGCCAGGAACGCCACATGAATAACAGATTGGGCGGTTGTCGGAGGTCCGCCATGGATTGTTGACCGGACGTCGAGGAGGCAGATAAGGGCGGGGCGGAGGTGGTGGCGGTGGTAACGGCGCAGCATACGCGACAGGGCAGGGTGGTGGTCTGGCGGCGACAGCGGCGTACGTTAACGGGGCTGTCACAGGCGCAATTTGAGAACTTGGCGGTAAAACTTCTGCAACTTGCTCCTGGATGGTGCGTCGAAGTGCAGAATCTATCGATGGGGTGGTTGCGGCAGAAGCAGGGAGGAGCGATAGTTGACGAGCCACTTCCTCCCGTATAAAGGCCTTGATCTCAGGAAGGAGGGAAGGTGGTTCAGAAGTGAGACTGCATGCTGTCGGAGGTACGAATAACCGATCGTTCACGAGAGAACGCCGGGTAGAAGCTCGTTGCCTTTTGAGGACGTCGTAACTCTGACAGAGCTGAACTACCTCGACGACGGTTTGGGGGTTTCTGGCCGTCAACATGTGAAATGCATCGTCGGAGATTCCCTTCACGATTTTGGTGATCTTGTCAGCTTCGGACATGCAAGGATCAACACGTCTACAAAGATCCACAATGTCCTCTATGTAGCTGGTGAACGATTCATCGGGATTCTGGGCGCGGGCTTCGAGGCGTTGTTCGGCGCGCAGTTTGCGCACAGCGGGGCGGCCGAACACCTCGGAAAAGCTCGTTTTGAAGGCCGACCAGGTGGGTAGGTCGGGTTCGTGGTTGCGGAACCATAAATTTGCTACATCGGTCAGGTAAAAGAGGACGTTGGCTAACTTCGTGGTGTCGTCCCACTTGTTGTAGGCGCTTACGCGTTCGTAGGAGGATAGCCAGTCGTCTACATCTTGGTCGTCGGCGCCACTGAAAAAGCTGGGGTCACGCTGGCGAAGCCCACCGGAGCACAGGATGGTAGGGGAACCGGTGGGATCAGTCGAGTGTGGAGTGGCGGTCTGGCTTGTTGCCTCAGGCATAGCGGATGGCCGAGCTAGTGTGCGGCTGCGAAGCTCCAGCTTGAGAGGAGGGAACGAAGAGCAGCCTCCACCAAATGTAAGGGTGCGTTGAAGCTCAGGTCGGTGTTCAGGTCGACCGTTTACCTAGCGCGTCAGTCTCTTGCGTCTTCGTCTTTTGTCTGCCGTCTTCTTTCTTTTGCACGCGCCTTTCGACGTACGCTCGTCGTCTTTGTCATCGTCGACAATCACCGAGCGTTGGTGTGACACTACAATATATATATATATCCGGAGTCCTCCACTATGGCGTCTCTCATAGCCTGAGTTGCTTTGGGACGTTACACCCCAACAAACCGAACCATATATATATATATAAACACAGTATAATGCCTATTTCTGAGAATTGCATGGGCGGCCAAGCCTCAACGTAGATACATGTTGAGGATTGGCTGCCCATGTAATTCTCAGAAATAGGTATTATATATATATATATATATATATATATATATATATATATATATATATATATATATATATATATATATATATATATATATATATATATATATATATATATATATATATATATATAATATTCACACATATACAGGGTGGCCAAGATAACTTCAGCCAAAGGTTAAAATAACATATAGACCAGAGAAACAACTTGTATACAGCTGCCAGCCATCTGGCGCACCACGGGAAATTTTTATTTCGCAATTAGCTAATTACTAATTAGGCTTTTTTTCTAATTTACTAACCATTGCCTTTAGACAATAAATGTGATTCGCAAAGTTTGAAAGCACCTTCAGAAACTCCAATTTCATTTATTTCCGATAAAGAAAGACTCACGTGTACATTTTTTCCAAGCTCTAAAGGAAGCGTGCGAAGTACAAAATACAAAGTACAAAGTACAAAGGAAGCGCAAGAGCGGAGCGGAATGACACAGAAAACCGAGGGTCAGCGTAAGAAAGACCCCGAAAGGGGGGAACAGCGGAAGTGCCGTCGCAGTCGGGAAAACAGCAACATGTGGTTGCAATAAATTCTGCTGAACGTGAACAGAGAGGCCGATGAAGGCGTAAGAAAGAAATGACAGGAAGAAAGACAAGTACCTACAGTGGCGGTGGGAACTGAAGTTTTCTTTCACAAAGCGCAATGTGTGTTCCATGAAGCCGTTAACGCTTTTCGGTGAGAGTTAAGGCACACTCGCAAAGTAGAGCGACAAAAGAAAGGCGACGTATGAACTACGAACACGCAACCGGGACCGGGCGTTCCTGGACGCGCTTTCCTCTCATGCTCCTGGTTTTCGTCCCTGTTGCGCTGCCGAACTGACAAACTTTGCACACTAGGCGGTTCGTATGTCGGCTTCACTTTGAGTCAACGATGCGGCCTTGACAAGGTCTGAGCCCGTCGTAGTCGGCTAGCCGTCGTTCTAAACTGTACTTCAGCTTGCAGTGTTTGTTTTATGGGAATACATAAAAACGGCGCTAAGAAGATGGGCTGTTCGATAGCCCTCTGCATAGCAGCTTGCCAACTTGACTCCCTTGGTTCCTTACAGAAACAGTACAAGGCAAAAAAAGAAAGAATCAAAACGGAAAGGCAGAAAGGTTAACTAGACAAAAAAGTGCATAGCATCAGGAGCCTGTAGCCCCCAACTTGAGTCTGGCTTTTGGCAAGGCGGGAGTTAAACGGAAAAGAACAGAGCTGAACGTAGACGCGAAGAAATCTGTGAATACAAGCGGCAAAAGCCATCTCAGTCAATCCAAGCTGCGAGGGACTAGTATCGACAGCTCAGCTGTTTTCTCGCCTCAGGATAATCTCAAGCAGCTACTTAGCGGCTACTTTGCTCAGTGAAGAGGCCATTTTGAAAGTGGCGGTGAGTAGAGAATCAGACGCTGATTCATCGGCCAGTGAGGAGTTCGTGCTCGAAAGTTCGGCCAACACAAAGCCCAACATCACGGGTGTCATAGTAAGCGAGTCGCTTCAGACTGCACTAATATTTTTTAAGACTCAATGACAAGGATAATGCACTCAAAATTGCCGGTGTTCTGTGGAAGTTTGAGTCCAGTGCACACCGTTATGTACAAAAGCAGTCGTTAATTACAATCCTCTTTTCTCAATAAAATCTTTTTTGTTTTTATTCATGACTGGTTATTATGGATGACTCGCTTTATGGACAGTTTTGGTCGGAAACCAAAGTGTCCATATTAACGAGGCACGACTGTATATATATATATATATATATATATATATATATATATATATATATATATATATATATATATATATATATATATATATATATATATATATATATATATATATATATATATATATATATATATATGCCAGTGCGCGTGAGTTTGTTCGGGGCAAGAGAACGGGACGGACGTTCCTGAGCGTCGCTGGCGGTTGAGTTCATCGTTCTGGGCTTGGCGTACAAGGCCGGCTCGCCAGCACCTGCCGGGGTCTGGTGCCGCACAGCACGTCGCCAGCCTGTGAACAACTCCCGGAGGCAGCTCGACTGCTCCATCGTGCCTGCCCGCCGCACTGGAGTCGTTGCAGTACCCGGCATGACACACCGCAGTACCTGGTACCGATCACTGGTACGTCGTACGTGGCCTGTCGCGCGACCGTTTGCTCGGACGCCTGGGCGTGAACAGGGCCCGCGTCACACCCCCGCGGCCGCCGGTCTCTCCTCAACCGGACTCCGAGCATCATCGGACTCGCATGCACCGGTGCTGAGTCCACGAGCGGGCTACACAGAAGCAGGACGTTTTTTTGGACATGTCCCATTAGGTATTAGGCCAGGCTGTGTGCATGTGTGTTGCCCGTGATATGTAATGGTCAAGAAAAGAAAAGCGTGCGTGTGTCCGCATGCTGATCAGCGTGTGCTGATCTGTTACCTGCCCAGAGCTCCTGGACGGAGCTGGGCCCATAACATATCATCACATATATATTGCCACGTACCTAGCGCCGCAAGCCACGGGGAGCCGTGGCTTGCGTACACAGTAGCGTGAAGGTAAGACCCGATAGTAAGGTCGGCTTCTAGCTCTGATGACAGTGTCCAGCACCAGCGCGCCTCTCGAGCCAACAACCGCTTCCTAGTCGTCGGCACCAAGCACGGCGACCGCGCGGCGCTAGGCACGTGGCAATATATAGCTATCCTGAGAAAAACTCCGACCGGGCTTATTCGAGCGTACAAAGGAAAATTCCTACGAAAAAGATCACTATAGCGGAGCGGAATCCACTTCCTGTCTGCGAGCGCACAGGAAAAGCCTACACGCGAAGCATGGCTCCAATTCGCGCTGAACCTTTTTACGTGCGTCGCGTGTTTAGAAAAATCTTTATTGAACACTATACTTTGACATGTGTGATGACAAATGACCAAAATTGAAAACGTACATGGTTAATAACAGGAGACACTGCACATAACATACTTCATGTCGAGGAAATACATCAAAATTTACTATTTACATTCCGAAAAAAATAATTGGCTGCTCGTTATGATGGTATATACAGTTTTGAATGACAATGTAAATACAATTATTTTCCTCTGCAAGCGCAACTCGCTGCTGCGCAGGAAAAAACGAGGATGCTTATTCGCCTTTAATGCTGACATGATAGCGTGCGTTGTTACCTTTTTGGAGCAACGACGGAGCACAAGGGAAAGACTTGGCTCTTATTTGTATTTGTTATATATATTTGTAATGTATTGAAATGCTTTATTGTTGTTTAATTTACATTTTTGTACTTATTCTTTTATTATTTCTTTATTGTATTGATCAATTATATTTTCAATTTGCACCACCAGTCACCCAGCAGCTGCCGTTCAACTACAGGTCTCTGCTTTTGCTCCCAGTTTCCGAGCACTTCCGGCAATACCTATAAGCTCCCGAGCCGATTCTGGGGTACGACGTCGACGTTTAAACCGAAAGTGCTCTGGCGATCAGCTGGAGGCTTTTCAGCGCACGCAGAATGGTGTTGCCAAAAATTGTTAGAAAACAGAAATTTTGTTTGATTTAGGCTGCATTTCATGTTCCTTTTTTTACGAGCTGTATATGCCTCACGTAATATTGCCCGATGAGTAAGCTATTTTAAGGTGAAAGCCATTCTAGGCTCATGGAATGAAATCAAGTGCGCGAGAGTTGTGCGTGGGATCTGTGTGTCGGATCTGTGAGCTGATGTGTCACTTCCTAATAATTGATGTATGAGGAGGGATATTGGGAAATAAAACCATTGATGGTGATTGGCAATGAATACATATTATACGATAGGTATCAATAGAGTTATTGAATAGCCCCGCCGGGGTGGCGCAGTGGTTACGGCGCTCGACTACTGTTCCCAAGGACGCGGGATCGAATCCCGGCCTCGGCGGCCGCTTTTCGATGGAGGCGAAAAGCAAGGCGCCCGTGTGCTGTGCGATGTCAGTGCACGTTAAAGAACCCCAGGTGGTCGAAATTTCCGGAGTCCTCCACTACGGCGTCTCTCATAGCCTGAGTCGCTTTGGGACGTTAAACCTCACAAACCAACCAAACCAGAGTTATTGAATAATGATATTGACTAATAAATTATCTTAAAATGAATGCGGAATGACAATTATTTCAAGACATAACTGTAATGACCGCGACTGACTGAAAATGAGAGTAAACATGATTTTGTTTATGGGGTTTAACGTCCCCCCCAAAAAAAACTCAGGCTATGAGAGATGCCGTAGTGGAGGGCTCCGTTAATTTCAATCACCTGGGTTTTTTTTTTTAACGCGCACTGACATCGCATAGCACACGGGCGCCTTGCTTTTCGCTTGAATAGCAAAGCGGCCGCCACGGCCGGGATTCGATCCCGCGCTTTTGGGAACAGGAGTCGAGAGCCGTTAACAGTGCCGAGTAAATATGCTTAGCTTTGAGTGCTAATGATTACGCACGACTCAGTATGACTGCGGAACGACCAGTATTTCAATCGACTACTTATTATAGCCGCAACTGATTGGAAATGCCTAATATGCTTAGCTATGAGTGGTAATGACTACAATGACTGGGCATGACTGATTATGAGGATAACAGGCAAACGATGAGAGGCAAATGATAGGAGAGGAAGGGTAGGTCTTCATCGTTCTGCTAAAAAAATAACCTAAAAGACCCTCTAATATTTTGTACTTATGCGACCTGGGGTAAGAAGGTGCTTTAAAAACAGAAATTTTCTGTACATATCGCTGGCATGAATTATTAAAGCTTGTATGTCGCTATTAATTTAACGACCTCATTCGATTTAACCACCGCCATTTTTCCATCGACTTAAGTCGTTGAAGCAGATGAATTCATATTCTGCACAAGAAAAAAAAAAAGGTTTTCAACACCGCACCGGAACAAGCATCGTGTTTTGAATATGTAAGCGGGTCAAGCACTCTCCAAAGCCATGCTGTGTCTCCATGAAAACGATCAGTATGCGTTGTAATGTACCTAAAAATATGGCCGCATTCACTCCTGCTCCTGATGCGTGTGGTTCGATACCTTGAGCCTAACACAGGAGTGCGCGGCCTTCGCATTTCGCAATGTGCTTTCGTCAACAGAAGACGAGAATGGGTAGCACCAGTGGCATTGTCGGAAAGGGCAGCCCACCAAGCTTCCTCTGCAGGCAACTTTAGAGTAGATAACATATCGGTGACAGCGCTTTGCAAAGCGTGGAGATTACGCGCTTTCGTGTTCTCTCTCATACTGCTGGTAGCTTACAACACATGGGAAGGAGGAGCTTCCAAAGTATCGATTCCAAATGTAGAGCACTGGCAAGACTTTATGAAAGCGTCCACTCATCAAGAAATTCAATGACCAAATTTGTTCCCCCTCATTTGCATATCGACCTGAGTTTCGACGCAGTAGCTGCGACCTTGTTTTCCTATGCCGCATAAGGGAAGTCTCATCTCACTGTATACAAGTGGAAATTCAGCAAAGGTGCTCTAGAACGCCATGCTTATTCCATTAACACGAAACGAAAATCTTTTTCGCGGGTTTCTACAGACTTAGAGAGAGTTCCGAATTGCGCGCGCGCCATATGCAAAGCGTATGGAATAATTTTCATCTTTTTCATCACCATTTGTCATCGATATGAGTTGTTTCAAAAATAGGCTTTAATATGCATTGTCCTGGTGGCAACACAGGTGTTCCGGCTCCTGGGACAAGCAAGCGTCACCAACCGCTCAAAAGCGTTCTCATAGTGCGAACGAGTTTCAGCTGTGTACTATATGTTGTAAACATAGACAGTGGTAGTCGCAACGCCACAGCTAAGAGCGGGAGAAAACTACACCTATCGCTTAGAAAACAGAATTTTACGCCAGTGGAAACTCCATCAGATAGTTAAGTCGTTAAACCTTGCCCGAAATTAGACACTGCTACGGAAGTTTATTTATGGCCTCACGAAACATACTGAGGATGGTTTGGATTTCTGTTGGATTGGTGCCCGTCTTTCCTCTATTTCCTGCTACAGTAGATGACAACCATACAATGCTACTTAGTGTCATGGCTGCCTCAAACTCTGTATCATCTCAGCCAATCGTGATGTACGATTCATTTGATAAGAAAAACCTTCCTGCCATTATAAGAAAGTTCCCAATATCCGTAAAGTTTGTCAACATAAACAGCCCAGGAATAGAGTGCGAGTTCTACTTGCTCTACGGTGTAAACTGCGATCGATGGAAACTACAAAAGCGCCCTTTTATAGCCACAGAAAAGATAGTCTTCGTGCTTCATTTCTCAGGAATGAGCATGATAAACAAGGAACGTATCGATGAATTATCCATTGTACCCAAGTATCGATTTTTCATTTTTTCTCTATCGAGCCACGAAGAAACCTTGCGTGTATTCTCGTCAACGCTTTGTCAGGTTATAATAATCACCCCTAGAGACATCAATGCTCCAGCTGACCGGTTTCGGAATTGCGGAACCAGACGGATAATGCCCGCTGCCTGGCATTTTGATGATGATCACGGTTCTGATGGGTTTTTCCCCCGTGGACACAGGTACTATGCATCTGTCTATCCCTACTCATCACGATGGTTCCCTTCACAGGATCTCAGGAAAAGCCCCGAGGCATTAACCTTGCTTGACGCCTATAGAGCTTTGAACAACACTTTTGAATTTTTCGAAGGAAAGAGACTTGGAGAAGTTGCTGCCAAGACTGTAGACATTGTCATTATGCCGATTCAGAGCACCGCCCTAAAATCTAGACACTTTTTTGAATATGCGCAGTACTTGCCCTCACGGTTCTGCTTCTTTACAAGCCGCCGAACAGCTGTTCACATAAGGTTCATGGACTCCTGGCAGTCACTTGTGTCGATGTCGGTCTCCTTGATGGCGTCTGGAACTATGGTGATGCTACACCTGCGCATTCGCAGGCGCTTCACCTACAAGCGAAGGACAAACGAACAACATCCTGGGATGCTATTTCTGGTAAGAACCTTTCTTGGAAGATGTCCTTCCGTAACTTCTAAAAATGCTCCTGCCTACCGCAGCTTGATGACAGCTTTCTGGTCCCTTTCAATGATGGGCCTGGGATGTTACCTGCAAAGAAGTATAACGGCCATTCGATCTCGATCTGTACCAAGCGTCTCCCGTCACCTTAAGACCTTTGAGGAACTTGAATCTTACATGAGGAAATGTGCAATAGTACCCTGTATTACACGTGACTTGTCATATCGTATGCACTCTATGCAGCAGTCTGAAGGACAATTCCTAGACTACCTTAACAAAATTCAAGAAGCTGTAGCACGGTGCACAAAGACGCTCACTATACGACGAACCGTCATATTGCTATGACGAAGCTGAATAAGGAGCGCACGTGGCCTTCTCAGCAGACTGTAGCGACGAAGAGGTGGCCTCAGCTTCGCAGTTGGATCTCGCGGCCAGCGATAACATCTGCAGCATTGCCCAAGTAGCTGCCATTCACATTTCACATCCGCTGAGGTACGTACGCATTTCGATTCTTCGTAGACAGAACGTTTACACCTGTGTGTTCCAGGTTAATCATGCTAGCTTTTTGTGATCATCAGGTACAGGTGCGGACATAAGTAAACGGAGCACGATTTTCCGTTCAAATTATAATCAAGCCTTCTTCACTGGACATAAGAAAACAATACTTGTCGAAGTGAAAGGGCACTGACGTCTATCCGTTTCGCATACTCTACGACTGTCAGTGGATGTATCCATAATTTATTATTGCGAAAGCAATACTACTTTCACTTTTCAGCCCTTCGCGTAGCGAGGCGGTAGCTACCATTGACCTTTAGCGTGACCTTTGGCGCGCCGCCAAGCACAGCTGCGCAAAAACAGGGGCCCCAACTCGCGCCGTCAACTCGCGAGGCGGTAGCTACCAAACGCGGCCTTACTCTCGCTCCCTGAGGGAGCGCTACAGCCGGATTGACGTCTGAAAGTGTAATAATGGAGGCTGAGCCCCCAAAAATGGCAAAGAGTAGGTCGATAAAGAAAAGTACAAAAAAAAAAAATTTAACACTAGGATCAGCTACATAAACATGCAAGGAGGTAGGAAAAGAGCGAAATGGCTAGAGATAGAACAGCAGTTGAAGGATGACAAAATAGGTGTGTACGCTCTTTGCGAGACTCATCTCAGGGATCTAGACGATCCGCCGATTATAGAAGGCTACGTCTGGGAAGGGTGCAACAGAACGAGAACGGAAAAAAAGGGTGGAGGGTTAGGTATGTTGATACACCAGGGAACAAATTGGCAAATAATTAAATCATCTTGTAAAGAGCATATCTGTGTTTCAGGAAAAATTGCCGGCATAAGGACATGGATAGGGTAGTTTATTTAGGAACAGGACATCAATGTAGGCAAGAAAACAGGGATCTTGTTGAATGTCTCAGTGACGATATAAGCCAGTTTGGAAACGGGGCCAATATTATTCTACTGGGGGACATGAACGGCCACATCGACGATCTGGATGGATACACGGATTGTAACGGCAAGCTAATGCTAGATTTCTGTGAGCGGCACGATGTAGTTATAGTAAATAGAGAAACAAAATGAGAAGGCCAAATCACGTGGGAATTCCGCAACAGGCAGACGACCATTGACTATTGTCTAATGTCGCAGGAAATTTATAGCAAGGTCACAAAAATGGATATGGACGAAGAAGGGGAGTGTAGTCTGGGAAGTGATCATAAATGTATTAGTCTGCAGATGGGGCCCTTGATGAAAACAGAAATGGAACTTAGACAAAACGTAAAAGCAAAATTAACTACTCATAAGGAGGAAAATTCAGGAGGTTAAAGTAGCAAACCGCTGGAATGGAAAGAGGAAGCCACGGAGCTGGTGGAATAAGGAAATCAGGGAAGCTATTGAACAACGACGGGCTGCTTCAAGGGAACACCGAATGGCAAAGAAAGCACAGGCATCTCAGGAGGAAATCGACCAAAAATGGGAATTATATCGACAAAAGATACTTCAGGTGCAGGCCCTCGTCCAAAGAAAAATAAGACAGTCCACCGATCGCTGGATCACTGATATACAGGATGCCTCTAGAGGCGGAGCAAGAAAATTCTGGAACCATATAAGCTGGCTAGGGAAGAAGAATCAAAGAAAGCAGGATCGGATTCAAGATAACGAGGGAAATTGTTTAAAGAGAGATAAGGCAGTGAACTACATTACATCAGTTGTAGCCGAGTCATTTAAGAGCGACGATAGGGTAATCTCCGCAAATCAGGAAGCAACACAAGGTAGCAGAATACAAAGCAGCTTAGAACTGACCAATCTAAACTGGAAAAAGGTAGAAAAAAATATTCCTAGAAACACATCTACAGAAATAGATGGAATTCCGATCAAGCTGATATATGAACTCGGTCCAAAAAGTAAGGAAACGTTGTTGAAAGCTCTGGAAACAGTCATAACGAATAAGAAAATTCCGGGCAGCTGGCGGCAGAGTAAAATGAATTTGATTTATAAAGGGAAAAGAGAAAGGATGCACATAAAATCCTACAGGTCGATTACCATAACATCTGTTATGTACAGGTTGGCCATGCAGGCGGTGAAATTAAAGGTGCAAGCATAGGTTGAAAGTAACAAGATACTCGGGGAACTTCAGAACGGTTTTAGAAATTGTAGGTGCTTAGATGATAGCCTGTTCGTGCTTACCCAATGCATCGAAATATCTAGAGTGGAAAATAGACCTTTGTATTTGGCCTTCCTGGACATAAACGGGGCTTATGGAAACGTAAACAGGGAACTCCTGTGCAACATATTAAAAGAAGGTATCGGTTATGAGTTAACAGAGTTCTGCAGGAAATATACCGGGATAACAAAGTAGAAATTACATGGGAAAGGATAAGAAGTACGGAAGATGTCAAAGTATGCAAAGGATTAAGACAAGGCTGTCCTCTATCACCGCTGCTGTTCATGCGTTATATGATAAATCTGTAACGGAGGATACAAGACAGTAACCTAGGTTTTAACCTGTCATATAGATTAGGTGGAAAGGCGGTACAGCAATGCCTCCCCGGTTTGATGTATGCAGACGATATTGTGCTGCTAGCTGAAAGTCTGGAAGAATTGCAATCTCTAGTTAAGTGTTGCGGAGACGAAGGGGACGCTCTAGGCTTCAGTTTCAGCGCAGTTAAGTCGGGTCTGATGATTTTCAACGGCTCAACTGATCACGGTCTTAAAATACATGGCCTTGAAATACCTAGAGTAGCAGAGTATAAATATCGGGGGGTATGGGTAAACGAAGGATTGGCATACATTGGAAAGCATGAGCAATCACTTAAGGCCAAAGGGCGAAGGAATGCCGGGATAATGAAGCATAAGGCATTGTGGGGATACAATAGGTATGAGGTTTTGAGGGGTATTTGTAAAGGAATTATGGTGCCCGAACTTACTTTCGGAAATGCGGTTTTGTGCCTAAAATCAGAGGTACAGTCGACATTAGAAACAAATCAGAGATCCGTTGGACGGTTAGCACTAGGTGCCCACGGCAAAACTACAAATGAGGCGGTACAGGGAGATATGGGGCTGGGCATCTTTCGAAGTGCGGAAAGCTCAGAGTAAAATATTATATGAGGAACGCCTGAGGAAATTGGACAGTAACAGATGGGCAGCTAAAGTATTTAAATACCTGTACCTAAAAAGCGTTGACTCACAATGGAGGAAAAGAACTAGGAAACTAACTAGTAAGTATGCTAGTAACAAGGACGGAGAAATAAAGAGCATTAAGCAACAGGTGAAAAACACAGAAGGGTAAAAATTGAATAAATTCGGTGGAAAAGAAACAGAGTGTGGAATTATACCGAAAGTGGAAAATGCAGATCAGGAAGGAAGATTTCTTTGATAACTCAAGAGGCAGTGCCCTACTTTTTGAAGCTAGATCAGGGTGCCTTAGAACACGCAGCTAAAAAAGGAAATTTAACAATGGAGATGACGCATGTGCTGCATGTGGAAACTTCAGTGAAAAAAATTGCTCATATTATACTCGAATGTAATGGTATCCATCCGGAAGTTGGTGCAGGCGCAATCACTGTTCCTGAAGCTCTGGGGTTTAGAGATAACAGTGGCCGGGTGAATAAACCGGCGGTGGAAACTAGCAAAAAACGACTGGAAGATTGGTGGCTTAAAAGCAGAGAAGTGACATAATGTTAGTAATGTAGGAACAAAATTTAATAAATAGAATGATGGTTTAGTTAACCATTTTAAATCAATAACTAAGATATAGGGAGAAAAATGAGCATGATAGCTACTGCTACCACACCGTTTCAAGGGGACGCTCCTATATTCCATCCATCCATCCGTCATTCCATCTGCCGCAAAAACAGGGGCCCCAACTCGCGCCATCAACTTGCGAGGCGGTAGCTACCAACCGCGGCCTAACTCCCGCGCCTACCGCAGCTACCGCCGGGGGTGCAACGTTAGATACTACAGGAGGTGGCCTAGCGGCAGGTGGAACCAACGCAGTCTCCGGGGATGATTTCATTTATGCTGGCGTAAAGAATGCCGTTGCCGCCGGTGCCGGAGCGGTAGTTGTACATTCTGCCTTAACCTCATCCACAACCAAGTATATCGTTGCAGCCACGGCACTCCTTGCCTCGCTACTAGTTATACGAATAACCAGGTAACACCCCGAAATAAACAATAGTTGAAACATATGCCGTGGCCACAGCTGAGCCTAGACGTAGTCATAGCTATTGCTTTCGCAATTACCAAGCTTAACCAAGCTAAGCCGCTGGCAATTTTTTTATTTTTATTTTATTTTTATTTATCCATACTTTTAACCCTCTATATGAGGGTTATTACAGGGAGGGAAACATGCAAATACAAGTGCAATTCTCTTCGCTAAAGTAAACTTAACAGAATTACAAATTTGTACAGTAATGCTCCAAGAACGTGTTAACACCTATCTCACATTTTTCTACTTCTACTTGATCCACAACGTCGTTTGGCAGTTGGTTCCAGGTTTCTACTGCATTGGGAAACAAGTAGTAGCGATAGGCATCAGTGCATGTAAGAGTAGGTTGGAATACATTACTGTGATTATTTCGTGGGAAACGCTTCAGAGGACGTGTAACATAGTGTTGTTTATTAGCTTTTACTATATCATTCATTATCAGAAAAAAAAAGTGAATTTCTACTTTGTTCTTCTTATTTCTAGTGATTCTAACTGACACTGTTTTAACATTTCTGTGACTTAGTCAGTGCGGCGGTATTTAGAATACATAAAACATGCCGAACTCCTTTGCAAGCTTTCCAGTTTTCGTTTTAAACCAATTTTGATCTGGAGTGTACACTGCACTTGCGTACTGTATGTTTGGCCGCACAAACGTTTTGTACGCAATCAATTTAATTTCTCTAGTCGCATTCGGCAACTTCCTCCACATTAAACAAAGCTTCTGATAGGCTTTTAAATAGATATTTTCAATATGGGGGCGCCAATCAAGATTATGTGTTAGTGTCACTGCTAAGTATCTGAAACACTTTACTTCATATAAAGAATTTTCACCGATATTATATTGAAACGGCATAACGTTCTGCTTCCTTGTTACATGCATGTAAGTAGATTTTTGGTAATTTATTTCCATGCCCAATTTCAGGCACCACGAGTTTAACGACTGAAGATAGTTATCTATATCCATCTGATCTGTCGGGAAAGCCCCAGGAGAGTAAATTGAAGAGTCATCAGCAAAACGTTTCATTTTTACAGGCGATTCAATTATAGCAGAAATATCATTTATAAATAACAAAAACAGAAGTGGACCTAAAACGAAGCCCTGTGGCACCCCCGACAGAACTTCACGCTTATCTGATACTGTGCTTTCTATTTAACTTGACAGCGGTTACCTAGATATGCCTGAATCCATAGCACTGTATTTTCACTGATTATTAATTTGCGCAGTTTAAAAAGAAGTATATGATGCAAAACTTAATCGAAAGCCTTCGCGAAGTCCACACAGATCCCACCTACCTGCTGACGTTCGACTATAACCTTGCAAAAATCGTTCACTGTTTCAATCAACTGCGTCACTGTCGAAAGGCCGGCCCGAAAACCATGCTGGAATGGAAACAATAGGTCATTCATTTCCGAAAAATGAAGGCTGTGTGTTTAGCTACTATGCGTTAAAAAAACTTTGCAACATTCGGAAGTGAGTTAAACCGGTCTATAATCCTTTACAAGCAGTCGATTACCGCCTTAAAAACTCAGAACTACTATTGCGCTGCGCCAGTCATTAGGTAAAGCATGATCCCCGCAATGACTTTTCAAAGAAATAATAGGACCACCACTCATCATACCTTTTAAGGCATTCCGTCGGTATTTCATCAGGGCCGCACGTGGGTGATGACACGTGGCGTAAAGCATAATGTGGACAATTTTTCTATGTTTGGATTTGTTTTTCCTGTGTTTTCAATACGAGGTTTTGAAACCAGTGTCCATATTTGCATATTGATGCGACAGAATTAGAAGCCCTCCCCGCAGGGAGCATCCGCTAAAGCAAAAGTTTGGTTGTACACTGTGCAACAGCACGGACACCGAGCACCCACGCTTTTGCGTGCGTTGCATTGCAACATCTGTTGACAATGGGTTGCTGGTGTTTGAGCTTATGTCGAGTGCTTGAACTTTTAAGGCCCTTCAACGGAGACAACTTTGGCCCACGCTTCCCATAGGCGGCACCTCCGGGCTGACCCACCTGGGAAAATTCGGTAGTCGCCTTTTCCTACCGGTGGTAGGACTGACGGCTTCCTGCCTCGTTCCCTTGTTAGGCTTCGTGGTGGGTGTTTCATAATTTTTTATCGCAAACTCCGCAATACCACGCCATCACCTTAACAAAAAAATAAAATAAAAAGGGGGACCGATGTAGCAGCTCAGTTCTTTTCTTCGAAACATGAAATCTTCCCGAAATACCATGGGACCCACCGTGAAACCTATTGAAGATTTGAGTCTGATGGTAGAGAAGGACAAAAATGCAGAGGAAGCGTGAGGGCATGGCGCTCGAGGAGCAGCGTGAGCGCCATGTTGGGACCTGAGTAAAGAACGGCTAGCAACGGCTGGTGTGCCTTTCTTCGTCTACAATTTATGGTGCCGAAACCCGGGAGGCTATCGCGAGCTCCGTCATCAATATTTCCTGGAGGTTACCAGGAACAACTAATCCACCCTCCAGGAAGGCTAGTGGGAGGTCTTCCAGCGAACCGCCAAGAGAAAAGGAACGCCTTTCGGACACCAGCCGCCGCTCTGACTTCAGATGGGGCGCTTCAAAACCAATCGTACCGCCCAGCATGTTTATATACCCTACTGCGGAATGAAGTTGCTCAACTCAACTAATCGAGCATTGGCACTCTGCTTGCCTTTAGGCAGTTCCAAGAGCGACTCAGAGTGGGCAACGATGGCCTGCGATCCCTCAACGAAGAGCTCGAGATATTTCTTTCAGACGAGGAGATGGAAGAAGATTTTGCATTAGTTTTACGGTACGAAGACTCAGCCGCACAAACTTTGACTCTACTCCGTCACCACATCGAGGGTTTGCAAGCGCCATCTACTGTTGTCCATGCTCCTAGTCATTCTACCGACTCTGCTGGTAAGATCTCGACGGCACAGTTAACCTGCAATGGGTGCTGCTGAAAAACCACGCCGAGCTGGGTCTCGCCTGCCAAAGCTCGACTTGCTCCGCTTCGACGGCAACGTGTCCCACTGACCAGCCTTTTCAGACATGTGCCACCATGCCGTGTACACTAACGCAGACCTGAGCAATATAAATCGCTTCCAATACTTGAAGAGCCTGCTCAGTAGAATGGCGGCGCAAGCAATTGAGGGAATTCGAGTTTCCGAAACATCATACGGCGACGCCGTCAACATACTAAAGACTCGCTTCGGAAATCAAGATTATCCAACGGTGCTTGGCCAACCTCCGGACACTCAAGTCTGTCAGGTCTCCTGCCGACGTGGTTGCGTTACGCAGTCTTTTGGACTACGTCAACATCAACATCAGAGGGTTACATGCACTCGGTGTGCCTGAGATATCTTACTCAGCCATGCTGGTTGAGAACCTTGTAAAAGTACGTAATACCGAGTGAAGTCGTGATAGACTACTACAAGCGGCAAAGCATCGAACCAAACGGTAATGCACAGCCGGCGGCAGAAGCGGAACTTCAACAGTTTCTAGAGCACCTACGCATCGAGGTGGAAGCTCGAGAACCAACTGTATCCATTGGACGATCGAGCAGTCAAGAGGTGGATCACGGCTCGCCGGTCGTGACCGCATGTAGTGGTAACGACAAAGCATGCAGTTGGCCTCAGAGCTCCTCGCCTTCGGCTTCTGTTCTACACAGCGTCAGGTGTAGTTAAGGCGGTGAGTGCTTCTTCTGCCGTTCGACGATGCACTCAACACAATGTTGTAATTGCGACATGAGTCTGCCAGAGCGGAGAAGCTACTTAGCCAGATCCTATTGTTACTTTCGATGCACCAATCCAGGGCATAGATTAAAACATTGCCGTCGTAACATTAGCTGTTTGCAGTGCAGTGGCAGGCATGCGATTTCAATCTGCAATTATTCTCAGCATTCACGTCTGACAGCTACCACTGTTAACAACTTCAACTTGCATGTCGTGGCTAAAGCTGCAACGACAAGTAACTTGCAGACACAAGTTCTATTGCAAACGTTTAGAGCGTGGTTGATCACACAGAGCCAGTCGATGCATATCAGAGGTTTGTTTGATAACGGCAGCCAACGGAATTTCATTAGAGCCGACGTCTCAAGAAAATTAGGACTACGACACCTGAATACTACCGATTTGACCATCAAAGCGTTCGGGACAGCTACGAAGTCACCGCTACGCAAGTTCGCTTTGGTGCGGCTACATTTACAAAGCGAATATGACACTATCAAAAACGAAATCGAGACCGTCGAAGTTCCGTTTATTTGCGACGCACTGGCTGAATTTCCTAATACACATGTGTTCGTTAAACAGTTGTAATTGGGGCAAAAAAATACCTTGCTGACGCGATGGTTTTCCCAGGCTTGAGTGGCGGCAAATAAATCGATTTGCTTATCGGGGCAGACCAAATTTCAAAGTTTATTTGTAATGAAATCTGTTTCAAAACCCGGAAAATAGCCTCGCAGCCATCAGTACAACACTTGGACTTTGTAAGACCCTGTTGCATGTAATGGTAGCAATGTATCTCATGTCGGGACAGTCTGCGTTTTTCGAACGAGCTCTGTCGGCACAGAAGTTTCGAATACATTCCACCGTTTCTGAAAGCTGGACTGCATTGGCATATGTGACCCTTCAACGAGCGCTTGCCAAGACAGCTTAGGTTTAGAGAATTTTCCCGAGAACATCCAGCTGCAAAACGTGCGGTATGAAGTCACACTTCAGAAGAACTTGGATGTTAGCCTAGGTGAAATTCGTTCAGTGGCGCCCACTCTGCAGTACAGTCTGGTTCAACGCCTTGGCATTGGTACCGACTTGCTCCAACAGTACGACGCAGCAGTCAGGCAATATGAAGTGGACGGGTATACAGGAAAAGTGCCTTGCGGGCAGTATCTCAGCGAGGAGATTTATTACATGCCTCACAAAGCTGCAATTTCAGAATCATCTGTAACAAAGCGGCTGCGCGTCGTCTTGAATGCGTCGTCGCACCCGAACGGTTTCTCATCAGTGAACGACCACCTGAGGAAAGTCACTTACCTCGGGTACCTTAGGGACGGTATGGTGACGATGCTAGTGTTTTCTTACTGGATTCGATAGGCCTCACCGCTGATGTGCCAGAGGGTTTTCTGCAATTCGCTTTTCAGCGGCGTAACCAAGATGATCTGCTTTTCTTAAGGCTTCAGCACATACCACTGCCCGAGAGTCATTTGCCGGCCATTCAGGAGCACAAAATGACGCGTGTGCCCTTCGGGACGATTGCAAGTCCGTTTCTTTTGAGCTCATCATTACGTCCCCATTTACAACACGTTGAAGCGTCTTTACAACGTACAGCTGCTCTCCTCTCGACTTGTTTCTGCGTCGATGACCTCGTCACTGGTTTTTCGAGTTCCGACCAAGCCTTTGAAGTAATATGAAGAGGCATACAGTATCCTCAGCGGTGCTTGCACGACGCTAGAAAAGTGGGCTACGAATGATCTCGCACAACCCGAAAACACATCGATAAATATACATCAACAGATTCACCTTGTGCGCTCACGAAGGTGCTCGGCCTCTTCTGAAACACCGCTTCTTACTGGCTTCTGAAGGCTCCAGTGACGTCCATTGAAGTAGCGCCTGTGTTGCTCCCTGTGGAAGACCCGTCAACACGCTTTGCGGTGTCGCAGATATATCGCAGTGTTCTCCATGGCGGTGTGGGCGACACACTAATCAAGCTGTGAGGAAGGATCCTGATGACACGAGCTCGTCAGTGTGTTAAATGTGTCCAGGCAAAATATGTGGTTTGTGCGCGTTTTCAGCTGAAAGCAGGTGCTACTCCGACAGAATCTTTTCTATGTGAAAAGCTGCAGAACGCTCGACCATTCGAAATCATAGCTGTTGACTTTTCTGAGCGGTCAAAAGACCATCTAGGGACGTAGCAAAATTTCAAATATCTATTAGACAGTAATATGTGAAAGACTACCATGCTAGTGATAGTAGAACGTGGAAGTTTATTGTCGAAGGAGCTGCTTCGTGGGGAGGGGGAAATATTGATCGGAGTCGTAAGGATATGCCCGCGGAAAACATTTAGAAAAGCAAATTTTGATGCGCCGCAGCTGGGAACATTGCTATCTGAAACTGAAGCTGTTAATCCAAGATCAATCCCCTTCATTTACCCTAGTCCTAATGAGCCAGGTGTCCGTCACATTTCTTGTTGGAATTTCGTCTCCTGTCTACGCTAGAAAGTAATGATGAACCGTAACAAACAGATGTTCCTGGTGTTATCGTGGAATGTATAATGGGTAAGTACGGGATAGTCTGCTCGTACAGAATTCGTTTACAGCAAGAATGGGAGGTAGCTAGGCCTTTTTGACATCCCTATCCATGTGTGGTTGACACCTCCGGGACGGGAGTGTATTGAAGCGTTGAGCCTGATGGTAGAGAAGGACGAAAAGGAAGAGGAAGCGTGAGGACATGGCGCTCGAGGAACAGTGTGAGCGCCATGTTGGGACCTGAATAAAGAACGGCTAGCAACGGCTGGTGTGCCTACCTTCCTTCTACGAATCTCCAGTCAAATAAGCCCGCTTAATATAACGTTATGTAGTGTCCACGTCCTTCGCAAGCATACTAAGTACTGGGTACAAAGTAAACTGACTAGCGCGGATCTACTGCTTGAGCTCTAAAGAAAATATCAGTACAGCAGCCTTCAGAAACTAGCCACATTTGTGAACATCCCAATAACATTTAGTGCCACACATTTTTGAACACTGTCCAAGGCGTAATCTCAAAGAATGAATTCCTGTCATTCACCGAAGAACTACTAGAAGGACTTTCCGAGTAAAATTTAATCAGTTGGCTCAGGATCAAAATCAAACAGAAGAACAAAGAAGTACTAATAAAGCATATAGTCCCAACTTTCGAATCTAGCAAGCTTCTCGATTCTGTAGAAGTAGGTCAGTTGGCTCAGGATCAAAATCCGACAGAAGAACAAAGAAGTACCAATAAAGCATATAGTCCCAACTTTCGAATCTAGCAAGCTTCCCGATTCTGTAGAAGTAGGTTATATCAAAGTAGAAATCCGACCATACAGGCCGAACTCCCGGCGTTGCTTCAACTGCCAAAACTCGGTCATTGCTCCCAAGGCTGCCGTGGCCGACGTGTACAAAATATGCTTCCAATGACCATAAATTTGACGAGTGTGAAGGTGCACTACACTACATATACTGTGCAGGTCAACACACTGCATACTAATGGTGATGTCCTTCTTGGAAGAAGGAAAGGTAATCATCACATTAAAAATAAAGGAAAACAGTGTAGTCGACACGGTCGTCAAAAACAAAACAACGGAACAGATGTATTGTCCCTTCGTTTGCAACACTCGCTCGCATGGCGTACAGAACACACACTCCCCGAAAAGGGTCCGTTTCGGTGGCGGCACGGTCCACTCGGTCCCTCTAAGCACACCCTCTCCCACCAGATGTCCGGGGTCGGAATGCCCGAATACCCGAGAGTTACTTCGCAGCGTGGAGCAGAGCACCTCCCGTCGAGTCCGAGGCGGGACCCCGGAGAGGGTCTGCGCGCATTCCGTCCGTGGGCCGAAAGTGCGTGGCGTCTCTGTCGACAACACAAGACTGAAAGAGGCCTGACAGCGATACCGTGTTGAAAAGGGCACTTTTGTGTTCAAGGTTATACCAAACTATGCCGTAGTGGTGGAGCATGGGGGCGACACCCAACAGCAAGGTTCGGTCTCTGCCAGGCAGGACCTTCTCCGTCCCAGCTAGAAAAAGAGGAAGCCGCCCTACCACTGCAGAAACTGGGCACTGGCCCCGCAGCCAGAAGCCCAAAAGGTTTTTTTCCCATAGAAGAATCCTGCAACCCACAAACCTACATCTCCCCAAACGTCTAAGGCCTCCCAGGAGGCATGCACGAACGCCTTCTTCACCACCGCTGCAGCGGCGGCAAGAAACCAGATTGCGAGTACTCGTATTATTAGACCAGAAAAAACCCAAAACCTAAGTTCGGACAGATTCTTATAAATAAAATGGCGTTCTTTATACACTGGAATTGCCGTGGTTTAATAAATAAATCCATCGGCATAAAAGAGTTTCTTCTTTGGTCAAATAACTGCAGGAAACATAGGGCGTCATCAAAAGAACATTTTAAAAGGTAACAGTCATTTTCTGCGACAGAAAGGAGGCAAATAGGCTGTCTTGAAGTGTTGGCATTGTATTGCATACCGAGGAGGCAACACTTGAAATAAGCCTTAGAACCAAGTACGAAGCAGTTCCCTTCTCCATTCCCAATTCTAAAACACCAACATTATACCATTACGGCGCTCGACTACTGTTCCCAAGGACGCGGGATCGAATCCCGGCCTCGGCGGCAGCTTTTCAATGGAGGCGAAAAGCAAGGCGCCCGTGTGCTGTGCGATGTCAGTGCACGTTAAAGAACCCCAGGTGGTCACCGCGTACCGTTGTCGCATTCCTCACTGAAGCGCCCAACATAGAGACAACGCTCCTGCAACGAGCCCGGCAATACAATCCGGATGTAAGTACGCTTGGGACCGCTCTTTCTTCGATGCCGCTAAGAAGCGATGTGGCCGTTTTCCGAGACCTAATCAGGTCAATCGTTAGAGAGGAATTACAAGCCCTGCAGCTGCCTTCCAACACGTTTTCTATTACATCGCTGTCTGAAGTCGTCCAGGACGAGGTGCGCCTGGCAGCGCAGCAGCAACAACTCTCTGAGGTTTCTAGCAAGATTGAGGTCAGACTTATGTACGCATCTGTACTCTGCCGTGCACAGCAACTCAAGAAGTGCGGCAGTCTAGTCTTGCCAGTGTACTTGCTCCACCAGTCTATCAGCGGCCACGGAAATGTGAAGTGTGGCGTGCACCGGACCGGCGGCCCCTCTTCTACCATTGTGGTGAGGCGGGTCGTCTTTACAGGGCCTGCCTGTATCCGCCAAGTCGGTCTGCGTAGTTATGCGTCCAACGACCCTTGCCCACGGAACAATGAAGGACCACTCGAAATCGAAGCTCATCTATCGGCCAGTCAGAGGTCTGGGACATACGGCCGCTATGACTTTAGATTTCGTATCCTCTGATTTACCATTCCCCCAGCCCTCATCGAGACTCCAGCTATTCTGAGCGGCGTTCTCCCAGTCCACAGTGGGAAAACTAATTCCAGCGGTCCCCGGAGGCAAGGCCGCCGCTCTCGGAAAAACTGAAGGTTCTCCGCCGCCGATACGTCGCTACGCTAATTTCTCACAGGGACATGGTAGCGACAGCATCCAACGCGCTACGTCTGATTTGTGTGTGACAATGGACGGAACTGACGCGATCAGTTTACTTGATACTAGTGCAGACTATTCAGTGATGAGCCAAGCCCTCGCCCAGGAACTGAACAACGTTTTGACGCCATAGTTGCGCCCTAGCATTAACGCGGCTGGAGGTCACCTCATTAGCCCAGCCGGAAGGTGCAGAGCCCAAATCGTTATCCGCGGTTTCGTCTCAACGGTGAATTTGACGTCGTGTGCGAGTATTCGAGGAATTTGATCATGGATCTCGCCTTTCTGCAGGGGAACGGTCCTACACGAGGTGCGAGTCAATTTTCAACGAAGCAAGCCGTGGCAAGCCGTGGCGCACAGTGACACAGAGGATCCAGGAGTCAACGCTCTGCGTATTGTCAAAGATGACGTAATGCCGCCACCATGGTCCAGTGTGCTGGTGTTAGTGAGAAACAAATCGTTTCACGACTATGAAAGCATTCAGGTCAGTCACCCTTCGCTTTTGTTCGAGAAGAGAGTGGCTATAGCACGCGGTCTTGTCGAAGTGAATGACGGCTGTGCGACTGTTTTCCTGACGAATTTCATCAATGAAGTTCAGCACCTCGCCAAGGGAACGGCTCTCGCCTTCCTCCACGACGTGGATGGGTTGCCGAATCTGTGCTCTGTGGAGATGAATCTTCGCAACGATTCCGCATAACGTAATGTCCTCCAGAAGGTTGAAACCAACTCGGGCATGTCATCTTATCAGGAGGACAATTGAAAGTTGAGTTTAAAGATTGCTTTGCGACGAATTCCAAGGCCAAACGTACGCCTATAGCAAGCATCGCATCGTCACCGATTCGGCCATACCCCCCTTTTGCCAGCATCCTACCACGTTTCGCCTAAAGAGCGACAGGCTATTAGAACCCAAGTCGACGAAATGCTAGCAAACGATGTTATACAGCCATAAAGTTTGTGGGCATCGCCAGTGGTCCTGGTGAAAAAGAAAAACAAAACGATGTGGTTCTGGGTTGACTACAGAAAATTGAATGTTACTAAAAGGACGTAACCCAGCACCTCCGCCAGGTATGTGAAAGTTGTTACACTGAATAACTGCTGCAGCAGCTCAACGAGGGCACCGAGTGAACTAAGCTTTTGGAAGAGAGCACCAGGAACGGGTCCATACTTTAACGTCCTCTACTTCTTCCGACTGCGGTTTTTCTTCAACCTCCAACGCACGTGTCAGTACTGTGAGCCTTCCACTCATCTTCTTTCATTTGTACATACCATCATCATCATTCCGCGGTGCCGCCTCTGGCACGCGCCTGGGTTCGCCATCAGAATAAACGACAAAAGACAAACACAGCATACCTTGCTGCGCGATGCAATTTCGCGGGATTGCCTTCGCCAGACCGACAATAGCTCCAGCTGAGAAAAATTGCCCTATTATAAAGCAGGAATGTCTTCCTATCGTCTGAGCTGTACAGAAATTTCGTCCTTACCTATACGGTCGCCACTTACAGTTGTTAACGATCACCAGGCCTTTGCTGGAAAATTTGACAGGCCGACTTCGCCACTTACAGTTGTTACCGATCACCAGGCCTTTGCTGGTTCTCTTTGCTGAAAAATTTGACAGGCCGACTTAGCCGTTGGATTCTACGCCTGCAAGAGTGCCACTTCGACTTCATTTATACATCGGGTCGCCAACACCAGGATGCCGATACTCCTTATCGCTGTTCCCTTTGGAAATCAGCTTGCTGTTTTTCTACGCAATGCATTTCCACCTCTGACCAAAGCCGACAATCTCTCCCCCGATGCATATCACAAGTTTCTTTTCACGAAAAAGATTACGGGCAAGCTCTCCGCTTGCAGCTACTAGCCAACGCCCATTGCAGTCCCATCACTGACGACGTTATCGGCCCTTCAAACCCACCCAGTGCTAGGCGGCAGCTCTACACATTTAAGATCGATGGCATCCTACGCTGCTACATGTATTGCCCTGATGGGACTCGCTGGATCGCAGTCGTACCGCGTGTGCTTCGCTCCCATATATTGGTGGCTCTCTATGATGGCGCTACTGGAGGTCACTTAGGTTTTAAAAAAGCCTACAACTGCGTGAAGAGGCGATTCTTTTGGCCTGGCCTATCATAAAGCCTACCTAAATTCGTCGCTTCCTGCCCCCTGTGCCAACGTCGCAAATGGAAAACTTTTCCACTCGCTGGCATCCTACAACACTTTCCCTGTCCCGCTACGCCATTCGACGTAGTCAACATCGAATTATGTGGCCCCTGCCTCTCTCAGATTAGGGTAACTATTGGATTATCAAAGCTGTCGACCACCTTGCACGCTACGCTGAGGCAACACCCGTGCCCACTGGCTCCGTTCAAAAGGTTATTTTTTTTCCTATCTATTGTATTGCATCATGGGGCTCCTCGGATGCTCCTAAGGGACCGCGCGACGAACTTCTTATCCAGAGTAGTTGCCGAAGTTCTTCACGCATCATCCACCTGACATAAGACAAGCTCAAGTTACCATCCCCAGGCTAACGGTCTGTCTGAGCAATTTCATCGCACCCTATCGGATATTATATCCATGTGCATCACGCCGGATCATGGAAATTGAAACACTATTCTACCGTTCGTCACATTCGCCTATAATACAGAAGTACAACGGACTACCGGTTACTCTCCATGCTTCCTCGTTTACGGCCGTCATCCCACCCCATTTCTCGATACTTCCTTCTTCTCTATGCCGGACTACTCCTCCACATCAGTAGCTGTCAAGTTTGTATCCCCTGTGGCCAGATGCCCTCATCTTTCCCGCCTCAACACAGAAGCGTGACAGGAAAACCGCTAGAGCCACTCCGGTTCTAAGGTCTCCTTTCTTCCTGGTGACGATGTACTACCCCTTAGCAAAAAACAGGCACATTAAAAATGTACTTCAAACGCATTGTATTTATTTCGTATTAATTTCGCATTTTTTTGTCCCAATGCCATACAAATATGTTATAAATATACTAGGAGTACAACACTGCATATCTTAATATAAATATGTTTAAAATATGCTTTTCGCCTATTGAGCATATTTCTAACATACTGAAAATGTACTTTCTTCAGCTTGGCAGGGTTCACAAAATCTTCCACCAATAGACTGACAATGTACTTTGAAAGTATTACTAATGTACTTGACCAATTTTTCATGCTGGGAGAAAGTACCCTTGGAATGGATTAAAAATATATGAAAAATAGGATGCGCTCATATTTTTTGGAGCATTACAAATATGTTGCAGTTATATTTTCCAAACCAAGAAAAATATACTAATAATATACTAAAAGCATAAATTTATACCATTCTCGGAATGCACTAAAAATACATGAAAAATGTGATGCGCTCATATTTTTGATGCATTACAAAAATGTTGCAAAAATGCACCAAAAATATAGCTGCCAAATGCTGAAAATACGTCCGACATTTTGAAAACTAGCTACCGAGAAACATAAATGAAGGGCAATACCGACAAACACTTCAATGCGACATTTGTGTCCATTGACATGACCCTTTTTCATGCTCCTTGGTTGACAGTTTTCAAAAGTCAATGTTACTTAAGCTAACTTACCGTTATTTCCGTCCGTATTTTACCAACCCAGTCTGAATATATGTGACACAACTTCCTTTATATCTTTATTTGAAGCATTTGAGTACAATGACCCACCGTGGTGGTGCTGTGGTTAGGGTGCAAGACTTCTGTGCCCGAGGATGTGGGATCGAATCCTGGCCGCAGCAGCAACTTTTCGATGGAGGTGGAAAGCAAGGCGCCTGAGTGCTGTGCAATGTCAGTGCACATTAAAGAACCCCAGGTGGTCGAAATTTCCAAAGCCCTCCACTATGGGGTCTTTCATAGTACTCGCAGCAAACAATTTCGGCCATATCATATCACACATTAAATCACAATACAGTCCATGGAAAAGAAATACGCCTATGCCACTCAATATCTATTTACAGAGTTTAATTTTCAAGAAACAGTGCTACAATACACCAATATATAGAGTAACAAAACACTGATCCCGTGCTAAACGAAAGCAAGTAGAAAGTCCGGACCACAGATCTGGATAGGTTCCAAACTTTGGACGCAACGTGGACTGAAAAGGAAGAAAACAAGACACAAATTAAAGTAGGCTTTTTAACATTCCAATTAACAATCATATACTGCTACAAGAACTAGCTTTAGAAACCAGATGGTTCGTTCCTTCTTAACATGGTTATGAATGATGACAAAACAAAAGTCAAAAAGCTGAGCTGGAGTTGGAAACCGCAATGTCTGAAACGCCGTATTTGAAATGTAGACTATGGCAAAGCCACCAACCTGTAATGGAAACCACAATGGGGCATTCTGTTTTTTTATCTGATCCTGACATGAATATAATAGTTCCATTTTTCAGAATAAAGGAGTGCGGGTTAGAATCTTGGAAGCATATTTTTTTTTTTTTTTTATCAGAGAATGAGAAATGAAACATACTTCCCGTTTATGCATGAGGTTCCATAGCGTGCATCAAAGAAAGGACCGAACACGAGCGCTCGTGTTCTGTCCCTTCTTTAATGTGCACTATGGAACCTCATGTAGATTACCCACTAGCCCGAACCCTGACCCTTCCTGTTTATGATTCTTTACTTGCTTTCTTCAATGCATTCGCTGCATTGTTGAATTTGTGACGCAAAAAACTCTGGACCATAGAGTAAGGTAGGTGGGGAAATTTTGACATCGCATGAACTGAAGAGGAAGGAAACAAGACACAAATTAAAGCCCTCTTTTTAACATTTAAAACAATCAAATACTGTAACAAAATAATAAATACTGTAAGCTGTAACAAATATGGTAGCCCCTATTTACGCAAAATAAGTGAATAAAATTCTCAAATGCAGCCCGAATCTGGCCAGGTTAGATATACCAGTACCGCCTTTCTAAAAGCCGGTGTCATGATCACAGCTGACCGCATGCTTTCGTTGATTTATAAATGCAAGAATGGACAACTCTCGCAAAAAAAAAAAAAAAAAAGATAAATGTGCCGCTTCTTAACATTCGCATCCACCATAGCTTATACTACTCCGCACGTTCAGACGACAAGGACGGTCGACTCTAACAAAAAAAACAAAAAAAAAAAAAAAAAATCTCCGCTTCTTAACGTCCGCCCTAATCCATCCTAATTTACAACGAAATTTTGTTTTTACACAGCAGCATTTATATAAAAAAAAAACTCTGTTATATTACGAACTTCACTGCATGAACAGTTTGTCTTTTAGCGGTGTAGAAAATACAAAACCCAAGTTTTCAAACCCTTCCCTTTCCGCTTAATCTTGAATGCATGCATTTGTGACTATAGTACAAGCGAATTTGGAAGAAACAGCAAACGAAACAAGTAAAGCTTTGGTAACATACAATTGCATACCTCAAAATATCAGTACAGTTGAAATTTTCTGTGGAGCCAAGCTGCTCCAAACAGGTGCTCTACCATTAATTTTACCCACAGAAAACCTTTTGACCAAACTTGGGACATCTCAATTAAAATCCTGACTGACGGCTGGAGGTACAAACATTGCCATCAAAAATTATCATGAGCTTCATGTGTTGATACAACTGCCATGAAATGGGTGCTCCCACTCAATACGAAACCAATTGGCGCTGTGAATGTTTTAACAGTACCTGAAAGCCTGCAACTGCATTGCAGGTATAATAGGAATGGGATGTGCAAACTGAAAGTCTCAGCAATATAGACCACCAAGTTCAGTTTGATTCTTGTACTATAAGTTCTCAATGGTTTTCTCACATGAATGCAAACTAGCGCCCATATTGTAAACGTGCCTCGACTCGATGCTCTACCACGAGTGCTTGGAGTGGAGAAAACAGCCACTCCTCCACTTCAGGGCCAATTAGGATTCATGAATCCAACTCGGCATTTCCTCTGACAAGTTCTCTCTCTACTCGAAGCAACGCAAATGGCATATGGGGATGAAATTAAGGCGTACTTTTGGCCCGAAAACTGTGTGCTAAAGTAGCACGCTTAGTTTTTCATGTTGAGTCTTCAACAACCTTCGCAAGCAAGTTCGATGTTAAGAGCATAGTGGAACTTGTTTTGCGGGCTAGATGAAAAGGGTGGCTGTGAAAAACTACCAAAAATGCTTTTGCGCCTGGCAACAGTCGCTGCTGGTGACAGAGTTTTATTTGTTTGGTGTGAGATGTTCTCGCCCTTTGCTGCTTTGCCTTTTTTTTTTTTATTGCCATGCTTTGACAGACATCAAAATACATTTAAAAAAAAAAAAAAGTAAAAGCCGGCACTTTCTATGAACATGGCTTTGGCCTTCAGAGGGCTCGGGAGCAAATGGTGAAAACCTGCATGCTGCTTCACAGTGCGTTTCAGCGCATACACACTGAATTCGGAGCCCTAACTGAAAATGTGCTTGAAGAGAATGCCTTCGCTGGCAGCGAATATCCTTCCGTAGGACAAGCACACCAATGCACTCCCTCGACAGCGCCGCGCGTCTGAAGACGCACTACGTACCCTCAGGTGACAGGCAAGCCATTGATGCGTGGGGTGCAGCACAGATGTCCACACAGCCCCACCGCGCCTTCGGTGCACCCCAGCTTACTGCATGTGACATGCTGTTCCCCCACGACAAGTTTGCCGCCGTTCATCAGACAAGGCGAGCTATGGAAGGAGTGCGCCTCCCCCACAGCTCGAGTCCACCTGCAAGCAAGCTCACCATTAACCGTGAAATGCGCGCCTCAACTCTGCACTCAGTAGGCTCCGAAAAGTTGTTCGCTTCATCGGCAACGACTTGAAATGTACCCACACCACAGACGCATAATGCGATAATCAATTACAGTACTGGTACCGGCGGCTGATCACAGTTATAGACCTCCTTCACTCCGGCTACGTCACGAAAATGCGGTGGCGCTGTCGTCGTTAGTGACTTTCGCCTGGTAGGCAAAACAACGCTTCAGTCGCCTTGCATCCCGTGATTGTGAGATGGCTTGTTGCTGCCGGGAAATGCAGAGTACCATGCCGACTAATCGCTTCACTATGACATGTGCTGAAAGGCACACAAGAGGAAGTTTAGTAAGCTTGCAAAGGCTTCTTGCCAACAATGGTCGCCGTAAACAGTTGTGGGCCGCCGCGGTGAAGCGCCAAGGCTGAATACCGACGCCTGCTCATCGAATATGCGGCAAACACTTCGTTACGGCTAAGCTGGAGCTTATTCACCTTTACGCCAGAGCGGTCCATCGGATCAAAGGTCGCGAATCACTCGAGTTTGGCCTTTTTACGACGCGTGATGGGATCTTGGTGTGCGGGCGCGGATGCGCTGGTAACATACATAGACGAGGCAGTCATATATATGTTGTATTGCGTAGGCCTGTTTCTTTGTTGGAGCATGCATAGATGTTTACCTATGTGAACTGTTCCTCGTTTTTTCACTTTGGTAATTGTATGTATGCGCAGTGAGCTGCTACTCGAAAGATCTGTGTTGCACTCCTCGATCTGTGATATATATGTTGCATGGCTAACCTTCGCCACGTTCATGTCAAATTATTTTTATTACTTCCAGATGAAGACTCCCACTTCACGTTAACAGCTAGTGATTTGGATCGGAGCTGCATTTCTTTATTTATGCCGAGCGCTTATATTTGTATTCACAGCGGCTGATTGTTAATGAGAGTTGTGGGGTTTATCCTACATTACCGCGGCCACAGTGGCGAGACCGAACTGGGCCACCCTAACTACGGAACCACGGGTGAAGGTAAAAACGGCCCCTGAAAAGAGGTCCCCAGAAGATACAGCCACGAAACAAAGGCCCCTGGACTATATGGCTCCGGAAAAAATGTCCAGAAAGGTCCCCTCAGGAAGCGGCCCCTAGGAAAAAATGTCACCGAAGAAATTGACTGAAATCTGCCCGGAACTCACTTCGCGAAAAATTAAACATCTTATGATGCTTTTTTTTCTTTTTCTTTCTTTTTAGAATAGATGTAACCATTGTTTGTGTACTGGGTCCTCTGGGTGCTTTACGCTTTTACAGAAACTGGAGAAGACTTAGCATGAAAGAATATCGAAAAAAAAAAAAGCCCCACCACTACATAATATCCAGCGAGTATTATGCGGTGCATAGTTTCCAGTTTCCAAGCTGGGAAATATCGCTCTTTAATATAGGTCTAATCACCCGGCTAATATTACACATTCGAGAGACGTGCTTGTCCTCCACCGCACAAATTTCGGTGCCATAATGGTTTCCTTCTTCTTCTTCTTCTTTTTTTTTTTTTTTTGCGAACGCACAGCATCAGTACCATGTTTTGCAAATTTCTAGCGGACGGGTAGAAAGAAGCACTGTAGCCTACATTACTGCGGCTAGACTCGAGGAAACTCAGTATAGGCTTTTAGTAAAAGAACTACAGGACGTGAAAAAAAAAAAAAAAAACGGCGGGGTTCAAAATATACTGTTCAAGCTAAAACCATAAACACAGATGGCAGATAAAAACAGTAAAAGTTGATTACAATGAGCGAAATTTATCGCTGATAAATCAATCACCGGGCAAGGCGAAAGCTCGACTTTGTAGTGCGTTTAATTGCATCTATTTGGGGACATTTTATCCGAGGCCATTTTTTCCGGGACCACTTTTTCCTGGGACGTTTTTACCGGAACCCACGTAACCACATTGGCCGCTGCAGCTCGTAATTGTAATGCAAGCTAACAGCGTGACTACCCGTGATAAAATTGCTACCATTAACGACGACAGCCGCCCACGAACAGAGCAGATATAACAGACGCACAGCGTTGTGATTTCAGTGAATAACGAAATGATACGCAAGTCCGTGCAGTGTTAAGGCTACTGTTGCCATGCTGACCTAAATCACCTTACCCATACAGCCGCTCGACGCTAGCGAGGTGCTTCGTGCTTACCAAGAACACTCATTTGCCGCTCGGTGTGAAGAATCATCCGATAACACAATGATGCTTTTAGCGGACTACATAGTACGCGGTTTGCGGCGCTATATATGAGCGAAAAAAATCACCGTCAGCGTACTTGACTCAAAGTAGTTGTAAGCATCCGAAGCTTTGTAATTCTCTATGCGTTCCGCGCTTAATTTTCTCGGAGAAAACAGCAAATAGATGTCAACGTCGCTCATTTTTCCTGGCGGCAGCAACGCTTCTCTTGTGCGCCTTGAACCGAATCTCCATCGGTACGGCGTGCGGGCTCGTACGCTGCACGCCGTGTAGCTAGAGTTTTTCAATGTATCGTTTCTGTCCTCACCGCTGAGGCTCACGAATACTAGCACATGGTCATTTCGTCTGCCAAGAAGGCGCCTACAAATCACAATAACACGGCCTTAACAAGCTTGGCCACAGTGCCGCGGCCGCGTTCGTGCTTTTTGCCTACCATGGGATCGCTGACGATAGCAGCGCCACCTCGATCATCTTGTTTGTTTGCAAACATGAAGGAGGTCTATAAAAGCTCGGCACGGGCAGCAAGAGGCTACGGCCACACCTGTAAAACTATAACGTGCCAGATGTCCTGGGTCGCTGTCACTTTCAGCCAATGCTTTAGAGAAAGGTTTGGTGCATCCTCGTCATATCCACTTTCGTGAAGTTTGGTATACCGGTAGAACAAAGTCCACACAGCGAGCAAACGATGTGATGTCCTCAGTGTTTACAAGTGGAGTGGTCGAGGAGCAGTGCCAAGGCAGCGGCACTGCGGACTAGATTCTTGAGAAAACTCGAGTTCTCTCTGCCACTGTTGGGAGTTATTCGAGTGGAGGTTGTTTTCTGAAACGAAAAACGGGCCTCGGGGGCCGCTTGGAGTAGAAGTTAGAGTGAAGGCGCAGTCGTGAATATGGCGGTAAGACTAACTGCCACATTCACGACATGCCTTCACTGCAACTTCTACTCCAGGCCGCTTGGGGCGGCAGATCTGTTTTTTTTTTTTCTTTTTTTTTGCCAGAGTCGACCATCCTTATAGTCTGAATGTGCGGCGTAGCATAAGCTTTGATAACTCTGATCAGCTGCTGGTACCAGTACTGTAATTGATCATCGCATTACACTTTTGTGGCATGGGCACATTTCGAGTCGTCACTGGTAAGCGAAAGTTTCGTGGCTTGCCCTGCGCGATGGCTTCCCCAGACGACGGTGGACTTGCAGGGGAGCAGTGTATTACATGCAGTAAATTGGGGGAACTGGAGGTGCGGAGAAGCTGTGCGGACATCTGTGCTGCACCCCACGCATCAGTGCCTTGCCCATCGCAGTCGAAGAAGCGCATTCATTTACTCATCCTACAGAGCGATATTTGCAGTCAGCAAAGGGCATGGCTTTTCAAGCAGGTTTTCAATTATGGCTCCGAACTTGTCCGAAAGAGACTGGGCAATCAATGAACAGAAGGGTAAATGAACATCGGGCAGACACAGGCAAAAACCTCCCAAAAGCAGCTTCCCAGCATTTCAATCAGATGGGCCGTAAGGTTATTGAAATTTCAGTAAAACAAGCTTTTGGGCGAGTTGGTAGCTTACATTCGACATAGCGTTGGTCCTTGTGTACGTGTCTTCCTTCTGTGATTGTGTTTTTTTCGCTGCGGCTATGTCTTATTGAAATTTATTTATTTATTCTCCATGTTGGGCTTTAAATCTTCAAGGGACACAAAATATAGGGTGGCATATCTAATCCATAAATTTAGAAGATTGGAACCAACAGGAGCAAATATTGTTACGTGGAAACTATGTATTTACAGTATATTTACAACAGCCTCAACAAGCATAGCCGCGAGCAGCAACATGGAACCAGGCCCACTTTGTTGTCATCTCCTTGTCCCTTCCAAGAGGCAAGTGAAGGAAACACTTCGTTGTCGTTATCTTGCAACAATATCTTGAAAGAAGCAGTAGTATTCCTTAAATATATTTCCTCTCTGCCACAACTAGTCATGACAACAATCCCATAAAGTGTAAATAGTACACTTTATTCATAGCATATGTACCGTCTTTGCCAAAAGTAACCCGGCTGTTCCGAAGGCTGGCGGAGCAAGCGCGCGGCCGTGTGGCGGCGTTGCGCTCCCTGTGGCTTATTGGCGCTCGTCTGCTCCAAGGGTACAACAGCTGACGTAACTTCGTACCCTCACTCTCGCCCGTTGGATGATAAAAACTAGGCGCGTATGATGTGTGGGCTGCGGTTTCACGCGTGCGAAGCCTGGTTGTGCCCAGCGAGGGCGCTCAGTATAGCGACGGGGCTATTATCTCTTCTCGGCAACTGCAGAAAACAGAAAAGCAGGTGATAGTAGACACGGTGAGCTCTTGTTCGTTTCTAGGACGAATATGTGCTAGACAATGCTGCTCTGAAATAAGGGTTCCGCGAACGAGAAAGCAGTCATGTGCATATAATGGCTAAGCGTGAGGAAGCTTTCATTATCGTTTGTTACCTATACCAAAACTTACCTACAAGCAAATGCTAGAATTTGTTAGAATCAAACATTGATCTTATTTATACACAGCCTCCCCAAGGGACTAGCACAATTTTGCAAGCCTAAAAGAGAGATAAGGTGGCTTGGAAGGGTTCACAAGCTTTCCCTTAACTTTATACCGGAGTTACGGTCCGTAAAATTGCAGTACGCAAGGCACCTCTGAGAAAGCATGTTGAAATTTCAAGGTGCGTTATCATTCTTTGTGTACAGGCGCATCAAACACGCAGGAAAGCGCAATTCTGCTAGTGTGTTTCAGTAGCGGATTGGAGAACACAACCACGTATAATTATATAGCGAGAAACGCGACATCTGCTTCAGGGCAGTTGCCGAGAAGAGCGAATAGCCCCGTCGCTATACTGAGCGCCCTCGCTGGGCATAACCAAGCTTCGCTCACGTGAAACCGCAGCCCGCACATCATACGCGCCTAGTTTTTATCATCCAACGAGCGAGAGTGAGGGTGCGAAGTTACGCCAGCTGTGGTAGCCTCGGAGCTGACGAGCACCGATAAGCCACAGGGAGCGCAACGCCGCCACACGGCCGCGCACTTGCTCCGCCAGCCTTCGCAGCAGCCTGGTTAGTTTTGGCAAAGACGGTACATACTCTGTATCCCCGCCCCCCTCCTGTAATAGCAAAAGCTCCAAGTGTTTTTTCAAACATGTTCGTTTCTCATTACTTCTTACTTTGGTTCCCCCTTGAATCGTTTCAGATAATGCCATGCTTGGCAGGTATAATATACTCTGATTTGTTGTTATTTTAATTTTTTTTGTCCTTCTCTCCCCTTTCCAAAACCTCTTGATAGCTGTTCCCATGCAGCTAGCTGTATTGCTCATCAGGTCCCTTTGGAATGCTTGTCCCTTTCAATGTATGAAGGAGCACTGAACAAGGGTAAAAGGGGTACAAGAATGCTGAATTGGGTGAGTTGGTGCGTTTGCATTTGTCCTTGTCTTCTTTGCGCTACGTTTCCTAAAATGTAAAAGGGGTACATCTCAGTTTGCAGGTCGAGCCAACGTTTCGACAAGTGGACTTGTCTTCGTCTGGGCAATGCGATCATCAGTGGCAGGGGTTTAAATACGCTGTTGCTTCCAAAGAAGAAAAGCTGTGGAGGTGAAAGTGGGTGAGAATAAAGCAGGTGAAGGAGTGGGGAGGGGAGGATGGGTGAGAAGATGAGAAGAAAGTAGGTCATGGAGTGAACAAAAAAAAAAAACATCTTCAGTATGTATTTCTCAGCCTGGAACCAGGGATCCTGTGGCCAGCAAAAGAAGTAAAACAGCATACCAGGAAAAACTACAATACCGGGTAGATGATTAGTCACCACTTAAGAGAATCCCTTAAGTATATTCCCTATGCAATATAACTATTCGGGGAAACAATCCCACATAGCGTTAATTGTACAGTTTATTCACAACGCATGTACACTCTATTCCCTTCTGCAATAGCATAAGCTGTACATGCTTCTCCAAACATATTTCCCCCTTATCACTTGTTGCTTGAGTTTGTCCTCAAACTTTTTCTTTTGCATGTCATTTGTGGTTCACTGTGCAGTTATTATCCTGTGACTTTGTACTAACCTCCCCCCCCCCCCCCCCCCGCCCACCACCACCATCTTTGCAGAAAGTTTTAAGAATTGGCCCCTTTAGATATATTCCTTATCAGGGCCCTTTGCAAAGCCTGTCCCTTTGTCAGGTGTATCTGCACCAAACCCTCTTAAGTGGTGACAAATCATCTACCCGGTATTTTAGTTTTTCCTGGTATGCTGCTTTTACTTCTTTTGCAGGCCACCACAAGATCCCTGGTTCCAGGCTGAGAAATACATACTGAAGATTTATTTATTTTTTCACTTCATGACCTACTTCCTTCTCACCCATCCTCCCCTCCACACTCCTTCACCTACTTTCTTCTCATCCAATTTCCCCTCCTAATCTTTTCTTCTTCGAAAGCAAAAGAATATTTAAACCCTTGCCAGTGATAATCACTTTGCCCAGACGAAAACAAGTCCACTTGTCGAAACGTTGGCTCGACCTGTGAACTGAGGCGCACCCCTTTTACCCTTGTTCAGAACTTCTTCGTACCGGGTAAACCATCTTCCTTTCGTTCTACCTGTACCCTTTCAAGAAACACGTGTCAGCATCGAACCTGCTTTAGGTGCTGACAATCGTTTACTTTGCATATTAAATTTTCTTGCTGCTGCTGCTTTTCTTTCTTTTTTTTTTTTTTTTTTTCATGTGATGATGAAGCACTGGTTCCATGCTCATAGAAATTCATACCCAAGGAAACATTCTTTCACTTCTCGCCCTGCCTCTTTCTCCCCCCCCCCCCCCCCCCCCTCCCTAGATTGTCTTCTTCGGAAGCAAAACCGTATTTAAAACCTCCACCAGTAATTGTGCTGCCCAGACGAAGACAAGTCCCCTTGTCGAAATGTTGGCTCGGCTTGCTAACTGAGGCTCCCCCTCTACACTTGTTCAGTGCTCTTTCATCCTACAAGCGAATTCCCTACTTTGATCTAATAGATGTGCCACCTTCATGGTCCCAACAGCGCAACAAACATTGTTTAGACTTGATGTTAAACTCTTCTGTTCATAGTAAAACTGAAGGTGTATCTGGGATGATTAGATTCCTTACTGCTTAGACTGTGCAGCTCTGTCAGGTCAATTTTCAGTGCCCCAATGAGGCATTTACACTACCCAACTTGACACACAGTACTTTCTGAGAGAATCATGCTTAGCAACGGGTATAAAAAAATAATGCAGAATAGGTGCCTCTTATAAAGGGCTACAGGTTAACTTAATTTTCATTGCATCAGTTGATCAACACTTACAGGACAGCCAAAACACTCAGTACCTCCAGTATTTCCTGCTGCTGCACCAGCCATCCCAGAAGTATTGAAGACGTCAACAAGTTCTGGCAACTCTATAAAACAACAGAACATTACAGAAAGAAAACATGAGCAACACTGCACATTGGAGCTTCAGATGGGTGAAGTTTAAATTTCGCAAACTTATTTAGCTACCGACAGCACAGAGCAACACAAAGATGCTACTCAGCTAGAAATAATTTGCACTATGTCGTGCAGCAACCAACAATGCTACTGAGTAAAACTTATTTGCCTTTGTCTGGGCATTAGAAAATAACCTTTTTTTTTTTTTTCATTTGCTCCTGCACAAGGTCTACAGACATAATCAGAAAGGTATCACTTGCAGAGTTTAGAAATCGTCCTTGAGGTGGCACCACAAAAGGCAGCTATGTATTGTACAACCAACGCCGATTGAGCTACCACTGCACAGCACCAACTATAAGATTGGAATGCAAGGAGGCAGTGTCCATATTCCAGTGTACATAAAGCAATACCTACAGGAAGAAGGTGTGCCTACATACGCACCCGCCAGCTGCTCGGTTAAATGGACTCACTTGCTCAAAATAATGCGCAATGGTCTCAACTGCATCAGATGAAACAGACAAAGCGAGCACTCAGATTAAAATATTCAAGGTGCATTCTGAATGAGTGAGCCCAAGAAAATTTGCACTTTTCTTTCTAGATGCAAGATTTCTGGTTCCCAATTCAACGAAAATGTTTGTACTCTAAAAAAGTAGTCGCATACAGTGCTAAGTCTGAACGACAAGCACTGTATCGCAACAGTGCTCAGATAACAACATTTTAGCGCACATTATTTGGATTACATAACTGGTATCAAAGCCTCCCTTGACCTTCACCCACTGGAAATTCCAACGGAAAATTGCACAACGTTGCCCTCATTGACCAAACTTGCTCTTAGAGTTGCCACTAGGCACTTCTTGTTGCCATTATAATTCAATGAGCGTCCAGCGTCTTCATGGTCACACTGATGCTTTCAACAGGTCCTTTTTTCTAGACCAATTGCAGCATGGAATAAATTATCCGAATCAATAGCCTCCAAGCATGACATTTAAATTTACGACTATACTTGCTGCCGATCTAAACGAACAACTACAATGGTTTCCTTTCTGTGCAATTTTTATTCTTTCGAGTTTATGTGATTGTGGTCTATGTTACATTTGTTTTTGCTCTTATACTGCCATAGTCTGTTTTAGGAGTTTTTGAATTGTGCTCAGGTACAATTTATGGTATTCTTGTATTGCTGTTGTATTACTGCATTGTAGTGCCTGTTCTCGTTTTTCATTTCCTGACCGCTGATACATATGTTATCGATCCCCCCCCCCCCCCCCCAATGTAATACCCCACTTGGGGCCTTTAAGGGATAGAAAAGGATGATGATAATGATGATGAGACAGACTATTTGGCTGGCAGAAAATGTCTGCTCCTTTCCAGCTCTTCAACACAGTAAAGGTTATGTGAACGCATAACTTTTTCTATCACGCAAACAAGACAGGCAGTCTTGTGCTCGTGCCAATAACTTTGGCATGTAATTATGCGACATAGTACAGCTAGAAGCAATATAAGAGAGAACACAGGAGCACGTGGCCTCCACACTTTGCAAAGTGCTGCCACCGACATGTGATCAGAATCAGCAGTAAAGGCGCACGCAAAGTAAGCTTGGACGGCTCCTTTTTCCGAGGATGCCCTTTACATTATTTCTTTAAGCAAAGAAATAAGTGGTCAGTGGTACCATATACTCATGGATTGACCCATAATTTGATGAAGATTGGACACAGACATGGCATCCGGATTGTGTCCTGCGACATAAAACAGAGCCAAAGGCAAGTTTGCTCGAGTGAATAACCAGGAGTTTAAGTCTAGATGCCAAACTGCGCACCAGACAAGGTACTCCGATTGTATCCAGGGGATTGTCTACCAGATTCCCTTACATTGTGGGAAGCAATACATTGATTAAAACTTCCTGCTGGGCGAGTTGGTAGTTCATCTTGATGTAGGGTTTTTTTTTTTTTTTAGCGCAAACGTCTCGCCTTTGTCTTTGTTTGCGCTAAAAAAAAAAAAAACCTACATCAAGCAGTACATTGGACAAACAGGAAGATTCATTAATGACAAAATTAGAGAGCACGCTGCAGCAATATCGGAGAAGTCAGACACCAACCTCGCAGTGCACTGCAGAGGCTGCTTTATTTGTATTTGCAAAGACCAAAAATGTCCAGCTGACCTTCACAATGTGAAGGTTTTGAGAAGGAATAAGGACAGGTTAACAAGGGAAATTTTCGAAGCACGTGCAATCAGGAGCTCGGAAGACCAGTGTGTTACCACGCCTTCAGTGGTAATGTTGAAAAAGGAATCAGATTACGCTTGTTGGCAGGATGTTAAAGATAAGGAATAAGTTAGCTGCAGAGGTAAAGTGAAGGGAGAAAAGATGCGCGGGTTCAGATCAATATAGTTGTCAGTGCAGCGTTGTCCTTGTGTCTGTGTGCGTTTCTTCGGTTTTGTTCCCCTGCTCTGCTGCCTCCTTCCAAGATGTTACACCAATTAGCTCAACATTCTACTCTATTATTGTTCAACTGAGTGATTTCATGTGAAAACCAAAGCCTTGAATGTACACGGCATTGCGCTCCACTGTTTAGGGCATTTAAAAGGCAATAGATGAGAAATGTATGTGACAGTCAAGCACAGCAAAACTGAACATGCCGCGCCTACATTTCTTGCCATCACTCCCTTGTGTTTCGCCCTGCAGCTCGGAAATTTCTTTCTTTCCCTACTTCTTGCTACGCTTTTCCTCTCTTTTACTTCTGAGTGAACTGCACCACCTTCCTTCCATATTCATAGCCAGCTTTACTTTTTTATCCTATGCACTGCATTCTTTCCTTCACGGTTCTAAGGCTTATGTAAAGTTGGCTCCTTAGTGTTGGTGAGCCTGATGATAAAGCCATTAAAAAAGCAGTTTTGCATTTTTTGTTTTTTTTTTTTATATCTGCCCTTCGATTCTAAGTAGTGCGTGTGCAGTGATGTAATTTCAAGGGAAGTACATCCCCGTGGCCAGGTGCACTTTACGACAACTGATTGTTACCAAAAATGTTTTTACCATTTAGGCAAAAGATGTCACTTATGGAAGAGGAACTGGGACTTCAGTTTCATTTTACTATATCCGAGTTTACTATAGTGGGGTTCCACTGTATTAGCACTGCGCTGCGTGTTCATTTATTGTCAGTTTCGCTGAGCTAAGACAGTGCACTCTTAGACAGGCCCTCCAATGGTTAACCGGCTTCAAGACATAGCAATAAATGAACCAGCTGTGAATGGACCCCTTTCTAAGTCAAGCCAGAGCTTTGAAATCAATACTGGGTTGCAGGCAGTCACAAATTTGCAGTGATGGCAGATAGGACTGGGACAGGCATTGAAAAACATTCCTCATCATATGTCTAATTCTGCACATGCACCATGCCAATCATTTATAGTGCCAGAGAGTGCCATGTAATGATTGATCACAGGCCTTTAATTGCGACACTCAATTGTACCGTGAAAATCCTTCCCCATTTACAAAAGTAATCATTAGCTGTAACATGACCTGTAGAAATTGACACAGAGAGCTGAGGCTGTGTGATCACTACATGCATAATATGATGCTGCATTCCCAGGCCATTAAAATTGCAAACAAGCCATTCATTTCTCCAGTAGACACAATATGAAAAATTTTTGACTGATTTTAACTCTTATTTATGTGGAGGATCATAATATTGCAAAAGTGTATTTAAATTGCCAATGACAATTTTTTATTCAATATGAGTTATGCATAGATAAGCCTTCTAACTACTTCAACATAGCCAAAAACATGTAGTTGCTTACCTTTTGATCTAATTCCAGCCTAAGATGCTGTGTCCCCCTTTCGTTTTCCTGGCTTCTATTATACAAAAAAGAAACACCATAATTTTTTTTTCAAAAATGAGGTTTAACTGCTTAAACACAAACAATTTAGAACTGATTCCTAGCTTTTAACAAGCAGCAGTCATTCATCAATAAGAGGCCTGGAGGAATGTAAGAGACTAATGGTATAATGAAGAATGCAATTTGAACATTATTTTCAATAGCAATCTGTGGTACTTAAGAGAATAGTGAAAGCTTAGCATCAACACTAAGGCAACAGGTGATGCCACCAAGCTGCCCATTAAGGCTCAGAAAAATAATTTATTTTGCCAATGTACTGCATGTTAAACTCGCTGAAATTGGTGTGCCAGACTTACTGAATAACATAAAAAGCTTTCTGCTGAATAATTTGACAATCTACCAGCTCCAAGATGCTGTGGAGCTGGCCGATACACATGGGGTTCACGACCACCCTGTACAGGATTTCTGGCTCAAACAGGCTTCTGCAGCACACTGGTAACTCGAATAAGGAAGTTGCTACATGATGATCTTAAAACATACCTTAATGGCCTGCAGATCTATTTAATTTCTGACTCTGTCTCAGGGATTAGATTGCAAACGTAAGCATTTTATGCTGTTGTCAAAGAAGGAAAACAATACATTTTTACAGAAATCTAAAAAGCAATACAAAACATTTTCTCATTATGGCCTATAACACACGAATGGAAGGTACAGAAGACAGAAACCTTGCTGGTCTTCAGTCGATGGGCATCACCATATCCCTCCTCTTCCTCAAGCATTGCATTCAGTAATATTTCCAGATTGCTGCGCACAGCTAGGAAGAAGAAAACCTATTAGCATACATTCTCATACCCGTCTTTGCTTCACTCTATATTATGGCTTGTGAATGACATCACTTGCCTTAACATACAAATGGCACAGTTCAAAATTGAGCTCTTGCTCTGAAAAAGCAATGACTATGTTCATATTTGTTTTTACATATCGAACACCCTGGGCGGGGACACTTATATCCCCACCCACGGTGTTTGATATGCAAGAACAAAAATGTTGAAGCAGACATTCACCACTTGCTGTGGGACTGCCCAGCACTGAAATTGACACGAATCCGGCACTTGGCGATAGCTAGCCTACCAGCAAACAATCCGGCCTCGTATATCACCTGGACGGAGGGACATCATTGCTCACTCCTTGACTTCATAAAATCACCCAACCTTTTTCCATTAATTTAATCATTTCTTCATTCTTCATCTCATACCCTACTGATGCCCTTCGGCAGTAAATATCGTTAAAAAAAAACAAAAAAAAAAAAAAAAAACAGACGGCACAAGCAGGCAATGTACTTTCCGGTTCTAACCAAAAAACATTGATAAACATTCGCCGGTAAAAAAATTACGGCATCTGAAAAACCCAATAACGCCGGTTTTTGGTATCTAGGACCAGTTCTTGACGAAAAACTTTCCTCTTCCGTCCCTTCAGAGTACAGAAACAAGCATAAAGTATTTTAACCATGGCTCCACTTGTTTACGACACTGCAAAATCCGGACACTGCGATATGTGCCAAAAGTCTTTCTGTGGCGTGACATCGTATTTTTTTCTCCCTTAATACCAACGTTGGGGAAAAAAAATTACTGCACTGTCAACATGTTGAGTACTACGTGCATGCCCCTTCTCCCCAAGGAGGGCCGTAAATATAAATAACCAAAGAACCTGGGAGACCCTGCACAGCTCTGACCCTGAGACCCAGCTGGGCGCGATCAACCTGACCGAAGAACAACGCGCACCAGCCAGCATCCGAGGCGAAGCGCCAGACGCGGGTGGAGGAGATACGCGAAGTCTATTCCTCCTTCTTGATAAACATGCATGCATACCGCCACAGCGAAATAGCAACGCTATCTGGCTCAATGCAAGGGCGCCAGTTCTACATCTGCAAAAAATACGATAACAGTCTGTATACTTACGGCTGAACTTGACAGCTTGCGCAACGAGCAGCTTTGATGAGCCAGTTGCCCGCCGTTTTTTATCCTCTCGGGCCAGGCAACGTTTATCCGATTGACCTTCTGTGAAGGGCCGCTGAACGTCGGCAAGGTTTTTGAGTTACGTTTGACGACTGCGTCGTGCCCCTGAATTACATTAACATACTCTACAGCAAAAGACTCATCGGGAAATTGGAACAGCGCGAACTTGAACAAGGTATCACATGTCACCAATGGATCCCTAAATGGCCAAATCGCACGTGTGTCGCACCCGCCACCTATAAGGAGTAAATAATGTTTCTGTCTCTTCTTTTAGTAGTAACTCACACCATTTAGCCCAAATATAGCCTTTGTTATTCTATTTTAACGATATTTTTCCTCATTTATTTTTTTTTCACTTATGACATCTTTTTACCATGTATACAAGCATGGCCTCCGAGATCACCGTTTGGTGATCTCGGAGGCCGTAATACAAGCAACCTTTTTATATATTTATTTTCCAAATTTTATAGGCCTACACGACACATTTTTGTCTCGCTTGACATTGACACATACAATGTTCTTACACAGCTCCTTCTGCATCTGCTTTTGTGTCTGCTTAGGTTTTGTAACGCACCATAATGTGTACAGCTTCATATACAAAGGCGTAGCAATTTCATTATCAACTCCATTCTTATTTTATTTTTATTTTTTTGTCAATTAGCGGTCGCCGTCGTCAGACAAGTACTGCATGTTGCTCCTTTTGCCCGGAAGTTAACGAAGAACTCGTCCGCAGTGTTATGAGGACGATTGTTCGAGAGGATAACAATTCGGCGTTCTCGCTGTCTCGGCATCATTTCACTAGAACTGCTAGCTGAGAGGCGCACACGACCACAAAACATCAGTCATGATGTATGTGCACCCCTCGAATGTATTCAGGAAAACAAAAGGGACGCAGGAGGTTTAGGAGGTATGATCTAGTCCTGAAAGTGGTATACGTGAGTCCCTCTTAATCACTTGAGTAAGAGACAGAGAAGATCGGCATCGTGGCCATCGTGGCCACGGACGTTCCGCCACGCTATGCTCTGTGGCCATTTCAACGTGTTAGCAAGCACATCGCAAGACATCGTCGCTGCCGTATTCAGCTGATTGTAGTACATATGTGAAAGAGCATATGTGTGATCCGTACTAAGCTCGCCATACGTGTCTGACACGACGTCCCGTATATTTGCTTGTGTTATATACGTGATCGGGATTGGGGCAGGGGGTCGGTAGAACACTGCATGGGAACGGGCCGCGGGCCGGGGCTTTCTGTGTATACAGCTTCTTTCGGAAATGAAGGAAACCTGCCGCTGAATTTGGTCCAGTGATTTATTTGACGCCGAATAAAAGAAAGCGTATTGTAGACAAAGGAGTAAAATGTCTTTCCAAAACTCTCTCGACGAAACCTTTGCTTCTACAGATACTACTGCCCTTAATTCTCTGTTGAGAATATTATTACTGTAAGCTTTTTTTTTTTTTTTGTCTCATCTTGGCTTATTTTTATGTACTGGCGGTAAGCAGTACATTTTTAAGGCGTCTGCGCATGCAGACTTTGTCGGGCCTGGGGCGGGCCAAGTGGAAACGCGGGCCAGGTACGCGCTAGCTGGTTCATGTGTGCATGGGCCAGGCCCAGTCCCGGGCTTGGAGTTATGGGCCCGGGCTGGGCTCGGCCTTTAAACGGTGGGCATGGGCCGGGCCCGGACCGGAAAATCAGGTGCAGTGCTCTAGTCATGGGGTCGAGCGTGTGTTAATGCTGGAAGCACGTAGAGCATGAAAGCTTGCAGCGCGAACCCAGGACCCTTTTTGTAAGAAATTTCTATAAGCCATCCAGATATATCAACTGGGAATTAAGTTCTATAAACAAATTAGACCATGCAATTTACCATGGGCAGTATCAAATAACTATATATGGTCCTCGAAGAAAAAAACTATGGCAATTAGACCATAATCGTTCAGCGGTTCAATTGTGCAAGTGCGTTACTGCAGGAAAGCCAAATTCAATTTCGAGCGACCCGGGAATTAATCTTGTGCCCTGAACGTCCGTTTCAACTTGGATACCGCGGCTGCGCTCATGTACCCATGCATGCATGTTCAAAGGACAGTCCTTCATGCTCTTCAGCGTTTGAATTGTTATCCCGAGAATGAAAACAAGTGAATTAAAACGATGTAGGCCAAGGATTCTGTGGCTTAAAGGCTACTGTTGCAAGGTAGTTTTCACAAAATACAAAAGGCAGGTGGCGCATAGTACCACTTAATTTCAGTGGTATGTACATTTACGTTCATGATCTACACTATATTCACCAGATATGTGGCAGTTATCTATTTAATCACCACACCAACCACGCCAAACCATAGATCCATAGAGTTAATCGACAAACACACACCGCTTTGCCAAGGGAAGGCCTAGGCCTAGCTGTAAAGGCAGGACGATTTCTGGATACGTTTTATTGGACTGATTCGTCGATGTGCGTTCTGTGACAAAAGGGGGACTGTGGAACCTGTGGAACGACGCGCGCTATGCCTTTAAGGTGCAAACGCCACCTTGAGCAAGATATGTGCTCATGCACAGAAAAACAGAAAATCGGCGGTTCAGAATGCACATGGCTGCCGAGACCTCTCATGCCTCTTCGAGCGGTGGAGCTTCTGACTTCGACGCCCCCAGTTTGGCGAGATCTACGACGACGACAGTTCTACCGACAACTCTGCAGTAGTACAAGGCGGCCGGAGAGGTAAATATATACGTTCGAACTCGGTTGGCTAAAGACGCGCGGACTTTACTCAAATCTGGGCTTGCTTTCATGGTGTTAATTCATTTCATTTGAAAACATAGAGCCGAGTCTAATAATTGTTCTGGGGTCGGAAAGCGCGATCTTTGAGGAGCGTCTCATTTGCATAAGTGTGTGCGCAGTCGAGATCTCTCGTAAAAAAAAAAAAAAAAAAAAGAAAAAAAAATTGGCGGAGGGGGGGGGGGGGGGGTTATAAGTACGCCAAACATCCCGGAAGTTGCTACTTTGAATCTCTCACTGCCTGGGCGCTGGACATTACACTGACGCCATGTTTACTGACCTTTTACAGTAATTGGCACGGTATTCCGTACAGCACCTTCATAGACTAAGTGTCATCTTAAATAAGCTCTCTGCTCCCAGTGGGCTGCAACCTATGAGAGTAGGAGGAGGGGGAGGGAGGGGGGGGGGCCTCCGGCTTTGTCAAGCTGTCGCTTGTGACAGCTTTTACTGCGGGTCTCCCGCGCCATGTATTCATTTGGCGCAAATAAAACCATTATTATTATTATTATTATTATTATTATTATCATATATGCAATCACAAATAATGGAGCTTCCAGCAACAGGCACTTAGAGAGAAAACCAGAACCCCGCATAATCTTTGTTTAGCTGTTGAGAGACCTTGTCGAGATGCAAAAACAGGATTTCTAGGAGGTCCCTTTTTGTGAGGTGATCTGCACGTGACTGGAGAAGTGATTTTAATGGTTTACTGTGAATCTCACAGTCCTGTGGTGATAGACAACATTGAAAAAATGGAACTGCACAATAAATGAGATAATGAGGAAAATATTTTTCTGCCACCACCGTCACAATTACCCTACATCTCTCAAATAGTTCCATCAATGTTTTTCTGCCGCTTTGGAGGAGGAAAACAGGCCATATCAGTGTGAGTCCAGGACTAGTCTTTTATGCATTACCTCCACGTCTGATTGTTAAATAGCTTGTGCTTGGATTCTGTGAGCTGAAATTAAACTAATGCATCACCCTTGCCCTAACTCTACTATTTTAGTTCCATGCGGTTAACATATGAACCAGGATATATTATTTACATTATTAGATATATAGCATAGTAGGAAGGGCCGCTGTGTGTGTGTGCGTGTGTGTGCGCGTGTGTGTGTGTGTAAGGGGGGGGGGGGGGGCACATGCACTTCAGCACGTTGCATAGAACTCTACATTCGAAGCTTTACTTGAATGTATGTTAACGGTGTGCCCGATGTTTCATGAAAGTCGGCTGATTTAATGTCTAACATCTATGCTCTTTGTTACCAGGTTACACAGAGCATTGATGAAGACGAGGATAGAGAGGTGCCCCTGGATTGATGCCAGGTATGAAAAAGGCTTTTGGCAGAGAAAGAGAATGCTCATGGCACAAAGTTGTCAGTGTTTAATTACATATTTGTTTCAGTTGCCCCCACTACAAGGAACTTCATATTCGCACAGTACGAAGTTTCTCGATTTATAATCTGGTATCTAATTTTCAGCACAGTTCAAACTAAGCACAGTTAGCATAGTTTACACATGACATCTCACACTGCATTCTTTCCTTGATGGTCTTTATTTTGAGATGTTTCAAAATACCTTTTATTTCTCTGTTGAGAAACTTGGTGTCCTATTAGAGCTGCCACTAAAAAGTGATAAATGTGATAACCAATAACCCTGCCTTTCTTACACCAGGCCAAAGCAAGATATTGCTTGCCAGTAGGCACAGATGTGCATGACACTCTCCTGGAGCAGCCGGCAACAGCGCATGTAAAATTGTAACATTTTAGTTTGGCCTGTCCCAGAATTTGTTATGGAAACGTTACAGTAGCTCTTGTGCTTGTTTTTTTTTTTTTGTAACCTATTGTGCTGCAAGTAGAAAAAAAAAAAGAAGATTGAGGTCTAAAGATCCAAACTAAAACTGCAACCAGGGTCCAAGATTTCAATTTTTTTTTTGTCAAGTTTCAAGTTTATTGCACTTCATATATGATAGCATTACATACATAATAAATAAATACAAAAGGAGTCCCATAGTGAAATATACTGTACTGGGACCTCCTCAGCTAATTAAAACGAGTTATGAAAGGGAGCAGTGGTTACAGCAAATGTACAAAGTAAAAATATAGTATGTTATAACAATAATAATTTTTTCCCTTGCCTCTATAACAAATGAATGTTATAGAGGCAAGGAAGAAAAATTCATTCTGAAATTATAGAATACCCCACAAAGAAGTAGCCGTAGACAGAACGACAAGTAGTATCATATCATAAAAAAAAATGAAAGGAAGAACAGCAGCATAGCGTAAAGTAATACAAGAAAATACAAGTATCCATTATTCAAATATTAATACAAACAAGTGAACATGTGCAAGAAAACAAGTTTTAAAAGTAACTTTTTATGAAGTGTGTATGAAGTATTTCATTAGTTGGTGGCACTGAATGATTGAAGAATTGAAGAACAAAATGAGCGCCATTAAACAAATGTAGCAAAAGTCTTGATTTGATGTCCGGAGGTATGTTATTCCATGCTTTGACTGATGTGAATCCAACTACGGTAATTAGTGCACACTCTTGGCAGGAGAAAATTACTTCTTGATGAAAATCTAATGGTATTGGGGTCAGTAAGATCTTGACGATATATAAACTAGAGAAGATTGTTGTTACTAACAAAACAATATGTGAAAGTGCCTAAGTTATACGTGAGTAAGGCAGAGATGGGAAGAATGTTAAGTTGCTGAAAAAAACTTGGGAATATTGGCACGGTATGGGCTGAATGTAAATATACGTAAAGCTTGGTTTTGTACGTGTTGTAGTGGTGTGATGTCACGTGTGAAGGATATGTGAAATCCCAAGTCGTAATGCAGTAATTAAGATGATTATATATGAAAGCATAGTATTATGCTCATATTCATGGAGAAAGGACCAGGTTTGCAGGTTTGAAATCCATTTATCGCTCTGAACACTGATAGCCTCAGGCAAGAAACAGGAATTAGTGGCTGAGTTGCTGCTAACGCAAGGAAATGGCTTGACAAAAGCTGAAAAATGAGAGCACCTGTAGGAGGACAGGGTTTCCAATGTCACCAAGTTGCAGTTTCCAAAATACACAGTGTTATCAAGTGTGTTTACCATGCTTAGGGGACACCCTATCTGAGGTTGGTCATCAATAAATATAAGGTCACTCACTAAAGTCTGTTAATTTGCTTCTGTCAAGCTTTATTGATGACTTTAAAATCATAATTTTAATGCCAATGACACCTATAGTTGTATGGATGTACTGAAAAGTCAGTGGCTCTTCAGATACTTTTTATTTTTTTCTTTCCCATCTTTTAATACCTGACCCATATCACAAAACAGCACTTTAAGCCCTGGTCACATTGTTGCATAAACAGGGATGTGGCTTTGATATGCACCACGCTGAAGGTTTTTTAGTTTTCTTTCAGCTTGAGTGTCACTCGCGCTACCAAGAGTGAGATTCTGTGATCGGTAATGCCTGCGATAATTATGCAAAAAGCAGTTCAGTGACTTGGAGAGGTATGTCACTGTGATTTTGGAGGGAAGTGGATAAACAAAAATATGCTTCAAGGCTTAGTCAGGGCTTTGTCACCTTCTATGCATCAAGATTGGTAGGGCCTGAATTACTCTTTTCTCCTCTAATTTAGCAGCTGCGCAAGGTGTAAGCAAAGAATTGCTAAATATATACTTAAATATTGTTTAGCAGAATCAGATCTATGTACGTATCTAGCCTGACCATTAGGAGGAGCCATGTGTGGCTCTGGAAGAAGCAAAATCATGGTCAGTCAGTGCTACCACGTGCATCTTCACGTTTTTGCTGCAACAAGAGCACGCCATAATTACCCCTCGCAGCACACAATTACTCGTGTCTGCCATAGGATGCCGCAATGTTAGGAGACTCAGGTTATCATAAAAGACATAAAAGATGAGTGCTTGACCTATGGCAATGTAGTTGCTTAAGATTTACACTTTTCCAATGTACATTTAGTTATTTAAATGTTTAGTTCTGGAGAATTGCTGATTTTAACTCTAATGCCACTAAGACTACTAAAAAAGGTGCTCTTCCTGGCTGAATATCGTTCCAGATACTGAAATTACGAACACTTTTTGGCTTGCAGTTGGCAAGCGGCCATGTAGCAAACTTGGCCTTCCAGCGTTCACCATGTAGCATTTCTCCTTTTCCTTCCATTGACTCCCCTTAACATCCAAAGTGTTTACATATACGGCTTTAGGTGGGCGTTTCAATCAATTTCAGTTATAACAGTTGCTTTTAAAATTATAATTGCCATATGAGCACTTAAGCCTTTCACATGCAAGTGAGAACTCCAGCAATTTCTGCCGGAGTAACTAAAAAACTTATTTTGAGCTGTCACGGCAGCTCGAGCTCTCCAGTTCCAACCTGTTGGAAATTTTTTGCTGTGTCGATGCCGCTCACCACTGAGTTCACTCAATTGCTTGCATGTGAACCAGCCTTTATGTGAAGATTTAAAAAGTAATTGAACAAATTTTAGTTAAATAGGAAACTAGCAGGGATAGCTATTGTCTCTTTAAACGTTTATTGAGCCTCATAAACTGATTATAAAAATGAATTGCATGTAGTGGCCATCTTCTCTTTTTTTAAAGAATTGGTTCTGTTGTGTCCACTTTTCTGCTCCCCCTCCTTGGTTTAATGAAACTGCCATGCAACATTGATTAATATGCTACTGTCATATAATAGTTGTAAGTGGCGTGCAGTGCTGTTCATGAAGCTTACCATGATATGAATATTTTAAGCCTCTAGTAATTTCAGAAAGGAAAGCTGGGCTAAGTTCTTATTGAGTGAGGCAAGATTTTCTCCTCTGGACTCACATTTTTTTTTATCAAAGCAGGAAGAAGTGCCAGTACCTTATCCTGTGCCAAGTGATGCAGACAGCTCAGGTTCTGATGAAGACTGAGGTCCTCAAGTGAGCATGTTTCTTTTTTTCTGAAATGCTGAAGATTTAAATGCCAGATAATTCCATCTTGACACCAAAAGCGTTGAATGAAGTGCAAATGTTAAGCATTTTGGGCAGATAACCTTTCTCTGGCTTGCATGTTCAGTACATGCTCACCTTTATGCTGACCCTAACAAATGTAAAAAAATGGAATTTATCATGCAAGGAACCATATCGCACTGTTTGTCAGTAAAATACACCTGTCATTGTATCAGTTAGACTCTGCTATTTGGCACTTATGTATAAGTGGACTGTAGGAAAATTTGATGTGAACTAACATTTTCCTCCAATTAATATTTGTGGAATATCTCATTTATTTTAAGATGCTGACTGCAGAGCTCAACAAAGTACTCTGCAAGTTGCTGATGAGAGGACACAAGTTGCAGCCCTTCTCATGTCCTATGTGATGCGTCATAAAGTCAGCGACCAGGGGGATGACAGACCCGCTGGACCTGCTGAATATCATCTAGTACCCAGGAAAAGCTCAAAAAATTGAAATATACTTGCTTTTCAAAGCTTTGGGTGTACACATTCCTGAAGCTGAGAACCACTTCTATTGTCTTGATTGTACCAGGTACTTGGGTAGTACAGCTCAGATTGAGATTCACTGCGAGAACTGTGAATGGGATATTGACATAGCCTTTTGCTCTTCCTTCCTTGTAATTCCTTTGAAAGAGCAGCTTCAACGAATTCTTGGGCAGCAAAACTTGAAGTTGCTTCCGCAAAGAATCAGAGGAAGTGTGATGACGTAGTGGATGGCATAGAACATGCCAGGCTGTCGGCTGATTTTTCAACTCACAATATTTCACTATTGTGGAATACAGATAGAATTAAAGTGTTTTAAAAATTAACGTTTGACATCTGGCCAGTTCAGTGTGATATTCTTGAGCTGGACCTTGCAGTCTGAAAGCAGAACAGGCTTATGCCTGCTATTTGTTTTGGTTTTTCAAAGCCAAACATGACCACTCTTTTTACACTCTTTGCAAAGGAGCTACAGAAGCTTTCCTTAGGATTTCCATTAGTTAAACATGGAGAACAGGTCCAAATAAGGGTATTTGCAGCTGCATATTCAGTGGATGCCATTCGTTCAGCAGTCGGAAACTATAAACAATTTAATGGTTTTTTATGGGTGTGGCTGGTGTTACTACCCCGGGGGCTCTTCGTACGAATATTGAGATCCTGCTCCAGTGTGCAGGACTGCTGTGAAGCATATTGAAGTGGCTAGAAAAGGCACATCTTAAGTGCCTGTTTATTAATAGAGTCAAGGGACCTTGCCTTGCCTTGACCTCGTTTTGATGTGGTGGATGGTTTCATCCCCGATTACCAACATTGTGCCTGCTTTGGTGTCATGTGACAATTACTCAAACTGTGGCTAGAAAGCGAGTATGACTGCCCTTAGTAGAAAAGAAACAAATTGACTCAGCTAAATAGCCTGGTGTTGACCATCTCACCTCCAATAGAGATCACCTGCACACCAATGAGGTTTGAAGACTGAGCTAGGTAATTGGAAGGTGTCAGACCCCCTGCAGACCCCCTACCATGCTCTGTACAGAGGAGGGCTCCTGCTTCTTTGTCGAGCAAATAGGTACTTTGGGCATACCACTTCTTTCTTTTTATTATTATTTCTTTTATTTTTTATTATTATCATTTTTTTGCTGGAGGTGCTGCGATGTGCAGGTCTGAGTTACTCCTTTAGACTGAACCAGCTCTGCTAGATGCTTTAACAATAGTTACACGAGTTGTGTCGATACATTTCATAACTCCTCTGTGGTGCACTGTTATTCACTGAAGCTTGAGCTCCAGAAGCCTGCAGTATTGGTGCAATAGGCATTACCTTTAGTAAGTGTCGGTTTCCTCTTTCACTCCTTGTTTCCACTTGTGCAGCTTTATCCATTTTGGAAGTTTTCCAGTCATGGATGCTTACTGAGTTTTTTATTGCCTTTACTTCTACATTTGTCATTTTTGCTCATTCTTTTTCCAATTGTATACATACATATATATATGTACATTTTCCTTCTCCCTGCTAAGTGTTTTGCCATTGTTACAAGTAAGCTTGTTTTTTTTTCCTGTCATGTGGCTTCTATGAGGTATGTATTTATAGTTGTGCTTCATTTACCCTTTCATACATCTTTCCTAATTTTGCCTGCTTGGCGAGTATTTGGGTACAGTTTAAACCTGATGTAGTGAAGGATGTGTTCTCTGTGCATCTTCTTTTTCCCATTATTTTTTGTCTCTATGTTTTTTTTTTTTTTTTTTCACTTTCTGGCCTTTCATTTTTTTTTTCTTTTGCACCTCTTACAATTGTAGTCTAACGGGCCTGGAGGAAAGTGGTGGCACATGGAGCACTGAACGCAGGGCTCCACTTGGGAAGAAAGAGATAAATGAAATAAAAGTTGTTCCTCCCCCTAAATCTGCTACTAATATATCTTTGTCAGTTAATGAGAGTGGGCACGTTCCAGATATCTTGTCTTTGGTGAAGTGAATTCTTCGCTGCTGGCTTACTCAGGCACATTGACAAGATCTTGCCTTTATAAGAAAAAGCTGCTTGCCGAACTGCACTATAAGCACTTGCTTCCACTCTGATCAGCTTTTGAAATGGTAATGAAGGCTTGGAGCATCATGCTTTGAAAGGGTGATATAAAACGGGAGAGAGGGGGGCAAGTGATCTGAAAAGGCAAGCTGTTGGGTATACTTATGTTCATCTTGACATCTATTCATTAATAGCTTTCTGTTGCCATTGAAAGTCACAATCAAGGAGTCCAGCAAGGTCATATAACATTCACTGCTCTTGTGAATGCTTGAGGCAGCGAGGCTTGCCGATTCTGAAAGTCGACAGTTGGAACTTGCATGTTCTGTGCAGGGTCGGTGCCAAAGTTGGCTAGAGCTGTTGTGTCAGTGACAGAGTGGCAGGGTCAGTTGGCGGCAATATCAGTAAGAATATTGTAGATTATTTTGTCTTCATAACAATATTGTTCAGCGATTACGAAGCCAGCGGCTTCCTCCCATTTGTTGAGTGTTATGGCAGCAGTAATGGGGCAAAGGGGGCAGGTGGGCATCAGCTTCTTAGGCTTTGACTGTCTAGGCTTTTGGCAAATATGGTCAGCTACGAATGGGCAGGATGCTTTGAAGTTAGTGTCTTTTATTGTGCCTTATGTGAGCATGAGTGTATTTAGCACTAATCCAGCGGTTCAGGGCATAGCCAAATTGTCTAATGCTTGTGTGTCTGCTTGTAGTGCTTTCACACTAAAAAGAAACAATGGGGACATAGTGGATTCAAACCCAGGAATTACTCATGGGAAGCAAATATGAAGTGCTGTAGCTATAACTGCAGTGGATCCCCCCATGTGCAGAGTGCAACACACTCTTGCACTGTGCACTGGATGTCCTCGTCTCCATCAACTGCCACCTGTGCACAAAAGCTTTCGCACGTCTTACTCGATTGTTAATTTTTTTTTTTTTGATGCTCAAACAACTGGGTTACAGGGAACTACATAGGATGGCTAAAACAAAGGCTCATAACGCAAGATGAAGCCGTGGTTGTCTCTGGCTTCGTGAATGGGCTAAGCTTATTGTTTTGACTCCATTGCCCTTCGGGTGTCACTTGGCTGATTCTAATGGATGGCTCGTATTCTCACTCATTTCATTTTGTAGAACAAGTGCTGTTATATTTTGATTCTATTATTTTCTTTGTGCAGTCACCATTCTTTGTTGGTTTAAAATGTGTAATAAATTTTTTGAATGTCTTGCAACCTTTGTGATTATTGTCCTACAATGATACATACATCACTGAGCAGCTCATAAGTTGCAAAGGGACACATGAGTCATGATTTCCACTTTTTCTGTGCTTCCATATATCCGTAAAGTTTCAACACATTGTTTAAATATGATTTCAGCCATGCCTACTTGATGAAGCAGCGAGTCTAGAGCTCGAAACTTCATAGCTTTTTGCAGATTCATTAAAATAAAGATGCCAGATAAGGGATTTCCTTTTTTTTTTGCACAGAAAGGAACAACTATAGATTGCAACAAACACTTGTTTGGAAAGTTAGAGGGCATAAAGAAAAGCTGTTTTCTTTTACCATGATGAAAATAACCACATTTTGCTCAGCCTGACTGGATTTTGAGTGTTAATTTTCTGTCTTTTGCAGAGTTAAAAAATAGCCCTGGGCTAAAGCGCTTACCTAAACACCCCCCCCCCCCCCCCCCCCCCCCTTTTTTTTTTGTCCTTACTCACTTTTATCCTACACTTCTGCAATATGCCCCATTTTATTCTATATATATTAAATTTAAGAAGGACAAGATGTGATTATTGCAATTGGTGCGAGAGTGATGCATTAGTTTGGCACCACACAGAACAGAAGCAAAGCCATTAACAGTCAGACATGACTAGTCCGGCACTCACTCTGACATAGCCCATTTTCCTCTCCTAAAGAAGCAGAAAAGAACAGACAGAACTATTTGAGAGATGAAGGGCGATAGTGATAGGGATGAAGGTGGCGGTGTAAAAAAAAATTACTTGCATCAGCTCTTTCAATTACATTTTTTTATGTAGTCCACTGTCACAGGATGGAAGCCCGTTATACTTTGTGGCACGGGCAGAGGCTCTTTATTTTTCTTTCCTTTTGCATGCCTCAACATAATATATGTCACAGGATGGAGGGGAAACTATTAAAACTTCTGTGATAATATAAGCAGGTGCAGATCACCTCACATGAAAGGGGCCTCCGAGAATGGTGGGGAATCCCTGCTTTTGCAGCTCGACAAGGTCTCTCCTGTTGCTAAACAAATCAGTCGGATTAGGCAGGGACCCCGTCTCATTCTTAGTTTTCCTCTTTATACCTGTTGCTAAGTTACGTTATTTGCCGTCCTATATATGAAGCAGGTTAGAATAAATTGGCCCTCTCCTCCTATCTTCGGAGATAAGACCCTGGGCCGCAGCCTCCTTAGCCCACATCTTAATTCAGCGCTGCTTGGCCACCAGCTCATTAATGGCCAGAGATTAAGACCCGCAGTAGCAAGAAGTCCCTTTTAAATGAAAAAATATTGGGAAAGATGGTCAGCTTGATGAATGTAGCTCAGTTTGACATTATCAATATTTAAAACCATGCAAAAGTTGGAAAAAAAGTGTGTTCCAGAATGAGTAAAAAGCCCGACCTGCTCGGTCTCACTTTGTGCAAGAACTTTTTGGCAGTTTCTTGGAACAGGAGCTTGTGGGTAAATGCAACATTGAATGGAAGGAAGGAACAGCTCAAACGGACCGGACGTAGGAAGGCGAGACAGGCGCATGAGCAGCTCATGTGTCTGTCTCGCCTTCCTACACGTCCCGTCCGTTTGAGCTTTTCCTTCCTTCCATTCAACATGAACCAGCCAGCCCGACAAAGCTCTCTTCTTGAAATGCAACATTATGTCTTTTGCTTGTCACCATACAGTGCAATAGCGCCTATGTGTGTGTCAATTTTTCTACTGGATTAAAATTTCAGAAATTGTTGAGCACTCTTTCTGTGAATGTAGCTTTGTTGCATATGCAAAAAATATATCTTTCATTACCTTTGAAATAATCCACAGAAGGAATTAAGGGTTGAGCAATGAATATGGGTTCTGCACACTATTCGAAGCACTGTTTTATGTGTTTAAAAAAGCTCGCGCGGTAATAGGTAGTGTAATGTCTGTGATATTGTTAGTGGCCCCGGGTCCAGCAGGAGCCAGAGACAGCTTGAACACACATGGCAATGTAGTGGACCCACGGACGGCAACGAAAATGACAGGAAAACAATAAAACAAAAAGAGCATCCTACATGAATGGCATTGTTTAATGCCAATGGCTGGCAGCGAGGTGTGGGACAGCAGCGTGCGTTGCCTGCATGTGGCTTGGAGCGCTGAGTGCTTGCGTCAGATAACATACGGGCTGGCGGCTGGCAGGGTACCATGATGCATTGCCGAATGCCAGTCTCACGCGGCCACGTTACCTGACCGTTCCAGCTAACAACGGCATCACTGTTCGGATGCGCACGTGTGGCCAGTCCGCACGAGCTGTCATCCACATCTACATCATTACAATGCATTTTTATTTGCACAAGGTTTAATGATCATTAAATTTAGTCCCCAGTGTCCGTTTATTAAAATTGTACTTTTGACAAATTAAATACACATTTGCAGAAATACATTTTTAGTTCATTGCCAATATGCTACCCCAAATATGATTTTGAGCACTGATCTTTGAAGGCAGCTTGAAGTGTGCTTGAAATATATTTTCAAGGAATATCCATTTTCATAATTGAGGTATACTTTAGGCACATTGCTTTCACATTTACAAAAGTACATTTTAAATTCATTTTCAAGATGCTGCCCCAAATATAATTTTAAGCATGGTTTTTCTAAGGATGCTTGAAGGGTGCTGCAAATATATCTTCAAGGGCCACCCATTTACTATACCTGAAGTGTACTTCAGACAAATTTATTTCATATTTGCAAAAGTACATATTTAATTCATTTTAAGTATGTAAAAAATGCCTACATATTTTTTCACCTATTTGATCTATACTCGAAATGTACTTTCAGATACGATATTTTTGACACATTTTAAAAATACATTTTGAATATTCAGCAAGGAATTTGATGAACATATTTCAGACATATTTTGAGCACATTCGTGAATACGAATTACATTTAAAATGCGTAAAAAATATGCCGCTGTGTATTCCAAACGTACTTCTTTTTGCTAAGGGACTTTATGCACCACTGCACACCCCTGGCCTTGGTGACAAATTTCACCACCTCTGCCTTGTTCCCTACAAGGTCATCGACCAAACTTCCCCAGTGAACTACAAAGTCACACTTGTTGATCCCCCAGCCGACCTATACGCCACCGTGGTACTGAAATTGTTCATATTTCTCGTTTGAAGTCATTTGTGCGCCGCGGTACACCGGTGTCCTAGGAGCGACAAGGCTAGCCGCTTCCGACCCTTCGGGCCAATTTTGTGTCTTTCATGGATGTTCTTCATTTATAGATACATCGTCATCATCCCGCGGCACTGATTCCTGCACGCGCCTGGGTTCGCCATCGGAATAAACGCCAGGCACGGAATACATTGCCTTGCTTTCACGGCCTTGCCGTGTCGACCTCAATATCATCAATAAACAGTCCAGTCACATCTATAGAATATGGGAGCTGGTTAATAAACTGAATGATAACTTCTCCCCTTTCATAATCCCATTTCTATCATCTTCTGGCACTAGAAGAAACGAACAGGAACACTAGACATTTTAATCGAACATTTTTCTACACTCTTAGGTTCTGTGCACAACACAAACGTTTTCTTAAAATACAAAAACATGGCCGAAAAAAGACGTTTAACAAGTGGGAGCACGAAGGAAGATTATAACAATCTATTAACCTTTCAAGAAGTAAACAGGGTGCTAACTCCGGCAAAACGACAGCATCTGGCCTGTATTAAATACACCAGGAAATGCTCGCATATCTTTCTACACCCACTGTATGAGGCTAGGAGCACTTGCGAGATGTTCCTGTCTCAGGAATATTCCTGAGAATATTCCTGAGACCTAGACGAAGCTATTATTGTACCTTTCCTGAAACAATGAAAGCCACCAACCGCTCCTGGCAGTTGTACACCCACAACTCTCACAAGTGGTCTTGCAAAGTATTTTTAAAATGCTCTTAATACCAGATTAGCATTTGTCCTTCACTCCCGAGAACTTCTATACATTCCCTAGTGTGATTTTAAAAGCAGTGTTCTACAACGGACTGCCCATTCTGCCTGGAAAAACTTCTCCGTGAAGTATTTATACATAAACAGCTCTGCCTTGTCGTCTTCTTCGATATGGAGAAGGCACACGATACTACATAAAGGTTCGGCATTCTTCGTGACCTAGTAGATTTAGGCATCCGCGGCAGGATGTTAAACTGTCTGAAAGGCCTCATGTCGATCCGATCATTTCGTATGCGCCTGGTCCCACCGTTTTCAAAGACCTTCCCTCATAAGAACGACGTGCCTCAGGGTTGTATTTTAGGTACAACTCTCTTTAGAGTAAAAAATAAATTACATTAGCAAAATTACACTGAAATCCATATGTATTCAGCTTATGTTGATAATGTACACGTCCTCTAATGTATCGCCGTGTTAGAGACAAGTGCAATTGACCATCGAAAAACTAGCATCATGGGCAGACACAAATTAACTCGTTTTCTTCACAAAATCAAGAGCTGTTCAATTCTCTTGCAAACGGGGGTTACAGACAGACCCTACGCTACACTTAAACGGAGTGAATTACTGGTAAAACGAACAACAAATTTATAGGCCTAACTTCTGACAAAAAGCTCAATTTTCTGCCTCACATAAACAATCTGAGAAAAAAACAGCTTCCAAATCTCCAAATATACCAAACGTTCCTTCACTAAAGTACTGGGGTGCTGACATGGTGCGGCTTCTAAAAATTCACTGACCTATTGTGCGCTCCTCCTGAGACTACGGCTGCATAGTGTATGGCTAAGTTAGAGCATGATATTTAAATTATACCCGGTTGATAACTAAGAAGTGCGTCTTTCGGAATATCTACAGGACATCACCTATATACAGTCTACATTTAGAAACAAAATGTTGAAATGAGAAAAAATGCACTTAACGGGTCTATATACTTAAAATAAGATCTCTGTCAAAGCACATATGTTATTCCATTGTAACAGAGTGCCTTTCCTGAACGATATTCACCAACAAACCTCATGCCGGGAGACCACTACACCTGAAATTTGAACAAATATGTTACGTAAAGATGCCGACCTACTGAATCTTTTACCTGGCATTGCCAAAAGACCTAACCCTCTACCTCTATGGTATATTTTTTATCCTATTTGTGACCTCAGTTTAACACAGTTTCAAAAACACTTAATTTCACTTATCTCTTAGAAGAAGGCAGCAGAGCAGGTAACCGCACAAAAGATAAGAAGCACACACAAACAGAAGAGATTAATTATTTCAAGTCAAAGGAACATACAGTAGATTCAATGACGCTTGCCCGGACGGTTCAAAAAGAGCTGTTTAGGTCGCCAGCGCAGTGGAGTAGAATGGGAGAAAAAAATTAAGATTTCCGCAGTGTGCATTTATGTTTACAGCAGAAGGCTATGCTATCTTTGTCGCCATAGAGAAAATAATGAATGACAACGTCACAAACAGTATTATCTACACAGATCCCTTAAGTATAGCCACACCACTTCACTCAAAAATACTTGTTATACCACAGACTGGGAGACATCTTGCACAATATAACAACACACACTGATGCAGGACGAAACGTAAAAGCCTGCCGGGTCTCCTGTCCTTTTGATCGAATCAAAGTTAATGAGAGAAACGACGTGTGTGCTGCTCATGCTAAAGACAGAAAAAAATAATAGTCGAAATGCGATTTAATGCTTGCTTGAAGTTGGTTTACATAATACATTGCTGCAAAATTGGCAATTAACTTGGAACACTTAAGTAAATAACAAACTACACCATATAAAGCCCGTGGTAGAAGTTTGGAAGTCGAGTGCCCACCACAAACGCTCCAAGAAAGAGACTTTAAGGATTCTCCACAAGGACACACACATTTAACACATAATTTAATACTAGTAAAACAGGACAAGCCTCTATGTGATGCATATGGACCTGAGCTAACCATCATCCTCATTTCACTGTCATGCAGACAGCTTGAAACACTAAGGAGAAAAAAGTTTGCACTGTTTTACAAGGAACATATTGCTCTTCGCCCAGCATTGCTTTTAGGTGAAAATCCTCTTGCTGATTTGTCCTGCATTTTTAGATTTTTCACGGAAGAAAACGCTCTAAACGAAATATAGGATTTAATAACTACATTCCATCAATGCAATATACCTTTAGTCTTGCGGTTGGCGCATTGTAGCTTCAGTTGCTTATGCGCCGCTAAGCACAACAAAACGCACAACACTTTAAATGCCCTCTTCACCGAAACTGCCCCATTGGCGTTGTGAGCGAAACATGAGGAGCCTTTGGGAGCTGGGCTGGTGGTAGGTGGTAATTGACATGGCCGTACACTAACTGAGCGTAGGATATGCTGGCATTGCGTTAGCAAGGGCTGAAACCTCGGGCCTTTGTTTTCATGTGGAAGGGTGATATCAGGATCAGCCTGCCACGACCATTGCATTGACGTTACCCCTAGGCACGCAGGCATGTTCGTACGGCTTGGTTAAAGCAGGGCTTTATACTTGGGCAAGTAGTCTACGCTATCGTGTCATGCCCTTAAATGCGGATGTATTGTTTCTTAGGCAAGCGGATAGCAAACTCATGGCAACGGGCCCTTGTAAGAGTGCTGTCCCCTTTTGTTCTTTCTTTGTATGTTGATATGAGCGCACTGCATTCTGCGTTACGCGGGTAGTTGTTGGCCAGCGGGACACGTGGCTGGATCACAATAAGCCATGTGTCTGCACGACTGCTGTGTCGGTCGAGCAGGCATGAAAGTGGGTTCTCCACAGAGCGCCGGTGACCTTCGATGAGTGGAACGGAACGCTGGGTTAAATACGCACTGCTGCTGCAGAGTCGCACATGTCAGCGTTAAGTGGCCGGATCAGCGGAGAAACCTGCGTTTTCTTTGTGAGCGAAACTTCCGAGCTTTCTTGTAGCCTGCAGTAGTCGCCACGAGACAGGTATTGGGATGTAAATTGGCCACCGAACTGTTCGAAATCCACAGACCGCTTGACATGGCGTAGTCAGCAGCAGCCGCCAACTCAGGTTACACCTTTGATATTGGAGGTGTTTTAGTTACGTTTACTTTCTCTTCCTTCTTCCTAGTCAATGTGTCACTATCTAGCGAACGCCACGGAACGAAGCTAACTGGGCCGCACTACGATTCCCTTTTAGTGTGCGTGGGATTCTGCTGGGCGGCAGTGCGCTCACAGGAGCCTCAAAAGAAGGCAACTCAAACGATGGGTTTCACTTTGAGACTGACCGTCTATTTAAAAGAGTGGAGCAGCATTTTAGACAAGGGACACACATGAAATGAGAAAACTGGGAGAAGGAGAGCAGGAAACGTGTCCCGAAAGGTGATCGGTCTTCGCAGGGAGGTAGAGAGCCGCCTGCAGCTTCGGCCCGTTCACGGGTGTTTTGGGGTTTCGATGCGCGGACATCTCCAATTTTCTACGGGAGGTGGTAATCAAATCCTTCAGGACCCTTGTATCTCGAGGCACACCCACGGCCGTTATATAACATACAGGCGCGTTAGTACGGGCTGTTTCAAGTGGAGCGCTACTTTTATGTCGGGTGGTCCTTTATACAATGTGGTAGTTACGTATGTACGCTAATGAGTATGTGGGAGACAATATGGCGCAAATTAAGGACTCGTGAATAGGTGGGTAAAAACATGCACTTGCACAAACCTGATCCACAGTCGAAGCCGCAAAGAGGGCATTAGAGAAATACATCGTAGCGTGATCCGTCACTGTGACCTGCTAACGCGCGCCGTCAGTGCCCGCGCTGAATCAGGGGAGGCGCTTATTGGCCCCAGAGCGGCAGATTCGCGTACTGACTTATAAAGTCCCTGTAACTGGGAAAGTACCGCAACTGCTGGAGTGGCGCCGCCATATTTGTTCCAGTTCAGCCGACGTGCCCATAGCTCTCACAGCTTCGGAACCTGACGCTCTGATTGGGCGCATTTCATCAATTTTTTGGGACAGAGGTTTACGAAGTCGGGCTTAGATTGTCGGCAAAGAAGTAAGAGACAGAATTTGGCTTTTGTGCGAATAGCATAGGTTGTGAAATGAAACAGTGTAACGCAGGCAGGGCTAGCTAAATGCATCGACTGTGTGCATTTTATGATTGAAAATAATATCCGAGCTGGTAAGGAAATTATTCCGGGTTAGCAAACATGCATGAGCCAAAGATTTAGCGTGCACTTAGTCAATTTTGGCACTGTGACTTTTAAAAATAAAAGATTATTAAATTATTATTGTAGAAACTCCGCGAGTTTTTCTCGTATTAGTTTTGCAGCTACTGCTCACATTTCGATGCTCTTAGAATCACGTTTGTTTGGCACTGAACCCCTTTAGCATGGCAAGATATACATTCGGCAAGCTGGATTGTTAGTTTTCGTCTGCATTATGAAGCGAAGCTATTGTTAAGGTTTATTCACAGAGCACAGCCTGCTGCGCTCTGTTATGGAGAGCCTCTTTTTCACTTGCTTGTCTTCTTCTGTGCGCATGCCTGACATTTCCCCCTTCGCAGACGAAGCCCCTGGGCTGTCAGTCAGAGTCCCGAGAGTGGCAGCGCTTCATTCTTGCGACATGGACTACTTGTGTTTTCCGAAAGGGGTGGTCTTAAGAACATCGGCGAGAGACGACGCAATTAAACTTGTAGCGCAATAAATGGGCCTGTGTAGCGCGACAACAGCTTTTGGGACAAACCACGCTTGCGAGGAGGTGTTCAGAGCCACACTTAGTCGCAGGGAAGGTAGTAGACATCCTGATGCCGACGATCTTAGCGTAGCGTAGAGCAGTCCTGCGAGGCCAGAGTGCGTAATCGGGCGACTCGACGAACCTCTTCAGCGCGGCAGAGGGTGCTCGAAACAGAAGGCTCGGTGTCGAGAGAGAATGGCAAAATGGTGTCGAGAGAACGTCGAGGCGGACGGGCGTATAGGAGGGAAAATGGACTATAAGCAGTATCTCATGCTTCGAGGTTTTATAGGCGTAAGTAATGAATGGAAGCACGTTATCCCAGTTCTTGTGCTGCGAGTCAACATACATCGCAAGCATGTTCGTCAGTGTCCGGTTTGTACGTTCAACGAGGCCATTTGTCTAGTGGTGGTACGGTGTAGACTGACGCAACTTGAAAGTACAATAGCGCAGAAGCTGTTCGACAACATCTGCCGTAAACTGGCGGCCTCGGTCACTGATAATGACACGAGGAGGCCCATGACGGAGGACGACAGCGTGAAGAAGAAAGAAAGATGTCAGCGGCGGTGGCGGAAGGGATGGCGGCAGTTCTACAGTAACGCGTGAGATGATCAACGCGCACGATGACCCAACGATTGCCTTTCGACGAGCGGGGAAACGGGCCTATGAGGACAGCACCCACTTGCTCATATGGTGTCGTCGGTGGTGTCACCGCATGTAAGCGGCCCGGCGGAGAAGTCGTGGGGAGCTTGAACCGCTGGCACATCACACAGGAGTTCACGTAACGCTGAGTCGTTCGACGCATATTTGGGCAGTAAAAACGTTCCTTAATGCGGGTAAGCGTCCTGGCAAACCCCAAGTGCCCAGCTGTAACGTCATCGTGCATAGCGTGTAGAACAGAGTAGAGGCTAGCCGGAACGACTAGCAGAAAGCGTGCACCGCCGGACGAGTAATTTTTCCGGTAGAGCAAACCATCGCGAATGCAGAAAGGGCTTTCAGGTGCCGGATCACGAGCTTTTTCAAAACGTGGTACCAAATCTTGATCTTTTCGTTGTTCTCGTTGGAATATGACAAGATCCGGAAATGGGACAGAAACGGCGGCAAGATAGTCGTCAAAGTTGTCATCGCAAAGGGTATACGAGAGGTAGCCGCGAGAGGCAGTCAGCGTTGGCATGTTGGCGACCACTTTTGTACCACACTGTAAAGTTGAACTCCTGAAGGCGTAATGCCCAGTGGGCCAACCGACCGCAGGGGTGGCGCAGATTCACCAACCAGCAAGCAAAGCGAATGATGATCAGTGATTACTGTAAAAGCACGTCCATAAAGGTACCAGCGAAACCGTTGTACGCCGAAAACGACGGCAAGGCACTCTTGCTCCGTCACGGTATAATTGCGTTCAGACTTGCTGAGGGTGCGACTGGCATAAGCGACAACGTGTTGATTCCCTCCATGCCATTGTACGAGCACAGCACCTACGCCGATGCCACTGGCGTCAGTGTGGAGTTCAGTGGCAGCTGTCGGGCTGAAATGACGCAGTATGGGCCGCGAGGTAAGAAGAAACTTGAGCTGGCGAAACGCAGAATCACATTCGGGAGTCCATTTGAAAGGAACATCTTTCTGCAAGAGGCATGTGAGTGGGTAGGTTACGTCAGCAAACTTGGGGTTGAAGCGCCGAAGGTAAGAGCAAAGTCCCAAGAAGTTCCTGAGTTCGTTCACAGACTTCGGCTCTTTGACGCAGCCGACAGCTTCAATCTTTCGTGGGTCGGGCTTAACACCATCTTTGTTAACCAGGTGCCCAAGGACAACAATCTGGCTTTCGCCGAAGCGGCAATTAGAATTCAGCACGAGACAGGCTTTCTCCATGCAGTTAAGGACAACAGCTAAAAGGCTGTAATGCTCGGCGAATGTCCTTCCAAAAATCACCACGTCGTCTAGGTAACACATGCAAATTTGCCACTTCAGTCCACGCAAAAGGGTGTCCATAAATCTTTCAAAGGTATCCAGGCGCATAGCCCGAAAGGCATCACATTAAATTGTTATAACCCATCTGGAGTCACGAACGCAGTCTTCTCTTTGTAATCAAGCAGAACTTTTTGCTGGACTAGTTGGTTCATTGTGACTTGAGTGAAACAGCACGAAAGAAGCCCGAAGGCGAAGCGAAGAAGGAACAGGAAAGAGCGCTGACTGACAACGGAATTTTATTGAACGAAACTCGTGCAATATATAGGAAGGCAGTGGAAAAGATAAACAGATGCCGTCAACGTCACATGGCGGTAAAGAGCCAAAAAGCGATAAAAACATAACAGGGTGATAAAGCTAAAAGTGTGCTGATTTCAAGAAGAGATGAAAACAAAATAAAGAAGTTTAAACTTGATGACAAAAACAGTAAAATGAGCATGGTGTAAAGAGCCAAAAAACGGTAAAAGCTAAAAGTCAACTGAATTCGAAAATGGATGAAAACAAAGTGAAAAAAGTTACACTTGAAGACCTAAACAGTCAATGAAACATGGTGTAAAAAACCATAAAACAGATAAAACATCGCTAGCTGGTAACAAGTATAAAACCGATAAAAACTGACCAAATGAAATTGTGGAAAAGATAAAAACTAAAAAAGATAAAATTCATCGAGATTTTTGGCATGGCTTCAAGGTTGGAAGCCTCATGCAAAAATGCGGACATTCGCACTTTACGATTTTAACTATCATCAAGGCTGGGGATGTCCTTCAGTTCATCCAGTCGCTAATCAGTCTCCTGCACGCAAAAAGGACTGCCGCCAGCGTACACGCTACTGGAAGCGATGCTCACAGTGATTGTCAAGCTTCAGCTGCTGCTCAAGTGGGCGCGAATTTCCAACTTCTTTAAGTATGCTTAAGTTACTTTATGGCTACTGATGTATACTGTAATGAAGTGTTCAGGGCTCTTTACAATGATTAGCATTGTTCAACCCAATTTACTCATCGCTAGTAAGTAGATTGGGTTGAACAATGCTAATCATTGTAAAGAGCGCCCAATTTACTCATCGCTAGTAAGTAGAATGGGTGCAGCGGTGGCGTAGTGGTAGAACATCCGCCTCGCATGCAAGAGGACCGGGGTTCAAATCCCGGTGCCGCGCAATTCTCCACCGGATGAAAAGAAAAAAAAATCCGCGTGTCGATGGAATTGCATACACAGGTTTGGGGTGCGACCTGATGCCGGTGAACACCTCCGGCAACGCACTCCCTCACCAGAACAGGAGTTGGCCGCCCTGGTGCAGTAATCGGCCGCAACCTCCTATGATAAGCTCCATAAAACTCCGGCCCTCAGTCACCAGCGGCTGCGGAACAACTGACCACGGCGGCGGTCAGACCTGTGACGCAGCAGGGGGTGCTAAGAAAGCCTGGCTCCGCTGGACAGGCCGCCATTGGAAACTGACCCTGGCAACGTTTAATGCTAGAACCCTGGCTAGTGAAGCTAGCTTAGCAGTGCTGTTAGAGGAACTAGAGGGCGTGAAATGGGATGTCATAGGGCTTAGCGAGGTTAGGAGGCCGAATGAGGCATATACTGTACTGAAAGAGGCTTACCAGAGAGGCGACAACTAGGAGTAGGTTTCCTTGTCAGTAAGTATATAGCGGGTAATATAGATGAATTCTATAGTATTAATGAGAGGGTTGCAGTCATCGTAATTAGGCTTAATAAGCGGTATAAACTGAAGGTTGTACAGGCCTATGCACCTACATGTAGTTATGATGACCAGGCAGTTGAAAGCTTCTATGAAGATGTAGAATCGGCAATGCGAAAAGTAAAGACGCAGTATACTGTACTAATGGGCGATTTCAATGCCAAGGTAGGGAAAAAACAGGCAGGAGACAAGGCAGTAGGTGACTATGGCATTGGTTCTAGGAATAGCAGGGGGGAGTTACTAGTTGAGTTTGCAGAGCGCAATAACTCACGAATCATGAATACCTTCTTCAGCAAACGGAAGAACCGGAAATGGACATGGAGAAGTCCTAACGGAGAGACTAAAAATGAAATCGACTTCATAATGTGTTCAACCCCCGCCATTATGCAAGATGTAGAGGTAATCGGGAAAGTGCGATGCAGTGACCACAGGATGGTGAGGTCCCGAATTAGCCTAAATCTGAAGAAGGAACGCAACAGATTAGTAAGAAAAAAACCCATCAACGAATTAGCGGTGAGGGGGAGGACAGAGTTCAGGATATCGCTACAGAATAGGTTTTCAGCTCTAACTGAGGATGGCGACATTACCCTAGAGGCAAGGAACAATAATTTCAGAGATATCATTACTGAGTGCGCGGTAGAAGTAGGCGGTAGGATAGTTAGAGAGGATACCGGTAAGCTGTCTAAGGAGACGAAAGATTTGATTAAGAAACGCCAGAGTATGAAAGCTTCCAATCCAACAGACCAGATCGAATTGGCCGAGATATCAAAGCTAATCAATAAGCGCAAGGTGGCCGATATTAGGAAGTATAACATGGAGAAAATTGAGCATGCTGTAAAGAACGGGGGAAGCCTTAAAGCGGTAAAGAAGAAATTGGGCATGGGCAAAAACCAGATGTATGCAATAAGGGACAAGGCGGGCAAGGTCATCACTAATATGGAAAAGATAGTCAAAGTAGCCGAGGAGTTCTATACAGATCTCTACAGTAGCCAAAGTAGTCAGGACAGTAATAAGATTGGCGGTAGGGAAAAACAGTCAGACGTTCCACCAGTGACGAAGGACGAGGTCAAGAAAGCACTAGAAACTATGAAAAGGGGGAAATCAGCTGGAGAGGATCACATAACTACAGATTTGCTGAAGGACGGGGGGGATATCGTGCTAGAAAACCTGGCCACCCTGTATACGCAGTGCCTGGTGTCATCGACGGTACCGGAACCATGGAAGAATGCAAACATTATCCTCATTCACAAGAAAGGGGACTCTAAGGACCTTAAAAATTACAGACCAATCAGCTTACTGTCTGTTACGTATAAGGTATTTACTAAGGTAATCGCTAATAGAATCAGGACAACCTTAGACTGCAATCAAGCAAAGGATCAAGCAGGGTTTCGGAAACGGTACTCTACTATCGATCATATCCATGCCATCAATCAGGTGATAGAAAAATGCTCGGAATATAACCAGCCCTTATACATAGCATTCATTGATTACGAAAAAGCATTTGACTCAGTTGAAACCTCGGCGGTGATGCAGGCATTGCGAAATCAGGGGGTAGACGAGCCATACGTGAAAGTGCTGGAAGATATATATAGCGGCTGCACAGCAACCATAGTTCTGCATAAAGAAAGTAACAAAATTCCCATAAAGAAAGGTGTTAGGCAAGGAGACACAATCTCCCCAGTACTATTCACAGCTTGTTTAGAGGAAGTATTCAGAGACTTGGAATGGGAGCAGTTAGGGATAAGGGTAGATGGAGAATACCTCAGTAATCTGCGATTTGCTGATGACATTGCCTTGCTAAGCAACTCGGGGGATGAACTGCAAATAATGATTGATGACCTAGACAGGAAAAGTAGAAAGGTAGGCTTGAAAATCAATATGCAGAAGACTAAAGTAATGTTCAACAGCCTCGGGAAGGAACAGCAGTTTACATTAGGTAGGGAAATACTGGAAGTAGTAGGCGAATATGTCTACTTAGGACAGGTAGTAACCGCAGATCCGGACCACGAAAAGGAAATAACAAGAAGAATACGATTGGGATGGAGCGCATTTGGGAAGCACTCGCAGATTATGACTAGCAGCTTACCGGTATCGCTCAAGAGGAAAGTATACAACATTTGCATCTTGCCTGTACTCACCTATGGGGCTGAACGGTGGAGGCTAACCAAGATGGTTCTACTTACGTTGAGGACAACGCTGAGGACTATGGAACGAAAAATGGTAGGGGTAACATTAAGAGATAGGAAGCATGCAGAGTGGGTCAGAGAAATAACTAAAGTTACTGATATTCTAACGGAAATCAAGAAGAAATGGGCTTGGGCAGGACATGTAGTGCGAAGAGAGGATAACCGATGGTAGCTTAGGGTAACAAACTGGATTTCAAGGGAAGAACGCGTAGCAGGGGGCGGCAGAAGGTTAGGTGGGCGGATGAGGTTAAGAAGTTCACAGGGGTCAAGTGGATGCAGCTAGCACAGAGCTGGGTTAATTGGAGAAATATTGGAGAGGCCTTCGCCCTGCAGTGGGTATAGTCATGATGATGATGATGATGATGATGATGATCCTGAGTAGCCAAATAGCACACCATTCACTGTCATTCATGCCGCTCGAAATGGTTAGGTAGGCCTTCCCGATTTCCTGGCGATAGGTGAATCCGAAAGCACAGCAGCTGGGCATACTTGTGCATTTGCAGTCTTTTTCCTTGGTTTTTCAAAACGATAAGAGCGAGAAGAGACGCTCTGACAAACGCCGCACAAGCCATCTCCCTAATGCAGCCCTGATACCAGGGAAACCGACGGGACATTTATGGTGGCGCGTGACCACGTCACGTATTGGTTTAGATTTCTTTGAATAGTTCAGTTCAGTGCATTGTCTGGACGCGCAAAGTGCCTGTGCTTGCACATCGTATTCTTGCATGTAGTAGCCATAAATGCATGTCTAAATGTGTCGGTGTCACGCAGTTCATTCTATACGATATCAAAACTCCGATATACAACTGGGTGTATGTACGGTGTTGAACATAGATACGAATTTATGGTGTGTGTTCAGTTAATGTACGCATCTGTTAAAATATAGTGCAAAGATTCGCACGTATTTACATCGTATTCTACGTCTGCGTTAGGTGAGTAGTATAGACTAGCAAGTTTTTTATAAGGTCTATTGGTTGTAGCCTTAACTGCCGTCTTGTGTCTCGACATACTTTATGTAGTTCTTGGCACTTAGTTTTTTCTGTTCGTTAACACGAGATTTGTCCTCGTGGAAGGCGAAGCAATTGTTGGCATCTTTCCCATAAGCGTTGGAGTCGTAAACGCTGGTAGCCCTACGTGATACATCAGAGACCAAAATAAACAAAACAAAAAACTACAAATGACAAGATCTTCTCCTGTACCATCTATGCATTCCCTCCCCAGAAATTAAGACACCCTCCCTAAGTTAAATTCCTGGGGAAGCCCGTGCATATCAGTATACCAATTGTTTCGCGGGTTCCATTCTTTTTCAAATTTTACATCCCTAAAATCTATATGCGGAATGCGCTACCCGTTTTAACTTTTTAAAACGTGCAGCCAGGGCCGGCTTTACCACAGTCGGCGCCCTATACGAACCACGGCCGAGGCACACCGCCATTTTTCCTTCTTTTCGCGAGTAAATTTATTCCTGACATTTTTCGAAAGGGAGCATATAGGGTAAGAAAAAGTCTTTGACATTGCACGAGAGCAAGCGATATATTCATCTCACAGGTGTAATCGGTCGAAACAACAGCGAAAATAAAGGAGCAAGTTCTTGTTTGTTATTTCTATTCAGAATACTATTAAAAAAGTAATCGTACCTGACATAATTATTTAGTTTGCAATTCGACTCATTCTTGACTGCAAGCTTTGGTTTCCCTGTCTGATCGCGATAATATGCCTTCCGACGGAACTCCTTCTTACCCAAATTTTGGATAGCACACGTTGCTTTTCATGTTTCGACATATATCGAAGCTTTTGGTTCAATTATTGGCTTGTACTGCACAGTGGTGTGATTAGTGCATTTTTAGCCATGGTTGTTCGTGGTTCACTTTGGAAACATTTTTACGTGCATGGCAAAAAAATATTGTTTCCGTCTCCCGTCGCGTAGCTCAGGTTCCCGATTTTCTGCGGCCTGTGAAAGAAATTGGTCACAGTTTGGGAATGTGGGTACTCAGCGTGTTACGGGGAAGCGTTTGCGCCCCGTTGCGCACCGAAGGGGTTGAATCGGGGAGGCTGATTCAAATGAACCACCGTCAGACATATTGACGAGCGATGTTGCATAGGTTCTGAATCCCGAGAATTGCTGGTACGTTATAAGAGAATTATATTTATTTTGGCATTAAAAAATAAATAAGTTGTAGTAAAGCTGTACGCAGTCGAGTTTTTCCTTACTTTTTAAATGTTTTTTTTTTTAAATGTAAAGCGCTGATGGTGGTAAAACTTTTATTTCCAAGAGATACACAATATGTGTCAGCCTATCCAGCTATATGGCCCGAAGTGAAGCAGTGCATTAATATAGCAAAAAAATAGCCACCACCAAGGCATCGCAAAAGGCAATGCACCATCACCTTTGTAGGCAGGTATTACTGTTCAAAATGTACAACTGCAATACGACTTGCCACCGAAATGTGAATTTGGCTGGAAGTAACCAAAATTGTAACACAATTTCATTTTTTCTTGAACCGTCAAAAGGTTTTTGCGCAGGAGCGAAGTGCGAATGGTAATTCAGTAAAATACTTTTCGGGGAATGTTTGTGCATTGCTTCTAATAATTCAAGCTCAAAAAAGACGGCACAGGGATATGGGGACGACAGGACACGCGCTACTTGCAACAGTTGCAAGTAGCACATGTCCTGTCATCTTTATATATTGTATATTGTATTGTGGAGAGTGCGGTTTCGATCCCACGTCATTTCGCCATCGACGCACCCTTGCAAGCCTCGTCGTAGCCGCCGCCTTGCTGGACTCCCGCCACTAATCGTTACAATTAATGCCGCCACCGACTGAGCCTAGCCCAGTGCTTCTTGCCACTTCAAATCAGGCGAGTTCCGGCGAATACGCAGCCCGCGCGACGAAGCTCACCGCGGGTCGCCCCGCCGCCCGTGATTGGCCAAGACGTCTCGTGACGACATTCTGAGGAGCGGGGAAGCTGCCGATACGGCCGGCTCCTTCGCTGCGCTGGGTTGATTGCAGCTCTCTGCGGCTTTGTTAATGTCATTATGGCATGCCATTTCCACACGAATGACCATCGGGATTTTTACCGCATGTATCCGTACCAGATACGCCCACAAACGATGCAGCACTTCTATTGTGGGGAGCGTAGATTTGGCATGAAAACTTGCTTTGGTTAATGAAGCATTTTGAAACGTAGTGTGCATCATTATTAGCAGAAACTAGGTGGCCCTCAGCAAAACCTCGGCCCGCATATTCCTGGGAAGGAAGGGCAGCGAACAATGCTCTAGCCGACTAGCTCCGTCTCAGGCCTCTCGCCCCGCCCGAAAGGTCATTGTTGTGAAAAATGAATCCGATGCTTTGTGTACCAAATGCTGCTTTGAGTGCCAGTCGTGGTACCTCGGGGAAACAAAAAAATTTATAGAAAGGGTATAGCAGTACAACGCTGCCACTAGACAAATGAACAATAAGCGAATCGCGTTTGCGGAGCTCTGCAATGCATGCGAAACATTGACGGCGCTATTGTGCTGGATACCAAGTCAAATGCGCGCAGACTGCTGCTTGAGTCATACGACATTTAGCAGACGTTGAAAGCCTTTCCTTTTTATCCTACTGTCACAATACACATTTAGTGAATTGACGGTTGACGTATGTTGAAAGCCAAGCTGCAGCTCCTCCGCACCCATACATTCATGAGAAAACTGAGCTCCGAAATGTGTTTTCTTACAAGAGCTTCGTCGTTTTCATTTCCAACTTAACGCGCATCCCCAAACATGACAGGGCTATGTAAAATGACGAAGCAGCAACGGGTGCAAAATCGCAAGGCCATGTGTGAACAACGTCGGTGATTGATTGCTTGGACGCGCCGAAGGAAACCTCGCTCTTTGCGCTCCTTACCTGAGTGCGCATATACCCAGCTGAGCCGCACACTCCTTATCTTCTAATAATGCTCCAGTAAGGGCTCCACGAACATATTAGGCGCGTGCCGTGCTGGAAAAGATCTCACAGTCTTCACAACCTAGCTTCGACACAGCAGTGGGCTCTTCCTAATCATCTGCTAGTTCGCAAAAATCATCAGCGTGTGTACTATACGAGTTTTCCATGTTTAGCACAGAAGCCGTTGCGCGAAGATTTTGCGAAAAAAAAAAAACGAGACATGCGAATACTACCATGCCCCGATGATGTCTGACTGTCCCATCATGCACGGATCCATGAACCGTCCATGAACGGATCGCAGATGACTGTCCCGACTGTTTTGCACAAGGAAACAGAAGGAACCGCGTCATGGTTCAGGCATGCCTGTCAAAGCCCTATAGAAACTGCATTAGGAACAAACTGCATGTAGTCACAGTTGCGAAAATGCTTCGAGTAGAATGTTTCCATTGGTCGGCTTGAATTTATATCTCTTCTCAGGAACGCCGCATTGCGCCGCTAGCTTTTAATACAATGGAAGATTACATCGTCGCGTCCACAGCTCTTCGGGCATCCGAACACATGCATAGCTGTGTTGTATCAGGTGCACAAAACTAAGCTTACCTGTTTTGTATGTCCGCAACGCACGCAAAACGAGGAACAGCGCACGCCGAAAACTCCCTCCGATCGGCTACTCAGGGTGACGTCACGACGGACGGAGAAGCGAGGTTTCTCCCTCCGCTTTCCTCCTCTGTAGCAGCCGCGCGGGGCGCGGGAAATTTGAGTTGAGCGCTTTCAGTCGACGATTGCCCAAGTGTTTTATGCATAATCGAAAAAATAACTGCACAGGCATGATTAACAAATAATCTACTCCAATAGCCTTTAGTATTGGAACATTTGAAAACCGCTGCAGTGTCCCTTTAAGTTGTTTTATGGCGGCTAAGGAGTCTGTATAGATGTGGGCTTTTCTTATGGAATCTATTTTATTTATGGCCTCCATAGCATCGCGGATTGCTATGCTCCATAGCATGATTGCTCCATAGCATCGCGGATAGAGTTCTATCACAAGCGGGTCCGGGTATTCTGAAACATATTCTTTATGTACCTTTAGTTCGCTGTATGTTGGACTAGTAGCTGCTGTTCTACCGCCATTTTCTATAATTGATGCGTTCGTATATGCAATACAGGTACCTGGAAGTGCATCAACCAGAGGTCGAGATGCCAGCTTTTCTTTGCGACGAAGGCGAGTGGCCTTGTTTGTGGTAATAGTCGTGAATTCCCACGGATGGGGGTCAGCCATTGGTGCTATTTGAACTGCCACTTCGTTGTACAAGGATGCTATGGGCGTAACGTACATTCGCTTCATATCCCTTGTTGCCTCTAGTTGCTCAAATAATTCTGTCAACGTATTTATCTGTGCAAACTCTTGGAGAATAGGGATAGGGGTAAGTTTTGCTAAGGCTGTGATAGTGCGCATTGCGTTTCTATTTATTGTTTCCAATTTCGCCCACTACCGCCTCATGAGTCTTTGGAATTGGGCCTGGTATACCCTTACAAAAATGCATGTAGGGTTTCTATAGAAATTCGAAAGCGTTGTGTCAATACACGCTGTTGAAAGTCTGTCGATAATCAACAACATTTTGGATGATGCAGTGTTGACCTCTTGTTGAGCGCTTATGAAATAGTGGCCCATGTGTTTCTTAAGAGCGCTTTTGGAATTCGCGCAACTGAAATTCTGTTGATTTCAGGCTCAAATGCTTCAGAAACTCTGCAAGTGACGCTTTTTGATTTTCTGCTACCTTTCCACTCCTGAACAACAGAAAATAGTACACGACCATCGGTTTGCCAGGAGCAGACACGGGGTGATTTTCATTAATGCAAAAGTAGTACAGTACATCTCCTAGCTGCGATAAGTCACCACATTCTATGTTCTGCCCGACCAATCAACAATCCTGTCTGATCAGTGCTGGTTAATGATAAGCATAGTGAGGCATAAAAGAACAAAACAGATCTTGATCTTTTAAGCCCCATTATACTTACTCACTCATTAACCTACACTAAACTGACTAAATTGTTGATTGGTCGAGCAGAACATAGAATGTGTTGACTGACCGCAGCAAGGATGTGTGCTGTGCTACTTTTGCATTAATGTAAACCACCTCGTGCCTGCTCCTGGCTAACCGTTGATCACGCAGCATTTTCTGTTAATCCGCAGCGGATAGGGAACACAGAATAAAAAATGCGCGTTAATGAGAAAGAAAAAATATGCATCTTTGGTGAACCCATAACATGAGCTGGGTTGTTTATTTGCTTTATTTCAATTCATGTGCAAGGTATGACGCCAGGCTGTTCTTTGCGTAAAACGCTGATACGTCCGGGAACTCCTCGCATGTGATGCTGAAATAAACAATATAAATCATAATTAAGTTGCGGTATATACTAACCTAAAAATAGAGCAAAGGCATTTGTGCGCTGCTCCACGTCATAGCTCAAGAAATTTCTTGTCTAAAATGAGTTGTCACTGTCTTTCACTGCTTAGACGGCATCGACCGCCGCCTCCACAGCTCGGCAGCACTACCACATCGTTCATTTCTCCCTAATAAACAATATATGCTGCCGTCAAAGATCCCATTGTGAATATAAATAGCAAAGCGCAGGTCACAAGCATTACTACCCAGAAAACTTGAAGCAAAATTACCAACTATAGGCACTAAAATGAGTGGAAACAAAAACAAACACTGCAAAAATGGCGGAGCTGCACAGATTCAATAATCCACAATGTGTGACAGAGGCATATTATGATCTCGATAATGTGTCCGTCTCAGCGCGAGTAGCGTATCGAAAGAGTACAGCACTGTGCCGAACAATCCGTCAAAAACGGTCACCGGTTAAAAAAAAAGAAAGAAAATGTCGCCATTCCAGCTGGCGTTCCATCGGCCCCAGCGTCCGCGTAGAGACAAGCCTCGTTCTCTCTCTCTCTCTCCCCCTCCTTTTTTTTCCGACGAGGCTGGTTTGTCTGCTAGAAATATTTACATGCGGGCTTCACCTTGTAGCACACACAGTACAAGACTGGCACAAACACGAATAGGAAGAAGTAAAACACTCACCAAAGTGCAGACGCTCCCTCCGCCCGCGCCGGCTTTTCGCCTAGAATCCAAAACGCCTGGGACTGTTGAACTTCTTAAACACGTCCTCCTTGCGCAGAAGCTGCCGCCCAAGAGCGTAGTCCTCCGAAGACTTAAATTCGTACGTTCGCGCTCCACTTTGAACAAAACGATCTTCGTGATAATCACCAGCGAAAAACCTACATACGGTGCTTCGTTCACAGTGCAAGATGCGACCACGGTGGCGGGAAAACGCCAACTGAACTGGCACATCGCCGCACTCAGCGTACCCGCGTCTGCGTGCAAAGAAAACGGGGCGCAGAAGAACAGCTTCGGTGAAAAGCCGCCACCCCCGCTGCGCGACTGCTGAAGCCAAGGTCATCTCCGTGAAAACAAACCACGGTGAAGGCAGAGAGCGGAGACCAAGCGGGAGCAACCCCTCCTCCCTCCCCCTTTTTTCCCCCCAGCCGACAGGAAGCGACCCTCGACCTCTCCGGACATGCTGGCGCCTTTCGCGGGGCACGGGGGAAGTGGGATGCGGACAGGGGCAAGGCGGCGGCCGAATGCTTCTTTGAAAAGAAGAGTCGCCGTTAGAAGACGCATGCAATCTTGTTTTTTTTTTCTTTTTTTTTTCATACGCGAATGTTTTTGCTATGCGTGTTAACTCTATAGTATGCGTGGGATCAATCCGTGATTATTAGAAGCCCTCAATGTTTAAAGTGACTTCATTTTAGCATGGTGTCCACTAAGAAAGGAAGGAAAATAAAAAAATAACAGTAAAATTCTCCAAAGACATACAGCGGTGGAGGATTCCAATACAGACTGCACCTCATTTTGCGGCAAAAAGCTACGGGCAAAAATACCTATGCTTGGGCAGAATGTCAGACCCTGAAGCATATATATAGTGAACTTTGGAACTGGTTTAAAAAAGCTCTGTCCTGCCCTACATGGTAGGTTCAATCTAGGATCCTGTTTGTTAGTATGATAACTCACTGAACTTGTTTTATGATAAATATAAAATATGTCCTACCACTAAAGTTACCTTCTGCGACATACAGAAGCTGATCCATTACGGATTCTGATTGACATTCAACGATGTGGAGGCATTATTAGTGCGATGCATTATTAGTGGAGGCTTTGCCATCATGAAGTTTTTAGGGCATATTTTCACTGTGTTGCGAAGCTTGAGCTAAGTGTGCACCGTTAATATGTACTTTCATATAACATGAACGAGCGCGCAACTGCATGCTGCTCTTATATTTCCCTTTGCAGAATGTGGCCAATAGTTGATTACAAGTGAGACCAAAAATTCATAACGAAATTGTTACATCATGCTCTTGTCATTTGTGCCTAAAACTACTTAAAAACATGGGTCAGCATGAACAGTACACGCTAATTGTTCGTGAACGTTGCAAACTGACAACAAAAAGCACATAGAAAAAATTGCACAAAAAGTCTATTGGGTAGAACACAATGAAAATTCTGTTGGCCCTGTAAAGATTGCATTCAGCTGGGGTTGAATGTCTATCGAAATTCAATAAATTCAAAAGGCGGTCAATAGTCCAACAATAGAGTTTCAAAACTCATTTTTGTAAGGGTAGTATCCTCGGCTGTAACACCGATTGTACAAGACGTCTTGCCATGTCCGTTCGAGCTCTTCCTCCCCTAGACGAAATGCGTTTTAACAAGTTTAAGAAGTCGCAGCTACTTGTTCACCTCATGAAGCCATTGTGTTCCTTTGCCGGATTTGTGAATTTCTAGGCCAAGAACTCTCAACTCGTCCACCTCTTCCAATGCCTGATTTCCAATCATTAGGGTGACTCTTTGCATTGCCAATTGTTTTCTTCCATTCTTGTTGGCAACATGAATGTAACTGGACTTTTGAGGTGACGATTCCAGACCAGCATCTTGGACGTACTCATCTGTGGTATTTAAAGCCTCTTGCAGATACCGATTCTGTCTCTAAAGTTGTTTATGAACAGACCAAATCGTGACATCATCTGCGTATATTATAAACCGCACTTCTGGTATTTCAGCTAATTCCCACGCCAATGGGATCAGTGCGATATTAAATAGTTAAGGTGCTAACATTGACCCTTGTGGCACGCCTCTGTTCGAGGTGTAATTGCCAATTTGTTTTCCGTTTATCCGGATAGAAAACGTCCTGTCCTTAAGTAGTTTATGTACTTCTTTTATGGCCTGCAAGGGAATGCCCATACATTCCATGTTGCTAAGAATCTTGGCATGTAACACGTTGTCGTATGCCTTGGCCACGTCGGTAGCCACTACATTGCGCACTAGGTGGCTATAAGGCGACACGTGTACGACCTCTTCAGCGAGCATAGGCAGTCCATTTTTTGTGCCAAAGTTTGTTCGGAAGCCAACTTGTCGTACATGGTATTCTTTATCACTTTCCAGCCACCAAGACAGGCGGGTGGCTATCATCTTTTCATAGATCTTACAAATTGTGGGTGTTAGCGAGATAGGCCGCAAAGATTCTAGGCTTGTGGGAGGTTTCCCAGCCTTTGATATTGTTACCACCACCGAGTGTTTCCAGCCGAGTGGAATGTCTCCTCCTTGCCATACCTCATTTACCACATCCAACAAGCTGTCAACTGCGGCTCCTTCTAAATTCTTGAAGACTTCATAAGGAATATCGTCATGTCCAGGCGCAGTTTTACGATTAGCTTCTTGTATAGCAGCCAATAACTCCAATTTGGTAAATGGTGTTGTTATTCCTGTTTTATCAACCGCATCCACTGTCGGTGAAGGCGCCGGATAATGTGCACGGTTCGGGAAGAAAAGGGCAGCAGCCTGATCTGCAAACTCCTCTGGTGTAAGTTGTAATGCGAGTCGAATACTTTCTGCATGACCTTTAACTTGCCGTCTCTTTTCCATGCCATGGAACGTCCTCCAGAGGGCCTTGTTGGTCGTTCCTGAGCCCAAACGACTGCACCATTCATCTTATCTCCTATGAGCCAGCTGTTTTTCATATCGGCGTGCCTGTGCCTCACACTGTTTACCTCAATGTTTATTTGCACGTCTTAGGATGGCGACAAACCTATATCTCGGCCCGTTTTCGGCGTCCCCAAAGTTTTAGTAGGTGCAGGTTGGGAGTTGGCTGATCTTCGTTCACTGTAGTTGTAATGGTGTGATCCTTGAGTACCGTTTGAAGGGTGTTAATAAGAGTATTCGGGCTAACTGAATGCGTTCGAGTATACTGCCGTACACCATCCCAATGTGTAACAGCTGCTTTCTTTCGAAGTTTCTTCATATGTCCCAAATTAAGACCAATACTAATGGGGACATGGTCCCTACCCCACGCATCTATTTCCGCCTGCCATAGAGGCTTTACAAAAGGTAGCGCCATCTAGTGAAAGAAACAGAAACTGTGCGTGGCGGCCATGTTTTGCTCAGTCCGCCCGCGCCTCCCATCGAGTACACTGTCAACGTGCGCCTTTGTAGAACCCGTGCATGCACCGAAAGGTGCATTGGAATGATCACAAGCGATTGTTTCATTTTTTAACATCACAGCAGTCGCTGTTAGCTACAAGCTCTATTCGGAATGATGCCAGCGTGTTGTTGCGTGCCCTTCCGCAGGCAGCGCACCGTCGTAGACGCGCACGGAATCAAGGTATACGCGTGTATGCGACCGTTTGTTTGCAGTCCTAATCGGCTTTACAAGGGTCATGTAAAGCATTACTACACGTCCCTTTGACTGGGAGCTAGCTCACAGAATGTGCTATCACCTAAAACAGCAAGGTTGTTTTGCGCACTATGGAGCCTTGTGAACTTGAAGGATAAGCTTATGCAGCGATGGAAGACACGGGAGAAGGAGCAATCCATGTATAACGAACGCTATTGTGCAAATACGTCCTTTGAAACGTTTTGTACGTAGGTGGCATTTACCATTGTGTATTGGATTTAAGACACGGGCATGATTACCAAAACTACTTTTCACAGTCGTACGAAATGGTAGTGCTTGGTGCAGAGAGCAATACGGTTGTCTAGTGTGCCCGAGGCGCGTGTTTCACGCTGCAAAAACAAGCGGCTGCCAAACCCGCGGCGTCTAGAAAAACAGGAAAAGATGACATCCCACTAGTGTGTTGTAATATGCTCACGTGCAGCCCGTTTCGACCGGTCCACGTCCAGAGCGCGCAGCTCAGGTTTTGTACCTGCCAGCGCGGCCGATAAAATAACGAAGCGTGCGCTTCACTTTTGTGTATTTTTTCGAGTCACCCGATGGTTCGCTAATTCACAGCTACCTGAAATTCACTGGAATTTTTAAATATGTCGATTTCTTGTTTATTACTTCTGTCAGAAAGTAAACATTTGAAGCCGTAATCTCATATGAAAGCGCTGACATTGGAAGCTTCGAGGAACTCGGAGGAGGAGGAACTCGGCTGAAACGAAAAGAAATTTGAAAAGTCAATTCACATTACTGCGAAGTCTTTGTGCCTTGTGCAACTGGCTGTGTTCATAAAATCAGATTTATATTATATCATATCGTTATAGAAAAATTAGGGGGTCACTTAAGCTCCGCCGTTAAAGGTATAACGCAATAGTGTCTCTCTCTCATACACACACACGCACGATGTTTTCTTTGTTCACGTGTTATATTTTAGCTCTCTTATTTATTTATTTATTTTATTTACCAAATACTGTAGGTCCTAACTGGGCCCTAGCAGGAGGGGCAAAAAGAATACAATGCAGTGAAATATGAATTCATCAAAAGTAACATACTACACACAAGTGTAGTATGTTATATGTTGTTATGTATGCTATATTTCTATTTTATGTATGTTATGTTATATTTCAATCATTTCTTTCTTTATTTTTATTTTATTTGACGTTTTATATTTTTTTACACAAATACGCATGTGTCAGCAACAATCGGCTTTCCATTCTGAGCAATTTAACACTTTTTAACACATTCTTCAAATATTTCAATTAATAAATTACACATTCTAAATTTTCTTCCTTAGCATCACCAAGCACTGATTTTTCATTCTGTCACCTTTAAACCCTTACTTTCCAATTTTTCCTTTTTTAATTTCTTTATTTCATCAATTAATCAATTATTTACAAAGATTTTATTAACTCGTCATCGCCTATCGCACACCAATCAATATTCAATCACTGGAAGCACAAATTACCATGGCACATTTTTTTTTTTTACGCAGACCCCCATTATTTCCGAGACTAATGCCAACCGTCGACGGCATGGGAAGGAAAGTGCTAAGCGCCAGTCCAACTTACGTCAAATTACGCACGATCCTTTTATCATAAAATAAAATGCATCCTCGCTCATTTCACCAACCAAGTATCTTCCAGTGGGATGATCGACAGTGATTGCGCAAACCAAGCAAACGTACTCGCGATGATCTCTCATAGGCGTTTAAGTAAACAGCAAAGGCGCACAGATAAAAAAATCCACATTACGGAACTCTGGATACTGTACCTGGATAGGGATGACGCTGCGGATTGCCGAGGGGCTCACACATGACTCATAGAGCAATTTGTAACTGCGCTCGGCAGCGCGGCCGGTGGACCCCGCCACGTCTCGGCTGTCAAACTACGCTTCTAGGCGTCGCTAACAGAAACTGCCAGGGACCGAAGAGATGTCCAAGCACAGCACACTAGGTTAAAACGTGAAAAGCGCGAACAGAACGGCGAGCGCTGACGGACGGACACGAAGCGAACGGATGAAGCGAACAAAATATGGCGGCCAGAGCGGGATCAGCGTGCCGCTCATGGTTGCCAGACGTACTTTTGCAAACCCTCTATATCGGCGTGCCTGTGCCTCACACTGTTTACCACAATGTTTCATTGCACGTCTTAGGATGGCGACAAACCTATATCTCGGCCCGTTCTCGGCGTCCCCAAAGTTTTAGTAGGTGGAGGTTGGGAGTTGGCTTATCTTCGTTCACTGTAGTTGTAATGGTGTGATCCTTGAGTACCGTTTGAAGGGTGTTAATAAGAGTATTCGGGCTAACTGAATGCGTTCGAGTATACTGCCGTACACCATCCCAATGTGTAACAGCTGCTTTCTTTCGAATTTTCTTCATATGTCCCAAATTAAAACCAATACTAATGGGGACATGGTCCCTACCCCACGCATCTATTTCCGCCTGCCATTGTGGCGCACCAGGGCCCTTCCACCACGTCAAATCTGGGTCTGGTGAGCGTGTTTGTGTTGCAGGTAGTGTTGCGACTCCTGGATGATTTAGCAGTGTAAATTCCATTTCTGTGAAGGCAGTATGAACTTGATCACCATTTTTACAATCATAATCATATCCCCATACAGTGTGCGGAGCGTTAAAATCTCCACCGATTAGTATCGCAATTCCAGGGTATGAATGGCGAATATGCTTAACCAATCCAAGATTAAGTACTGTGTTTCTTGGCTGAGCGTACACGGACACTAATATGAGAGCGTTTTGTTTGGACAGCAACTACATCCTGCTGAGTTTTGCACCACTTACTCAAGTCAAGTGGCGTTTGGGGAATGTTGGCCCTAATATGGACGGCAGCTTTTCCTGGCGTTTCGGCCTCTGCTCTTGCTCGTTTATGAGGGATAGAAGGACACTGGTACCCTATATATCCTGTTATTGAATATAACCTATTGTGCTCCTGTATCAAGAACGCCCATGAATGCAGCTTGCCGTACAATAATTTTGTCTTTATTTCCCCAGCTTTATTAGAGAGCCCTCTGCAGTCACATTGTGTAATCTGTTGCCACTTGTTTCGGCTACTTCTATCCATGATGTAAGCTGCTCTGAATGAGGTGTGTTGGTTGCGTAAGTGTGTCCAGTACCACATCCCAAATAGGTGTGTTATCGTCAGGTTTACAATTCGGAGCATCCACTAACCTTGCGGTCGTACTGCCTGCAAGCGTTTCTTTCTGTTTTTCTGAACTCTCCTTTCGGCGTTGGTCTATACGTGCTTTCTTTTGTCGCAGCTGCGCGATTTGTGCTGAAAGCATAGCAATTTCTTTTTCTATTGCATCCTGCTGGCTTGTGCAGTCTTTAAGGTCCGGAAAATCATCAGCGGTGAATGCCACTGTGCTCCGTTTTGGGCGTCGTCCATTCTTTAGCGTAGAAGCAAAAGATGCACTGTTCTGTGGAACCACCTCAAGAGGCTCTTCTTCGTCAGGCGGGTCATCAAACCGCCTTCGGCCAGAGCTGCAAATCTGTTTTTAACCACTAACGGTGCACATTGTTTATGTCGTCCAGCCCTTGCTAACTCGAGCCTTCGCTTTTTTGTCGGACACTGAGAGGGAGTGATATCGTGACCATCAGATTTGCATAGGCCGCATTTGTATTTCGCTTCTCCAGATTCAGTGATGCATTCGGGGTTGACTCCATATGGACAAAATTTCTGCATATGGCCTTCTTTGTAGCACCTGTAACAGTGCACTGGTCTAGGTTTGTACGTTTTGGGTCGCACTATGCGGCCGTTGTAGTAAAATCTGTCCGGAAGAGTATCTGATCCCTGTAATGTGATCAGAAAAGTGCCTCTGTTCCCCATACGACGTGCGGCTAACACCGTATGCGTTCCCGATATGAGGTCTCTGGCCACCGTCTCCGGGGAATCTTGTAGGTCTAGTTCATAGACGACACATCGCTGAGTGTTTTGACCAAACGCAAAATACAGGAAGATACTCCTCTGTCGTGAGTGGAATCTGTGTTACTGTGCTCATTTTGCGTGCATCCTCAAGTGTGGTTAAATGTACTGTGACAGTATTTGATGCCCTGTGGCTTAAAACCCCTTGGTAACCTGTGGTACCAAGCGCTGCGTCTATTACTCTCTGTATAGCTCTGGTGGGTATCTTTGTGATAGCAAACTGCACTGTTGGTTGGATATGCCCTCTGAAGGATTGCTGCAAGACTGGCGTTGAATAAGCAGAAGCTAGCTTATCAGGGGCGGTCCTTACCTTCTTTGCCGGTGGTGCGTTGACTGGCGACCCAGGTAGTTTGACCAGCCGGCGTGTCCATTTAGAAGCGTTAGTGACGACTTCCTGTTGCACATCCATAGCCTGATGTGTATCGTTTAGCTCGAAGTAATGTCTACGTTGCTCTGTGGCCAATTGTGCTAGCTCCAGGTAAAAGCTCATTACCGCAGCCTGCCGTTGTACTTGCAGAAGTCAGAGCGACTACCGGAGGGTCCATTGGCGTCCCCATGCTTGACATCTTATCTGCGCTGAGGCTCCGCAGAGGTCCAGTAGGCCTAGCAGCAAGGTCGCGTCGGCATTCTGCAGGTCCTACCCGGAGGGCTGCGTCCTTGACGATCTTCTTGCCACGCACGGGTTGTTTGGCCTTTATACTCTTCTTTAAGAGTTTGATGGTCGCTGTGTGGGTGCGGACTACAGAAGTAGTTCGAAATCTTACTGGACACGATGTAGCCACGGTGCTCAGCGACACGTCTTCCACACTAAGATTTGGTGTGCCGTCTTTGTTGTGCTTGAATTATTAGATGCAAATGGTAATTATGCGACTTAGACATAAACGAAACCAACAATTGCTACAGTCTCGACAGGATGGGCATTAAAGCGACGCAGGCACTTACGAAAACACTGGGTCACTAAAGAGAAGTAACAGCACCTGGGCCTCAGCAATGAAAGGGCCAGTCATGACCCCATTTTGTTAAGAAAACTCACAAAAAGGGTGCACTCTGCTTATCCTGCGGAGTCTGCCCACTGCATTATTCAAAAGCTGTTGCGCAAGTATACACACAAAAAAGAAGAGAAGCAGTATTAGATCGCACATCATATTGCAGTTTATTCCCGAGGACTTGTGCCGACATATTACAAGTTCTCTGTAATGAACGAATGTATTGGGGGCAAAAAGGAAGTGCCGAGTTCAGTTATTTGGTCAACTGCTGTCTGTGTATTTTTACCTTGAAATGCTCACAATGCAGTAATTAAAAAAATTAGTGCCGCCCAAAGAGAAACTGACTAATTCGTCATTATAGAGCGAAAAAGGACCTGATTATGCGTCATGCGGTGATGAATTAAATCAGCTAAAAAAGAAATTGCTGTATGTTGTTAATTATACCTGTAATCATAACCGGAAAACAAGGTTGCAATATGCAAGATGTACAAGTTTCAACTGGAAATCACCAGTATGGTATGTTTGCAACCCCCCACACGATTTACATACATATTCTTACCCATTAACAAAGATCCTGCGAGATGCAATACGTACGACGTATTAACGGCGTTCGGTGATCTATAGTGCCAACTTGTCACGTGCTGGACGCCTCTGGAAACGCCCAGGACCGCAGAGGGAGGAGTGCAGGAGTAGGAGATAAAGAACGATGAATGCACGGAGACATTCAAAGGCCTGATCAGTGCCCCCTTCACAATGGCGTCCTGTGAAATCGCGCTGGTACGCTCACATAAGTGCTACACTGCCGGCAGCTAAGTTTGTGAGATTTTAATGACGTTGTTTGCCAACACGCAACGTTAAATTTGAATGCAAAATGTTCTTTGCGGACATTGGCTTCATATCCGTATAGGAAGGTTTACGCTTGTAATACCTTAAGGCTTTTTGAATTCAAGCGAAAAACAATCAGTTTAGCCTTCCAATCTCTTCAGGTTTCCAATCCTAAACCGAAAAGTGTCCCCTTGCAGTTCAAAACCACGGGTTCAAATAAAATCAAATATTTGTTTCATCTGCTCGTGGCACGTTTAATTTTTGACCCACAATCGTCCTAGCGTGTACGCTGAGAGGATGGCTCGAGATAGTTCACATATGAATCTCTGAAGGGAGACGTTACATAGAAGAGTTCTTTCAGCAATCCTGGCCATGAAATGGCTGGACTCGATTATTCATGCTCCTTCTATTCAAATCATTTCTCTTTAGCGAATTAATTATTTGCTCAAATTTTCAGCACCGTCAGTGTGTTGCCAGATATTAGTAAAACCTGGCGAAGGGGAGGTGGAGGGAAGTCAAGCAAGTTAAGCACCATCCTTCAATGTATGATGCGCCAGCGTTAATAGCTTTCGTTTCTCGGCTCCACTTTCTATTCACTCTCTCATAACTGCACTTTGTTGCTCACTGATTGAGCATTTTTTTTTAAATTTATGCCTTTACATCCTGCACGTACTTGACATACAGTCGTAAGATACAACAACATACGACTGACCACCCAAGAGGGACAATTCCCCGCACCAGCCAATTAGTACGAACATGTCTGCGTGGTCTATAGCGGCAGTGTGTATAAAATGGGATCCAAGTGTCTTGGAAGGCTGGACTCTATTCTCCCTTCTCAAAGGCGGGGCATGAGTTGGCATCGCCTGCCAACTCGGCTACGTCACGTCGTCTCGTGGCGCAGCACTCCTCTAAGACCAGTCAGTGCGCGACCATGAAACCTGCCAACTACCGCCTCCCAGAACCATGATGGTGGTAGTTCGCTCATAATGCGGAGTTCGAAAACATCGACGTAGATTTTCAGATGAAAGGGGCCTTTAAAGCTGTCGCCTTAAAATTGTGCCGGGGTCATGGCAGGCTCGATACGTTTGGGGTGCCTCTCTTGAAATAAAAATATGGCGGTCTAATCCGTGCTACGCCTAGATTATTCCGCTTCAGGAATGCATGCACATTTACCTATGTTCTGTTGCCACAGAAAAAGTACAGATTTTGAAGAAACGTACTTTTAATCACGCGCGGGCTCTGTCAGGTTGCAGGTCCGACAGCGAGTAGGGGCATGTATGTACTTAGCTGAAGTAACGCACATAATTTGTGCTGGTTACATCGACGTGTCGCACGACGATGTAATCAATGCAGAGTACACTTCTGGTAGTGGCTTAAAATTGGTTATCCACCCGTGTGGTCCTAACTAGTTTGCGCATGAACGTTGGCCACAGCAGCGAATTTTTAGCGTTCACGGTAATCAAAGGAGTTACAAATTATGAGGGGAGCATCAGGTGCTTTCACAGGGCTGCTGTGCACACTCGCTTAGCTGCCTGTTGAGGGCTCTCGCCCCCAGCTTGAGAAGGCGTTCTTATTCGCGTAGCTCTTGAGGTTCAAATCTCTCGTTTGTCGTTTTTGAAGGCGTTGTTGCCCTTTCTCCTTTTGTGTCCTCAAATCTTGCGCTAGTCGCTTAGGAAGAAGATCGTGTTATCGTCAATCGCCAGCAGCACTCAAGACGACGCCATTATGTGAGGCCATAGTGGGTAGCAGTTCCTGAGTGGGATATCTAAAAGAAAACGAAATGGCAGTGTAAGTACTTTTGAACACGTGGTGCTATCTGGAGCCATTATCGCAATTCAAACAAAAATGCAGTGCAGTGCGCCAGATGGCAATACAGGTCCAATAAGTTGCCACCCTGGCGTCGGGGTGTACGCGCTAGAACCTATTTCAAACCAACAATTTATGTCTTCGTCATGTTGTTTTTGGATGTAATAAATAATAAAAATATTATTCAGAGTGGTGTCCCTTTATCTAAAGTTATTTTGAAGTGACTTACTAATATAGCGCGCGAGCAATTCAAAAAACGCCTGAGATAGTTGCTAGTGCACTCCTTGACGTCCTTTTGCTTTCGTGGAAGGATCCGCGAAGGACAAAAGGAGGTGAAAATGTAGCCGTTAAATAATTTTAACATGCCTGCATTAAAGGACACTCTGAAGGAACACCTAGAAGAGTTTGGCCAAAATATCCTTGTGGCGGTAGCTACGATCTTTAGTTTTCTATTTGGACTCTCCCTCACAGTATTGTTGCCTCACTGGCGATAAATATCTGAAGAAAAAACTGCTCGCGAGGTATGCGTGGTCCATACTGAGCAGCGCAGCATCTCCCCGAAATTCAATCCCAACGGTAGAAAACAATTTGAGAAAAAAATTCATCGAGAACAAGCAGCCCAGCATTTCCCCCAATTCGAACCCGGTGGGAACAGTGTAAAAGTTATACAAAGGTCACGTTTGCTATGTTAAAAGTAGATGTCAACTTTTCTGTCCTTTGAAATTTTAGATGTGTTATTGAGTTTATATGTATTGTTGATTCCCTCTCTGTCATGACTCTCAGTAAGGGTTAACAGTATGGATAAATAATAATAAATGTGCGCGGGGAGGAGGACAGCGTTGATGGAAATAGCGCTGCCCCAAGTATTTCACAAATCCACTTCGGCGTTAGCAAGAAAACACGCGCTGTCCACGAAGACACCGCCGTACAGTACCGAATTGTGGAGAGAATAAACCAGAATACGTATTTAGTGGTAGTATTCGTCACGTATAGGGGTGAGTGGTGGGGGATTGTCATCACTACTCTGCGCCCGGAGAGCGCGGTCACTCATCTACGCCTTGCCATGCACTACATTCTCTATGTATCGAAAAATTAGCATGCCAGCTGATAACGATAACTCTCTATTTGCTTCAGTCGAATGCAATTGGCCTTTATGACAATTTTCTTCCGAATCTTTGTGGTGTTTCCTGGACCTAAGATTGTACCTGTTGCTTGAAATCGTCTGGGTGATTTACGGGATATTGGATCTGTGGCACAGGTACCAACACCGGCGGCTCATCATGGCCATTGCAGAGCATGGCCTTACTGACCACCTCCGGCTCCGACGACCAATAGCTCGCCTGAATCTTGGCAGCAACGAGGGAACGCAGCAGTTTCAGTTCTACATTGCCCTATACATCGTTGGCTGTGTCATATCCAGTGCAGCACTCTCAGGGGAGCTCCTCATAGGCACATGCTTTATCTTGCCGTGCTGTCGATCGCTTTGTGTTGTAAGACGCCGCGAAGCCTGTCCTCGTCCACTACTAAACTGATGTGTGTCTGCCGTAAAATACACGCTAAAACAAGTGTTAGCGGTCAATATTGGCGTGAGAAGCTAATGATATGCTAGTGTGTGGGAATAAAATAAATCGGCGCAATAACATAGCTCACACAAGCAAACTGTATCAAGTATATATAGGAAAGGGACCGCTTTGCTGTATCCGCTCGTAACAGCAATATTCTACTGCATCTCGAAGCAGAGTTACAATCATTATTTTTCTTTAACAAGAAGATGCATTCAGTTAACGGTTTTGCCAATAGTCCACTCCGACGCCACTAAAACATTGGTTAATAGCTAAAGGCGTTTACATAATATGGAAAAAAAAAAAACTCATTCGAAGGACTTGAGGTTCTTACCTTTATCCTTGAAGAAGGAAATGCGACATTATTTGGATTCCTGGCTAAGGTATCTGGATTCTGTAAGCAATGTCATTCCTGTGATTAAATAACATCTTTCGTTCAACTTTATATGTTTGTGAACTTGAACGATATTTCACGTATTCCAAACAGCGATCTGTGGCGATGTCAGCTTCTGAAGATTGATGCTGTGCGCACTTGCGCCGCTTATACACCCCCATTTCCGGCCTACAAACAGTTAGATCCAGATATTCCCTCCCCAGTCACACCACGGCACTTGTTCCTTTCCATTGTTATGCATGGTTGGATCCGATTCCACTATAATTGGCTTGAGTCATTCCCGTTTTAGAATGCCGAATCACCTTCCACTTGATTATAATACCAGAGCATTCTAATACGGCAGACTATTCGAAATTAATCCATCCATTATTATGCCTTAGTCATATCAGTAATCCCTTTACACAGGTTAAAGTAAATTAGGAAGTAATTAAGGTAGAGTCGTTGGTCGGGTTGGTGTCATCTGCACTTGGCCCATCCTTGTGGCATTTTGGGGTCTTGGGCATTTTCTAATCTTTCACAGCCCTCTGATTAGATTTCCGGGAACCCCCTGACCTTGGCCTCATCCCCACCTTCCTTACCAAGAAGTGAGTTTAGTTGAGGGATCTGTGCGTTTTTAAATTTCCCGCCGCTTTGTGATTGTTGCTATGCTCATATGATCTTGAAGTCACCGCGGCTTTAACAAATCAGAGAAGCTTGCTATAGAAAGACAGTTTAGAACGCCGCTATTTCGCGTTGGCGTCGCCGTTGGCGTTGTCCCTCGTAACCAGTTCCGCAGACGGGGCAGCGCGCGTTCCTCCACCTCCCCCTCCCCCTGCGTGGCTGTGACGGTGTTCTCTGGTTGCCGAAGAGCCGGCTCGGTATCAGCGGATCACGGTGCGTGCATCAGAAGCCGAAACACAGAGCCACTTGACTTGACTCGCTAGCGGCGTTAACGGCAAAATTCAGTCGCTTCTATTCTTCGCCGCGCAATGTTTCTATGAGCCCACACGCTGCCTCCCGCAACCTCCCGATAACTTAATTATTTCCTTCATTTCTCCGACCATAACGCTTCCATCATTACAGTCAATAACGGTCAGTGGAGTGTTTCGTGAAAGAATATGGGTGAAAAATAAAGAAGTTTTCTGTAATTGTCGAAATTGTCTTGGTCGAAATGTTTCCCTCAATCTATCCAAAAGTTGAAACAGCTGATGAACTGAGCTCAAATTTCGCACTGAAAAGTAACGTATTTGTCGGCAACTTTTTTAGAAGACAACATAAATGCAGTCATAAAAATGTTTTACAACGCAACCTACATGCGGTCTCATTAGATGAAGTACCGGTAGTCAACAGTGCAGCCAAATGCGCGCAGTTGTGCTGTAGGAGGTATAGATGTCCACAAGACAACTTCTAAATTTTTTGTTTCAAGAGTAAGCGCAAAGCGTTTGCGCGACTTCAGCCGATTCATAGGATTCGAAGCGACAATTACACTGGCGCGGGGGTCTCCTGATGAAGAGCCAATTAATGAACATTCATTTTCACCTACCTACATTATCCTGCCCTACTCAAAAACCAAAAGTTCTACGGGGCAATAACCTCATAAAATCTCATTTAATCGCATAGAGTCTCATAAGGTGCACATCATTATCATAAAATATCGTACATAATTTATGATAATGTACAAGAAACTATGAGAACTTATGCAATTGTATGCGACTTGTACGTGATTTCTTATGTGAATTGAGTGAGATTGTGTGAGAAAATGTGAGGTTATTGCCCCTTACAGATTTTTCAGCATGCCTTTTTGTAGCGAAAGCTACATTGGCCAAGAACGAGGAGTTTCGTGCGGCGGAGGGGCCCAGAGTCATTGCCTAGCAACCGCCGCAGCTGGCGGACGCCGCGCCATCTGGCAATCAAGAAGCAACCAGAAAAAGAAAATGTCTTGTCTTTAATGCAACAACTTATGCTTTGTGGCAAACTTTTCGAGAAAAGACAACAACAACATAGCTAGACAACCAGACTAATGCCCGGCATCTTGACTAGCGTATCTTAATTCTCATTCTCTAGCGCGAGGGTGAATGCATAGTGATGATGACAGGATAGTCGGCGGCGCATTGCGGGCGAACGTGTACTCAGCTTTTGGCAGGATTGGATTGGACTAGATTAGATTGAACTGGATGGGAGTGGACTCGACTGGACTGGTTTGGGTTGGACAGGTTTGGATTGCATTGAACAGGATTGGTTGGATTGTATTTGACTAGAATGAACTGTATTTGATTGGAATGGATTTGATTAGATTATATTATTTTGGCTTAGATTGGATTAGACTAGATTGGTTTCAATTACACGGGATTTGATGGGATTAGATATGATTAGAGATGAGTTGGCAGCCCAGTGCCAGGCAGACATGCTTTCGCTATGTATATCCTGGCCTAGCTGAGATAAGCCACGGTGTTTTTTTACCCTTGCAGTAGGCCTTAAAAGCATCATTCTTTGCATGATCTCTTGTTTTCCTTTGGGATATTGCAGCACTGGACCGCATTTCAATTCCTTATTTTGCTGCTGGTCCTTAAGTGCAGGCAAAACTTGTGGTGCTCTACACGAGAAAGATGAATGTGCACTGAGGGACTGATACCCAAACTGCAACCTTTTTTGAATTACTATTGCGGCTGACCGCATCCACTCTGGTACGTTTTCAACTCACTGCACGATGAGTAAGCATTTCATTTTCTCGCTTGGAATGTCTCTTCGACAGGAAGGTCGGGTTCTACATTGAATCTTTCAAGACTCATTGTAGTGCGACATTATTTATTATTTAGTGTCGCACCAACGCAAGTTGACTGTTGCAAAGAAGACGAGCGTATGTCAAAAGGCGCGTGCTAAAAAAGAAGACGTCAGACAACGAAGACGACGCAAGAGACTGTCTTGCTAGTTAAACGTTCGACGGGAACATCGACCTGAGAACCTGAGACTGAACGTTCTCAGGAGAACCTGAGTCTCAGGTTCTCAGGTCGATGTTCCCGTCGAACGTTTAACTAGCAGGACAGCCTCTTGCGTCGTCTTCTTTGTCTGACGTCTTCTTTTTTAGCACGCGCCTTTTGACATACGCTCGTCTTCTTTGCAACAGCGCCGAGCGTTGGTGCGACACTACAATTATAACATATGCAAAATATATAGCAAGAGGAGGAGGATAAAGGTAATTTAAAATGACGATGGCTGTTCTCGCTGCTCTAGATACCAACTAACAGTCCAGGGTCCCTGTAACCACCGCTTATTGCTTGGCTCGGTCGATTAGCCTCAGCTGATGAGTGGATTTAGTGGCTATAGCAGAGAGCATTCGCAGAAAGAGGAGGAAGCATGGCCGCCCGGATGTCTGTGAGCGAGGTAACTCTGGCAGTTTTATTCAAATCATTTCGTATTTGTGTCGTCGTCGCAATTGTCTAAACCTCTGTTCAGAGCGATCGTGATACAGGACTTCGACTAGGACCGCCCCGCCGCTCTCTAATTGCCAGCCTCGCGACCATACAAAGGTGACTAGAGCGGCTCTTTGTTTATTGTTTGGTTATATCTCCCAGGCATCACAAGCCTTCGGCCCAATACGGGATTGTGTTAGGAATGTACTGGTCCTATGTAAGTTGGACATTTCAAGGTAGAGAGTACATTACAGAGAGGGGGGGGGGGATGATTTACAGAAATAAAAAAGAGGCAAACATAATTTATACAATAACACAAAACACGCAACCACCAACGTACTGTGAATATGAACAGAGTTTGTGCTGCCTTGGATGCAACGTTGTGCGAGGACAACACCGCACTTCTGTTGGTTCTTTTTTGCTGCATATTTGATACTCTCTTACGTGCTTTCCTATATTACATTCTTAACAACAGTCACACATTCGTAAAGAACAAGTCAAAACTAAATGTTGCACTAAACGTTTGAAGAAGTATTCATGCACTCAACTGTGCCCTTTCAGAAGTGCAGTGTTCGCTGAAAGAAGTGTGTTAGCACAGTTTGCGTCTGAACGTATATAAACGCGGCAAGTCTTGAAAATCTTAATTCTTTTTCACTTTAACACTGCTAGTGCACTATTATATATTCATGAAAGATACTAGCCAAATTTGTAATTTTTTTTCCGGAAATAAAGATTTGGAAATGTTTGACCGCGGTTGCTTTTGTGTCCTTCGAGTATGTGCTGTAGTTTCTTCTCCGCTGCTGACTTCGCTATTGTGCCTGGTAGGCTATAAGAAACAATAAGACAGTTATAGAATTTGCAAAGCTTTGCGCCCTACACGTAGGTCACCGTCTTTTGTAGAGTTCGTGATATTTTAAGGCCAGCAGATAATACATTAGTAAAAGTTTAAATATTTAATCCCGCTAGAAAGTCACAACAATCCTTAGGTGCTTAAATATCCCAAACTGATACACAGACATTTTTATCAGCCTGTCATGAGATAACCAGCTATTCTGCGACAAGGTTAACAACTTTGTGGCTCCTAGTAGGCTCAAATTTCAAAAACGCAGGCAAATAGATTTAAACGCGGAAGAAAAAAAATTTAACAGGGATCTTTCCACGTTCCTAACTTCCCTCGTTTAAGCTCTATGTAGGCTGCTTTCTTTTTTTTTTTTTTTACAAACTATAAATTTGTGCCAACACCAGCAACATGTGGTCCTGTTCAAGTAGCTTTCAAAGCTGCCATTCTGCTAGAGTGCGTTGATGAAGTGAATGCAAAGGTGAAAAACTTTTGAGCATAACCTTTCGTATACATAATGGCTAACATGATGCCATACAAGACAGTTCCGGGCGCTCCCAGTAAGAAATATCGAATGCAGAATACATGGACCCTGGCAAAAAGTTTATGTTTTAGCTGTTTCTCTACCGTCGATCGGTAACCATCTGTGTTGCAGTCAGGAGTAGTGCGTAATTTTCAAAACATGATTATATATGAACGCCACAACTCACGATCCTCCTCACGATGTTATAATCTGGCTAAGGGTAAGTACGGGGAATATAAATATTTGCACACGCAAGGCGCACGTCATCTCACCTGCAAAGCTGCAACATAAAGTATCAGTCACCTGCACAGAAGAATATTAACCATTTTCGTTGAAGAATTTTGATTTTATAGTGTACTTTTTACCGGAAACAGGTTGGGGAACAAGGAAGGATCTTTCAGCCCCGCCGCTGATGAAGTAGTTATGCCGCTCGACTACTGTGCCCAAGTATACGGGATCGGATGCCGTCCGCGGCGGCTGGTTCTCAATGGATGCAAAAAGCAAAGCGCACATGTCAGCGCACCTTAAAGTACCCCAGGTGGTTGAAATTTCCGGAGCCTCCCGCTACGGTGCGATGAAATGCGTTTCCGGTGGTGGTAGCAGGATTACGCTCCAGACCTATAGTTATACTAGTCGATGGGCACATGGATCCCGTTTTTTGTTTGGGGGAGACTAGCGTGGCAAGGGGACTCGAAGTGCACTCCTTTCTTACGCGAGGCGAAGGTTCTCCCTGTACATTGCAACAATGTCTAATAAACAAGAAACACCAACCGTTAAAGGGATGATACTTGTTCGCTCAATAGCAGAGATATCAGCAGCTACAAGCAAAAAAACCTAAATATGTAAAATACGTTTATTTGACATCCTATAGTTCATTCTAGACACCGGTTTATTTGAAAAACTTTTCCTGTTCAACAATTTACCCAGATAAATTTCGAACTATTTTGAGCAGTCAGCACGCAGCTTCCAGATGGTCGACAGGATTTGGGTGCGGTTTCTGAGGCTCCTAACCAAAGAGAACAACGCGCCAGTTCAGTGCCGGTGCTTGCTTTGAAGTCTGGGTAGCTCGAGTGTTATCCACGCCAATTTTCAGTGGGAGTTACGTGGGTTGTAGATAACTGATCGCATAATATGCCAAATTTTCTAGCAGCCTTCGCACCTTCTGTGCATACAAACAGTACGCCTTTCCACGGGGACGAAATTTACGGCTCACATTTTAGGAACAGGTTTGCTCAACAGCAAACTACAGAGAAATCTTGTTGATTATACCTCAGTTAATTCAGCAATTTGGATCATCTGATAGAAGAACGACTGCCATGTATGTCTATTGCATCAGATTCTCATTAATTCGGATACGGTCGGGCTCATGTCGGTTGATTCGGGCGGGACGTCATGTCCAGGTATGAACTGGACGTGACGCCCCATCCCATCACCCAAATGCTCACCAAACCTGAATTCCGTGAAACTGGGGTGTACGCTTACCTCGGACGTGTGCGCTATGACCGGTGCGATGATAAGAAGTTCGATCCTCATTGCCAAAGTATAGGCAGGCAACATATTTTCACTTTCGCACCTGACGCCGTGCCGCCGCTGCCATCGTGCGCGGATCGACATGCAGTCACCGGGCCCTCATCCGATGGCCCTTCTGGGACCAGAACATCTTCCTCTGCAGCACACAAGACGTCACCACAGCCAACAAGCTGGCCCGGGAATTCACCTTGAACTCAAGTGAGGTCCTGCTTTCTCTCATTTGCCACGCAAAACTCAACGAACAGGTTTGCCGGGGTGTCATCGCCGTCCACGAGTGGGAGACTTCGGCTACTCTATGCGACAAACGCTGCTGGCGCGACGGAGAAATCGCATTCGTGCGCAAGCTCGGAAACTTTTCTGTGGCGCTGGTCACCTTCGTGAGCCGGAAAATGCCACGCCTTGTCCTCTACAACTCGACCGTCACGTCGGTCGAGTTGTCACCGATGTAGAACCATCGGATGCCGGGTGGTCGTCTGCCCTCGTCCGGTAGAGGAATGCTGCGGCCATTGCGGTCAAAACGTGGGGACGGCTTACGATAAGATGGCACCCCACGAGTGCAAGCTGGCCTGCATAGTCTGCGGGGAAGCCCATCTCACGGACTTGCTGGCCTGCAAAGGAAAATTTCATAGGCTGCAGCAAGTCCGGAGAATCAAGGGGCCCCAGCAACACATCTTCAGTCATCGGGCAGTGTGCCAGAAGGTGATACTGGTGGAAAGACTGGCGGCTCGCCGGCTAATCCGAAGCCACCACCATCCTCCAAGAAGCCGTGCTCAAGGACATCACCGACGACTTCAGAAGACAAGGGCGCGCGCTCCGGTTATCCCGAGGACTGAGGACTTTCCAGAGCTCGGAGGCAGTGAGTCATCAACCACTGCGGCTTTCAAGAAATCATCGAACAAGGTAGGCAGCTGGTTTGGGGTCGCCTCCTCCCCTGCCTCGTGTGCCCCTTCTTCTCGCCTCCCCCCCCCCCTCCGAAATCGAAGAGATACGCCACGAAATGGCAGCTTTTCGTGCGCAGGCAGCTCAGCTAGCTGCAGAAAATATTTTATGCTCTGCATACACGGACCTATTTTCGCCACCATCCTCGATGGCTGGCCCATTGGTGCGCCATGTGGAACTCGAGCCTGTGTGCAAGGGCCCTCAGGAATTGGCGAGGGACCGCCGCATATAACGGTCGTAGAAAACACCTTAGCTGAGTTTTTAGGCCAGCTTCCCAACTTTGATAATGTCCTGCAAGATATCACTCAGAATGTGACCATTGCGATCGCCAGCAACATTAAAACATGGATGAATGAGAATGGTCCGCGCCTCGGCCACAGGCTTAGGTCACTGAAGGAAGTTAAGCGTGCGTCAAACTTTATGCGCAATATTGACCTGAATGAAATCACCGAAGATTCTGTGCAGCCCCTCTACGTTCAGGGCCTGGGAGCCGTAGCTGAGCTCTCTAGCTCAGCACAACCCCAAATTCGCCCCGCCGGCGTGGCGCAGTGGTTAAGGCGCACTACTGTTCCCAAGGATGCGGGATCGAATCCCTGCCTCGGCAGCCGCTTTTCGATGGAGCCAAAAGCAAGGCGCCCGTGTGCTGTGCGATGTCAGTGTACGTTAAAGAAGCTCATGTGCTCGAAATTTCAGGAGTCCTCAACTATGGCGACTCTCATAGCCTGAGTCGCTTAGGGACATTAAACCCCACAAACCAAACTAAACCAATTAACTCCAAATTCAACATGGTGGTGGAGCTAAGCCATATCGTAGCCCGCAATATGACAGGATTTTTCCCTCTTGCAGTAGAACTGCCGTGGTTTTATAGACCGTAAAGAAGACGAACTTGAGGTTATATCTCGAGAATTTTGAGAACTCGTAGGCATTAGTTGCCCTCCAGGAACCTGGGGCGACGGTGAAGCTCTATAGGGCTACAACACATTCCAAAGGGATCCGTAAACCTGTCTCCGTGTCCACAAATGCTTTACCACGCAAGAGGTTGATATCGAACTTAATGTATCCTATTCTTACGTGGTGGTGACAGTCCTCCCCCTGCGTCGTACTGACTCACGCGTACAGATCTTAAATATATACACCTCTCCTGAACTTAAAGAGATTACGTCCTCTGATAACTTTAGCAAGGAGCTAAAGGTAACAGGTCGTGATCCCCTTCTGATCAGGGCCGGATTAAAGGTGACGAAGGCCCGTTTCAAAAAAAAAATTAGGAGAACCCTACAACACTCCTCCCCCCCTCTCTCCTACCCCCAGTTCTCATGTTTGAGACTTGACGTTTATCAGGCTTTTCTACAGAGAATACAGGCCATATTTACTCGAAGAATCTGTGGACATGTTTATGAACATCTCATGAGCATACACTTTCCTACAGAGCACACCCACAGACTGGCATCTAGACCGAGCTGTTCTAGAAAGACATACAACCTCCTCCCTGAAAAATAAGAACGCGCTTTCGTAAAAAACACAAAAAAAAAAAAGATTCCTGGGTGTTTATTTCCTTTTTTTTTTGCTAAATCAATTGGGGCTGGTGAACACATATCGGGAGCTACGCAATCGAGGCGCACCTCACTAATCAATTTCTTGAGTGTTTTTTTTTTGCTTAATCAATTGGGGGTGGTGAACACATATCGAAAGATACGCGAGGCGCACCTCACTAATCAATATTCGCGCCTTGCTCAGATCGTGTCCGGTCGTCGCCTTCTGTACCGGCTACATATTGTTGTGCCAGACCGGCTAAAGCCTTCGGGCCTTTGGGCCGGCCAAGCTTCACCGCGTCACCGGGCTGTGTGGCGCCGCCGTGTCGCGGGATGGACTTTGTTCTTCTCCCCCTGCGTTGTCGATTTCGGGAGGAACGCGACCTCGGCAGGCGGGAGAGAAGGAACCAGCGTTGATGCTCCAGTGTGTGCAGGCTTGGATGCGCGGCCGACTATCGGACGCTTGTTACAATCGGCCTCGAGATGGGTCCCGGGACCTGTGGCCCCATTCCTGTGACCTTGGGACCTGCAGCTGCATCTGGACCGCCTGCTGCCTGACAGGGATTTGTCACTGTGTGGGCGGGGCCGGGCGAGAGGAAGATGCGAGAGTGTTCTCGGACACGAATGTGTTGTGTTGCGAAGCGACTGGGAGATGGCTCGAGAAGCTCTCAACGGAGGCAGGCTGCCGTCCTGCTCTCCGAGTTCTTTGTTTATACTGTATATAGCTGTATAAAGCACTTTTCCTTTGTTCCTCCTAAATCCGTCTCCTATCGTCAACTTGACTGCGGTTCCCCAACCCGACACCACGCTACCTGTGATTCACGATACCTGGATGGCAGCTATGGGATGGACAGTCAGTCACCGGCTTCAAAGGACCTCGGGAGCAACGGGACTAACGGCCACTAGCTACTTCGACAGGGTGAGTACCTGAGATTCACCTCGCATTTCGCCAGACCTCTCTAAAAAAGTAAATCGTTTGAAGGGATTGTTATTTTCTGGGAATGAGTATCAGGGGATTTCGAGCTTGTTGTGGTTTCGCCGAAGTGCACAGGCGGTTTGACAACATACGGTGTAAAACCAGGATGGAGAAGTTCAAGGTGCAGGAGTTGCTCGAAATTTGCGACGAGTTGGGAATTTCGCTGTGTTCTGCAAAACGGAAGAAAGACATTTTGGAGGTTATGAGTCGGGAGGCAGTGACCACTTACAAAAATGTATGTAGGGTTTCTATAGAAATTCGAAAGCGTTGTGTCAATACACGCTGTTGAAAGTCTGTCGATAATCGGCAACATCTTGGATGATGCAGTGTTGACCTCTTGTTGAGCGCTTATGAAATAGTGGCCCATGTGTTTCTTAAGAGCGCTTTTGGAATTCGCGCAACTGAAATTCTGTTGATTTCAGGCTCAAATGCTTCAGAAACTCTGCAAGTGACGCTTTTTGACTCTCTGCTACCTTTCCACTCCTGAACAACAGAAAATAGTACACGACCATCGGTTTGCCAGGAGCAGACACGGGGTGATTTTCATTAATGCAAAAGTAGTACAGCACATCTCCTAGCTGCGATAAGTCACCACATTCTATGTTCTGCTCGACCAATCAACAATCCTGTCTGATCAGTGCTGGTTAATGATAAGCATAGTGAGGCATAAAAGAACAAAACAGATCTTGATCTTTTAAGCCCCATTATACTTACTCACTCATTAACCTACACTAAACTGACTAAATTGTTGATTGGTCGAGCAGAACATAGAATGTGTTGACTGACCGCAGCAAGGATATGTGCTGTGCTACTTTTGCATTAATGTAAACCACCTCGTGCCTGCTCCTGGCTAACCGTTGATCACGCAGCATTTTCTGTTAATCCGCAGCGGGAAGGGAACACAGAATAAAAAATGCGCGTTAATGAGAAAGAAAAAATATGCATCTTTGGTGAACCCATAACATGAGCTGGGTTGTTTATTTGCTTTATGTCAATTCATGTGCAAGGGATGACGCCAGGCTGTTCTTTGCGTAAAACGCTGATACGTCCGGGAACTCTTCGCATGTGATGCTGAAATAAACAATATAAATCATAATTAAGTTGCGGTATATACTAGCCTAAAAATAGAGCAAAGGCATTTATGCGCTGCTCCACGTCATAGCTCAAGAAATTTCTTGTCTAAAATGAGTTCTCACTGTCTTTCACTGCTTAGACGGCATCGACCGCCGCCTCCACAGCTCGGCAGCACTACCACATCGTTCATTTCTCCCTGATAAACAATATATGCTGCCGTCAAAGATCCCATTGTGAATATAAATAGCAAAGCGCAGGTCACAAGCAGTACTACCCAGAAAACTTGAAGCAAAATTACCAACTATAGGCACTAAAATGAGTGGAAACAAAAACAAACACTGCAAAAATGGCGGAGCTGCACAGATTCAATAATCCACAATGTGTAACAGAGGCATATTATGATCTCGATAATGTGTCCGTCTCAGCGCGAGTAGCGTATCGAAAGAGTACAGCACTGCGCCGAACAATCCGTCAAAAACGGTCACCGGTTAAAAAAAAAGAAAGAAAATGTCGCCATTCCAGCTGGCGTTCCATCGGCCCGGCGTCCGCGTAGAGACAAGCCTCGTTCTCTCTCTCTCTCCCCCCCTCCTTTTTTTTCCGACGAGGCTGGTTTGTCTGCTAGAAATATTTACATGCGGGCTTCACCTTGTAGCACACACTGTACATGACTGGCACAAACACGAATAGGAAAAAGTAAAACACTCACCAAAGTGCAGACGCTCCCTCCGCCCGCGCCGGCTTTTCGCCTAGAATCCAAAACGCCTGCGACTGTTGAACTTCTTAAACAAGTCCTCCTTGCGCAGAAGCTGCCGCCCAAGAGCGGAGTCCTCCGAAGACTTAAATTCGTACGTTCGCGCTCCAATTTGAACAAAACGATCTTCGTGATAATCACCAGCGAAAACCCTACATACGGTGCTTCGTTCACAGTGCAAGATGCGACCACGGTGGCGGGAAAACGCGAACTGAACTGGCACATCGCCGCACTCAGCGTACCCGCGTCTGCGTGCAAAGAAAACGGGGCGCAGAAGAACAGCTTCGGTGAAAAGGGGAAGACGCCGCCCCCGCTGCGCGGCTCCGGCCATGTTGAAGCCAAGGTCATCTCCGTGAAGACAAACCACGGAGAAGGCAGAGAGCGGGGAGCACCCCCACCCCCTTTTTTCCCCCCAGCCGACAGGGAGAGACCCCTCCGGACATGCTGGCGCCGTTCGCAGGGCACGGGGGAAGTGGGTATGGACCGGAGCAAGGCGGCGGCCGAATGCTTCTTTGAAAAGAAGAGTCGCCGATAGAAGACGTGTGCAATCCTGTTTTTGTTTTTATTTTTATTTCATACGCGAATGTTTTTGCTATGCGTGTTAACTCTATAGTATGCGTGGGATCAATCCGTGATTATTAGAACCCCTCAATGTTTAAAGTGACTTCATTTTAGCATGGTGTCCACTAAGAAAGGAAGGAAAAGAAAAAAATAACAGTAAAATTCTCCAAAGACATACAGCGGTGGAGGATTCCAATACAGACTGCACCTCATTTTGCGGCAAAAAGCTACGGGCAAAAATACCTATGCTTGGGCAGAATGTCAGACCCTGAAGCATGTATATTGTGAACTTTGGAACTGGTTTAAAAAAGCTCTGTCCTGCCCTACATGGTAGGTTCAATCTAGGATCCTGTTTGTTAGTATGATGGCTCACTGAACTTGTTTTATGATAAATATAAAATATGTCCTACCACTAAAGTTATCTTCTGCGACATACAGAAGCTGATCCATTACGGATTCTGATTGACATTCAACGATGTATTTGCATTATTAGTGGAGGCTTTGCCATCATGAAGCTTTTAGGGCATATTTTCACTGTGTTGCGAAGCTTGAGCTAAGTGTGCACCGTTAATATGTACTTTTATATAACATGAACGAGCACGCAACTGCATGCTGCTCTTATATTTCCCTTTGCAGAATGTGGCCAATAGTTGATTACAAGTGAGACCAAAAATTCATAACGAAATTGTCACATCATGCTCTTATCATTTGTGCCTAAAACTACTTAAAAACATGGGTCAGCATGAACAGTACACGCTAATTGTTCGTGAACGTTGAAAACTGACAACAAAAAGCACATACAAAAAATTGCACAAAAAGTCTATTGGGTAGAAGACAATGAAAATTCTGTTGGCCCTGTAAAGATTGCATTCAGCTGGAGTTGAATGTCTATTGAAATTCAGTAAATTCAAAAGGCGGTCAATAGTCCAACAATAGAGTTTCAAAACTCATTTTGTAAGGCACGATTGAGGAGGCTGGAGAGGCTTGCGGAAAAATTGTAGAACGCCGAGAGAAAAAGGAGCGGGAAAAGAAGAGCTCCGCGAGGAGCAGAGAAGACAAGAGCAGCGCGAGGCACAGGAAAAACGAGATGCCCGGGAGCATGCTCTCAAAATGAAGGAGCTTAAAACGCTTCAAGCCGGACGGACACGGGGCGTTCTAGCCCTGTATCCTTGGCCGAAGAACAAAGTTCATCCCGCGACACGGCGGCGTCACACAGCCCGGTGACGTGGTGCTCTGGCACAACAATATGTAGCCGGTACAGAAGGCGACGACCGGACACGATCTGAGCAAGACGCAAATATTGATTAGTGAGGTGCGGCTTGGCACAACAGCACCCCCGCCGCCAGACAATGCGCCGGAAGATGACCTGCTCACACGGTGATGGTGGTGGTGGTGACTATGGTTTATTTTTTGGGGAGGGGGTACTGGTCACGTCTTATGTTAGCCATCTTTGTGGCATCACTCTTGGTGACCAGGGGGAAGGGGAAGTTGGGATTAGGGGAAGGTTGGGAAGGGGAAGGTTGCTGACGCCGCATATGTCGCCGCCATTTCCGCACGAAGCACTATAGGCCCATGCAGGCCTACAGAACAGAGCTGAGGCCAGACTCCTCCAGATAAGTCAGGAGCAGCCGGTGAGCAGAAAGTTGGTTCCGAGCTGGGAAGAGCAATTGCCCTTCCGTATCAGCAGGGAGACCAAGATTCCTATAGCCATTCAGAAGTTTCTGGCGATGGCCAGCGGAGGCTGGACACACGAGGAGCAAGTGTCCCAGTGTGCCAGTATTGCCGCAAGAGGGACAGGCTGTGCTGGGAGCTCGGCCACAGGCATACATGCGGGACGGAGTCCACGTGCAGCCTATTCGAAGTCGTAGGAGGAGGGATTTGTCCTTCCGTGAAAGTTTGTCAGAGAGCCGTTGGAGATGTTCACCAGCGGCAATACGACGGTCAGGATGGAAAGACCTTATCGACCTTCTCAAGAGGGGTCTTGAAAAGTCAAAAGGTGTGACAGCCTCAGTGACTGGGGCGCCGTTGTCGTGCGCCGCTTTGGCCAGGGCATCCGCAGCTCAGCTGGTTAGGCGCGCCAAGAAAATCCTCTCCCTTGCAGGGTTCCAATCCCGTAACGCCGATGAATCGCAGCCACTGGTCACCAACGGGGACGTTCGTTCGGCCTCCGATTTTTCTTTGAGGCTAGCTTGACGGGACAACAGGCCTCAAGCCACACTCAGCAAGAACAAGTGCCATTCGAAAACAACTCATTCCGCCAGACCAAGATATTCAAAACTGCGAGTGTATACAGAAATCCGCGTACATCTGATATCAAAATAAATTTTTTCAAACAAACACAAGGTGCACACCTAGTAAGAAGTTCTGGTGAAGACCCTTCTAGGGCGTTTGACCACGCTCGTAATTCACTAAGAGCTAAGGTTGCGCTGTTCTCTGCATCTCGGAAGGTATCGGGTAAGGAAGGGACGACCGATCTTGCCGAAGCAGGTTTTGAATTTGGCCCCAATAATACCCGAATGAACCAATATACCATCAAGACGCGCCATTCTGTCTCCTTGGCCAAAAGAAACACTGTGGTTAAGCGGCTCACTCACAAAAGTCACACAAAAAAAATAAAACGTGGTAAATATCCTCTCATCTCGAGGATAGAACCAAAATGCATGAACTTAAGCACTGATAAAGAGAAGAAAAAAAAACTTAGCGCAGGTGGTGACGACGTACGTGCGAGCTAGAAAACTAAAATGCTCGGCTCAATCCGTCGGCATTGGTGTGGAGCTTGCCTTTCTTGTAGCGGACCACGAAGCTGTGGTGCTGGAGTGCAAGGCTCCATCTCAGCAGACGACCATTTTTGGGCGACATATTGTGTAGCCAAGTCAAAGGGCAATGATCGGTTTCTACCGTGAATCGAGATCCAGAGACTTAGCAGGCCAATTTGTCAATGACCCAAACCAGGCAGGCGCACTCCTTTTCAGATGTGCTATAAGCTTCCTCCCGGCTACTAAGCTTCCGGCTTAAGTACAGGACAGGCCGGGTGTGGCCGTCGTCGCCTTCCTGACAGAGAATAGCGCCCAATCCGCGGTCACTGGCGTCACACTGAATGACAAATTCTTTGGAGAAATCTGGTGCTGCCAAAATTGGGCGTTCGCTCAGGGCCTTCTTTAGACCCCGAAACGCATTCTCTTTCTTTTCATCCCAAGGGTTGGTGACAGGTTCAGGTTTTCGGAGCCCGTCCGTCAGAGGACTCGCCAAACGTGAGTAATGTTCTACGTAATGCTGATGGTAGCGGGCTAGTCCCAAGAAGGCTCTGAGTTCCGACTTTGTGGATGGACGTCGGTAACCCACCACGGCGGCTACTTTAATCTCGGAGGGTCTACGTTGACCCCGTCCTACCACGTGACCCAGGTAACTCACCTCACCAAATCCCAAATGGCATTTTGCCGGTCTTACGGTCAGGCCAGCTTCTTGCAATCGGCTCAGCACCACACGTAGGGGGTCGATGTGCTCTTCCCAAGTCTTCGAAAAGCCTGCCACATCGTCGAGGTAAGGGAGAGCGATATCTGCTAACCCCTTTAGCACTTGGTCCATTAATTTTGAAAAGCAGTACGGGGCATTATTTAAGCCGAAGCTTAACACTAGGGGGCGAAATGTGCCAAACGGAGAGACGAATGCCGCGTACCTACTGGCCTGCTCAGTGAGCGGCACTTGCCAATAACAACGGACGAGATTTAGCGCGGTGATGTACCTAGATTTGGCGACCGTCTCAACCCTTTCCTCGATGTTAGGGATTGGGTAGGTTTGGTCGATGGTGACTGAGTTTAGTTTCCTATAATCAACGCAAGGTCTTGGATCCTTGCCTGGAGCTTCTAAAACAATGATTGGCGATGTGTAGTCACTCTCACAGGGGATTATGACTCCCAGTTCGGCCATTCTCCGGATCTCAGTCTCAAGGATTTCCTTTTGTCTAGGCGAGACAGGATACGGCGTACTCCTGATCGGTTGTTCCCTGGACAGCTGAATGTCGTGTTCGATCAGCGCCGTTTTACCGGGACGGTTGGAAAACACGCCCTCAAAGCCTCGGACAAGGTTCTTCATGTCCTCTCGCTGACGCTGACTCAAACGGGGCTCTTTGTCTATCCGATCAAGCAACTCACACGCAGCTTGTTCCTTCTCGGGAAAAAAAAACGGGAATATCCAGAGACTCCTCCATTGGCAAGTTTAGGGTCATGTTCACTAGTGCCTGAGCTGCACATACGGCTTCATCAGATTACTGTGCCTGATCCGATTGTGCTTTTCCCAATTTTACCTCTTAGGTAGTGTCCGAAAGCTTCGACATCACCTCGGCGGGCCCTTCCCTTTGTACCTCAAGTTTATTCCTTTTTGCTGCGCGTAGCAACATCACCTTGTCGCCAACCTGGAAGGTGCGTTTTCGTGCCGATTTATCGTAGTACGTTTTCGACTGCAACTGGGCTGCTCTGACGTTTTCTTCTACGAGTTCCTTTGTTTTCCCGACTCTTTCCATCAGGTTTAAGACATACTGTACTACACTGGGGTATTCTCCATAACCCTCCCACGACTCTCTCAACATTCTCAAAGGGGTCTTCAAAACTCGGCCGTAGACGAGCTCGGCGGGGCTAAATCCCGTGCTCTCGTGCGGGGCTGATCTCATGGCAAAGAGTGACGCTGGAATGCCGCCTTCCCAATCCTCCGTATGCTCAAAGCAGAGAGCCCTAAGTATACGCTTGAGCACCGAGTGCATGCGCTCGACTGGGTTCTACTGCGGGTGGTGAATGGAACTGCGTACTATCTTTATCCCGCATCGTCAAAGAACGTTGTTGTCAAACAGCTTGTAAATACACTCCCGTTATCACTCTGTATCTCTGCTGGAAACCCGACGCGAGAAAAGATTGACAAAAGCGCATCCACAACGCTTGCAGAGTTCAGCTGTCTCAAAGGAATGGCCTCCGGAAATTTGGTGGCTGCGCACAGCGCGGTCAGAATGCAGCGACAGCCAGTGTTAGATTGCGGCAGCTGGCCTACAATGTCTATCACGAGGAGCCTAAAGGGCTTTGTGATGATGGGGACAAGACTCATTGGTGCTTTCCATTTGTCCATCGACTTGCCTACCCGCTGGCACGTGTTGCAGCATCTGACAAAGTTTTCGACCTCCTTCCAGCAGCCGGGCCAGTAGTATTCGAACGCTAGTCTAGCCCTTATTTTCTTTATGCCCAGGTGCCCTGCCCATGTATTTCCGTGTGCGAGCTCGACAAGCTTTCGCCGGTATTTCTCTGGCACTGGCAGCTGCTCGTATGAACGCCCCTTGGCATCACAGTACCTCCAGTACTTGAGGCCTGCTTTTGCGTAAAAGCACATGTTTTTTTTCTGGCGATTCCCTCTCTCACGGCATAACCATCACATTGAGGATAGGGTACGGGTGCCCGAGCAATTGAGATGTGCCCTCCGTGTTCGACCCCTTCGTACCAAAATGGTCAAATAAGACCACCATGGATACTGTTTTCTATGTGGACGTTGCAGGCCCACACCATTCCAGGGGAGGAAGGTACACGGCTACAGTCGTTCATGAAAAAATACAGGTGGACGGCCTCAACTTTAAGGCTTTAGCGGAACCCACGCGGAGGATGTAGCAATCGCCCTGGCTGCCTTCCCCCTCAATCTAAATGAATCCTATCCGACTCGCGAGGGGCCTGTCGAAATTATGGGCTGGGCTGGATAACGCCTACAGCACAACGAATACTTCGGAGAGCCGCTCAGGATTAGGATCCCCAGACCCGATTTCTCATTTGCACTTCAGGTCACGAGGGCCCACCAGGAAATGAGGCTGCGAACTCGGCCGTCCGCGACTTCACTAACCGGACCCCCAACGTAGACCTTACCGATCTGGACCAGGACACTTATCCTCTCTTAACTTTTCAAGGCATCTCTGCCTATTATCGGGACTCGCACCCTGCTCCTCTAAGTGGTTAAGAAAAGCGGAGAAAGAATACGTCTTCAGCTATTTACTAAAGCTCTACTGCGTCTGGTAGTACTCAAACATTACGGTCTTTCCTTTTCTGGCCTCTGCCCTTTCTGTGGATGGGTGGCTGACACATTTCCCATGGCCTGCGTATGCCAGCTAAATCCTTCTCTTTCACCGATAATACCTTCCCCCCTCCTATAGGACTGGGAGGCGGCCCTGTTTTGCTGCCTAGACCGACCGGCCCAACAAGCACTGTCCAGTGAGCTCGAGTGGCAGCCGAGAGCAATCGGGTCCCGGAATGACGGACCCCACCTAGCATTGTAGCGGTAGCGGCCCACTACGAGCGGCTTTCCAAGCAGCTGTTCATTAAACGTAATCAATGCTCTTCACCACCACCACCAACATGCAGCCGCGCCGTTTGAGACTCTGCGTTCGGCGCAACTAGTATATTAATTTTGGGGGGATGGCGTCACACAATTCTAATGACTTCGCATCTGCCTGTATCTTGAATCTGCGGGCTTCCTCCGCTCTTAGAGTTTGCAGAATCGGTGCATTTTGAGAATGTTTCACTGCGCTGTCGTGACCGAACGAGTAGTGAAACATCGTCAAAACGCAATAGGCCATTCGTGCAGACACGTCACTCCTATTGCGTCGCACTCTGACGAGAGAAGCCGATGCTCTTACACGATTGAAAATAATTGTACATATTGTACTGTGCGTATTGCAAATACCACACAATGCATGAGCCTATCAGCTGGTCCACCATGTGTGATATCCTGACGCTTCAAAGCCACAGTGACCGAAGCCATGTGACAATGCGTTACCTTACCTTGAGATTTTATACCAAGTTCGTGCAGATTTCTTCTTCATTCCTGATAGGAATCATTAAGCCGCCTTTGTTCTCTGATCACTCCGCTATCTTACAATCTCTTAATGTTACATCTACCATTTAACCTTACGTGGTTCGCTGTGCTGTCGTTAATTTATATTACTGCACATATAACGCCGGATTTGAACACAGGTAGACCCCAAATTTCGCATTCTTTTGCGAGTTGCATTGCTCACCTGCAAATTGCTCTAGTAAACAATCCGAAGAAGTAGCGATTGCGAATTCGGTGAGTAAGTTCCCCTTGAAATCTGCACACTATTGCTCTTTTAGAACTAGAAATCGAAAGTCCAGTGGCCGCTCCCATCGCGGTTGTATTTATTTAGCTATAAAAACGATCTTTACACGTGATCAGAGATGCAATGGTATGCAGTCTTTCAGACGATATTTGATTTTCAAGTTAAAAGGTTCACGACATTGAACAACTAGAATTTTCGTTATGAATAACATTTTGTTCTTTATACTGAGTCTGTGGGGCGCCAGGCTCAAAACTAAAACGGCAGCGATTGATATTTGTGGTTGTTTACCGAAGCACCGATTAACATACACCGATACTCATCCGCCGGTAAGACATTATGGAATGGGCTAAGATATGAATGAATGAAGCAGACACGAAATTAGCATATTCCACATGCATGGATAAGACATAGAAATGCCGGTTTTCGCTATGTTCATGCTAGCCTAGAACGTATGCTTGGCTAAAAGCTTCCCATTTCCTTCCCTTTAGAGTGCAAAAATGATTCAGTATACGCACTCAAAAAAGCAGTCCAAAGGGGCAGATACTCTAAGCTCTGCCGCGTCGGCTGCCGAAACACACCCTCTATCGTTTCTATTGCTATAGCAATGGGTGATTTCTGGCTACTTGTAAGTCAGTTTCTCCCCAAGCCTTGTTTTCAACCGAACACCTCGACACTACAGCATTCTGCGTGGAAGTAGTAGTAGGGACCATGACGAGCGCTGTTGTGTACTATCCTTTTGTACTGGCTGGTGTTAGCCTAAGCGTCTTTGGACATTTTAGGTTTTCCCATGTGAACCGCTATGTTAGCGAACATTCCCAAATTAGCATATGCTCTCAACAGAGATTAGCGCGCTTGCGTGGCTGAACCCAGTCGGAAAAAACTACAGAAAGTTTTCTGATGTTACGACAGAATTTCTGTGCGGTTTTTGACGGGAAACCTGTTGTGACAACAGAACATTCTGTAGTAACATCAGAAATTTCTGTAGTTACAACAGAAAAGTGCTAGAGAACTACAGACAACAGAAATATACTACAGAAAAACTACAGAACTACAGAAAAGTACTACAGAACTACAGGAAAATCGGATGGTTACGACAGAACTACAGGATATTTTGTCGTATTTTTTACACAGTTCTGTAGTTTTTTTCGACTGGGAAGACAGCCGAAGTATCCTTGCAGCTATTAATTTACAATCAACTGTTAGCAGTATTTGCTTCAAGGTCAAGAAAATTTGGAGCTTTTTGCTTCTTTAATCTTGTGTGCTTTGAAATTTTCTTTCATCTATAATCGCAGCATACAAAACAGGCCAGATACAATTGACCACAACCTTATTCAGTGCCGTGGTGCTGTGTTTTTCTGGGACATATTGCAGCGGACGCTAAAGGACATCGAAATCGCCTCATATAGTATTCGTTTATTGCTCTTTCGTAAGAATTGTGATGCGCCTTATAATTTGTTTATATTTATGGGGCTTTTAGTTTATGGAAAAGCCAGCAGTAGCAGGCTGCGCTTAATGTTCTTAATGCGCGTAATACGCTTTACGACGCTAGCGTTGAGAAACTCCTGATAAGGTTGCCGATACAAACTTATGGGAAGCAAATACTCAATAAGAACATCGGACAGCTGCCTTCTGGATAGGATATAGAGGTAAGCTGAAGAAAAGCGCGCAGGGAAGAAATTGAAGGTGCCCGCAACTCCCTTAAGGAATCCCCATAGAGCCTTTCATGCGCCTGTCCAGTCGGTGCGGACAGATATAAAAAATGAGAATTCCGAGCCCTAGAAAACATGCCTTCTGTACGCGTTCTTACGTGTGCCGACGACGTGACCTTGTGGTCCTGTCATCCAGATGCGTCCGTACAGCAGTCGGCGCTCCAGCACGTGCAGCACTCTAAAAAAATGTGTGTGAAATTACAGGCATTTTTAAAGCAAATTTCTGTACCAGTACAGAGAATATCTTTCTACTTCGTTGACCGAAATACATTCACGAAAAAAAAAAGCAATTTTCTGTTTTGCAGCCGAAGCCTCGATTGGAAGGCAAACAATTGGATATATTTTTGCCGTCTGTTCTATTTTCTACCGCAAACTGATTTTTACTTGAATACTGGGTAAATTCTCAATAGAAAGCGAAATTGTATGACAACTCCGAAGATGCTGTCCGATGATCGGCTGCATAACAATTTTGATTCGAAAGAAGATAACTAGCGTTGCGCCGTTTTTGGTTGGCTCCCTGCTACAGTGTTACGCACTTTTCCACTTGCCTCTTTTCGATGGCTAGACAACGGCAAGGTGTCTGGGGCTGCTCTCAATTTCGAAAAAAGTAAATATCTTTTAATTGGCAGGCCAGAAGCGCGCCTTCATCGTGCCCTACCAGTTACGCACAGTGACACCATATGAGGCACGTGGGATAGCAGCTTCGGTGTGGACTACTGTTTTAAACGAGGTGCGCAGCAAGGTGACTACAGCCAGTGCCGTTGAACTTCCCATGTCGGAGAAACACTACGTTGTTCACACTGGTTTCTGCGGGCGAATATGGTACCTCGCACATGTAGCGCATCCACCTCTTAGAATTTTACGTTCCCTTCAGTCTCTTGTAAGTTCATTTTTTTGGGCAGGTCGCACGGAAGTAGTATGCCGTGCGGCACTCGGCCAGCCACGCTCGAAGGTTCGAAGGATGGGTTTGCCTTCCCTTCTTTGTCAGTCTGCTGTCAGCTGCTGGCTCTATGCTACCTTCTTCGTTTGCTACAGGGTGATGAGTGCCCAGCACGGGTGCTTGCTTTCTATTTTTTAGGCACAAGTGTGAGGGAGCTTGTCCCTGACATACTACTCAACAGGGGACCTCAGGCTTTCCGGATGCTTGTTTTTTATTTGTGTATGGTGGCATTTCGTCGCCACGCCCGCCACGTGAGCTCTGACTTAGACATCTCGGCGAACAGAGTAGTGGAGTCAATGGGAACGTTACTACTTCCGCTGGTGCCTGCGGAACGTAGGCGAAGGGCGGACTCCACTTGTTGGTTACCACTCACAGCGCCGTTTCTGCCAGGGCATTTACGTGACTTTATGTGGCTTTTGGAGGGGGGGGGGGGGGGGGGGTTGCCTGCACGAGATTGGCTGCAACGGTGGGGCATTGTGCGGACCGCGTAGTGCCCCAACTGCCCACTCGAGGAATCCAATCGTCACACTCGTGTTTTTTGGAGGGCAGTTCATGCCGGTTTCAGAAGTCAAGGTATTAATCGATTTCAGATAAATGGTAGATGTCCTCGCGGTCGCTTTGCACGATTTCCGATTGTAGCTGGCGCTTTCGCGTTATGGCGCAATCGTGAGGCTGTCGCATCGAGCCGGCGCCGACGTGCGCTTTTCCCTGTACTGGCGCGTCAAAGAAAGGAGATCGTAAGCTTTCTGGCTGACGAACTTTTCTACCTTGGAGAGCGAGAGTTCCTTCGTCAGTGGTCATGCCCTTTTGTTTTGTGTCGGATGGAGGTATCCGTGTGGTTTTTAACCCACCTTGGCACATGTAATATAATGTAAATATTTATGTTCACATCCAACCCACATGTGCAATACATAATGTGCATGCGATTGCTGTATATGTTTATATCCATTTTATTTGGCAAATTATTCTACACTGTTTATACCTTCATGTATATTGCCATTCATTGTTGTATATGTCTTCATCACGAACTGCCAAATTTTATTCTGAATGTAAATACTGATTTGTGATGTATTGATTCGTTAGGATGTAATTTATGTGCACTTTCATTTGTTGTTAATCATGTGTATTTCCTGTTTTGGTCATTTGCCGCCGCTCATGTGAATGCCTAATGTGAACGTCTAAAGTCTAATAAAACTTTCTCTAAACACGGCTGTTGCGACTCGCGAGGCTAGCCTTATGAGTACCATCGAGTATTGCTAGCGCCGAGATATTCATGAGATGTAGTTTACAAGGCTCTTGTCTTAAAATAGTATTCATTGTAGAAATTTGAGCTTAACGCAAATTTATTGTTGTTACAGGCAGAAAACCTGAAATGAAAGATGAGCAAAAAAATATTTCCGTCGTTACTTTCACTGCGACAGAAAAAAAAACAGAAATAAAAAACAAAAACGTCCTATAAAAGAAACTTTTTGTCAATTTATAAAATTTTCGATCAGTTGTAAACAGAAAAACTGTAAAATCACAGAAAAATTAAAAAACAGAAAACATAGCAGAACATAAAATTTCTGGCAGGACAGCTGCCAGAAAATTCTTGTATTTTTCAACAAACACTTTTTACAGTGTGGATGTTTTAACATTTCAACTCCCCGCTGTGAGTCTGTCCATATAATGTGATAAATCATGTTTGTTTTTTTCGGATCGGAAACAAATCTGGCTTACGGAAAGCAGCCCCTTTCACTTTTACGGTGGATAATTCTCAAATTCTTCAAGTAGAAAGGGTTCGTAGGCTTAGGCTAGGTCTTCTTCTTCATACATCTGGGACTGGAACATCTGGCCTAAACGCTACCCGTAAATTGGCTCACGCTACACTTGGTCTGATTCGTCGCATAGCAATGCGCTCAGATGGAGCGCGTTCTGATACTGCTCGTCGGCTAGTGCACACCATCTTTCAGCCGCGGATAGTGTACCAGGCACAATTTCAGCGCCTCACACGTCGTCAATGGGATTCCCTTGGAGATATCAATGATGAGGCTATACGTGCCATAACCTATCTCCTTCGTCTTACACCCATACCCGTTCTGCATGAGTACGCTCAACTGAATATATTAGCGGTACTCATCGACCAGCGTGAGACAAGCAGAGCACGAAAAATGTCGCTTCAGCTCTGTCCCTTACGCACTTTTCCTCCTTGGTTGTACTCTCAACTCACAGACAATCGCTCCACTGCTTCGCCGCCGATATCAGCCGCGCATTTGCCTGCAGGGTGCATAATATACACCGATGCATCACTCACTGCTCCGCAGGGAGTTACCGCTGCGTACAGTCCTTCCCATCCTCATCTTATCTCTCGCGCAACGTATAACATGGATACAAAAGCATCCCGTTCGCATTGGAGCTTGAGGCGATACACAACGCAATTAGTTCCCTCCCACTCGAGCCCACATTTGATACTCAAGCAGCTTAAGGCTGTTTGGCGCACATTCAAAATAACACAATCCATTCACCAGCTCTGCAAAAAATACCCCTGTCCTGTTCGTATACACTGGATTCGCGGCCATGCTCACGATCTACATAATATCCACGTGGATAAAATGATATGCCTTGACACATCAGACATCCCGCCACCTCCCCCTCTGCCCCCAGATCCGCTCATGTCCCATGTTTCCGAGAAAGAATCTTTGCGCCAGCGAACACGCGTTCTAATTCCTCCGTGCTCGTACCCTCTCCCCGTAGTCTCGCTCGGGAGGAGGAGGTATCTGTGCGTCATCGGTGTCGTGACCAACGCTTACAAGTGACCGAAAAGTGCCCAGATTGTGGCGCTTCACCGGAACTGTGTGATGCAGAGCATCGATTGTGGACCTGCCTAGCTGCGGCATCCGTGAGGCAGTGCTACCTACGGAAAGTAGGCCTGTGGTCGGACCGGAAGTGGACGCTGAACAATCAGCTTATCGGCAACCTGTGTGATCATTTCAAGGAGACCTGTTCGCACTCTTCTAGTTTCCTTCTACTTCCCGCTCCTTTTTCACTATGCCCGATGGCAAACTCCTCGAATAATAATTTAAAAAAAAACTAAGATGCCTTACATTTTTCGTTTTGTATTTTCCACTCTTGTTACAGCCCCTTATGGTGGCTGACAGTATTAATAAATGAAATGAAATGAAAGCACAGATGGTAAAGAGAGATGGTTTGTCAATTTGAGAAAGAAAAAAAACGCGAAATTGGCTAGCGTACGATTAAGTGAACAGGAACTAATCGGCCCAAAACTTTATTGGAAGAAACGGGTTGTCACGACGCGTAGGTTCTCATTGAGAGCACCATACGAAGGTTGCAAATATTGTGCGTTATTGTCTTGCGCAATGTAAGAACTCGCAGGACGTAGACAATTGTCTTGCAAGCAAGAGAGTGTTGCAAATTTGCGCTCGACAAAACGCTGAAAATTCCCCGTCAACCCACGCCTGAGTCTATCGCCTAATAGCTAAAATTTCTGAAGCACAATATGCCCCACTGTTGGAGTCGGGTGCAGAAAAACCGCCAGGTAGTATACGAGTCGAGCCTCAATCCGAAATTAACCCCCTCCCCCCCCCCCCCCCCCCCCCCCAAAGATTAGGCCTCTTATCACACTTACCCAACCACCACCAGAATCCTTTGGACTTGTACAAATTAAGGTCGCATCAGATACTGCGCGAAATTATTCACTTATATGTAAAACCCTAAATACACTCTTCTTATACAACAGAAAATGGCTAAAAAGGTCACGACGGGCCGGGTACCAAGCGTGTTAGAGGGCCCCTGGTAAACGCGTCAAAGTAGCCGAGGAATTCTATACTGAACCCTACAGCACCCAAAGAATTCAGGACAGTAAAAAGATTGGCGGTAGGGAAATGCAGTCTACTGACGAACGACGAAGTTAAGAAAGCAGAAGTTAAGACCAATCAGCTTACTCTATGTTACATATAAGGTATTTACCAAGGTAATCGCTAATAGAATCAGAACAACCTTAGACCGCAGCCAAGCAAAAGATCAAGCAGGTTTTCGAAAAAGGTACTCTACTATCGATCATATCCATACCATCAACCAGGTGATAGAAAAATGCTCGGAATATAACCAGCCCTTATACACGGCATTCATTGATTACGAAAAAGCATTTGTCTCAATAGAAACCTCGGCGGTCATGCAGGCATTGCGAATTCAAGGGCGTAGATGAGACGAGTGAAAGTGCTGGAAGATATATATTGTAGCGCCCGAAGAAGAAGAAGCGCGATCCACCAGTAGCGATTTTTGTCACTGAAGGTACTACTATCGAGCGGGCGTCGGCCACAAGGAATACCCACTATCAGCGATTGGGCAACAACTTCCCGAACGTATCGAGCCTTACCTCGCCTAGCCTATAGAGGTTTTGGCATCGCCGATATTCGCGATATCATCCGCGAAGTCGTGCTAGAAGAGCTCAAGAGGTTTTTTCCTGCTTCAGAGCAATCTTCCCCAGAAACTATTACTACAGCCGTTCGGAAAGAAGGGCAACACGCACTTGCTTCAGGAGTGCCCGTTGTTGCTCTCGACACACAACCGACGGTGAGCTATGCCGCTATTGCCAGTCTGCCGCCTCCCGCCCCTCGCCAATACACCAAGGCGCCGCGAATATGTGCCGCAGTATGAAGCACCCACGGAGCCGCGAGGGCGAACGAATTCCAACAGCTGGAAATGCTAAAAGATGACGTCATTCAACTTTTTAATCGTCCGTGCGCTGCACCTGTGGTACTGGTTAAAAAGAAAGACGGGTCGCTGCGATTATGCGTATCAACAAAGTGACAAAAAAAAAAAACCGACGATTACGCTACTTCCTAATGCGAAATTTGAGCGCAGCAAATAAGCTGTTTCACCTTTTCGATAGATTGAGGCAAAGAAATCGAGCAACACATGTATGCGCTATCACAGATTTTTTTTTTTTTTCACACCTATTCCTTTAACAAAGACTCCACTAACAGTTCTTGACGAAATTTCACTCGAAAATTTGCGATTGATGGGCATCCACGCTTGCGGGAGACTGTCGACATGCGTAACCTCTAGTTCGGCAAAACTGTTTCCTAAATCAAGAAAAGCCATCAATAGCGGAACTGGGCCTCTGCTCTGCAGCAGCAGCAGCAGCAGCAGCAGCAGCAGCAGCAGCAGCAGCAGCAGCAGCAGCAGCAGCAGCAGCAGCAGCAGCAGCAGCAGCAGCAGCAGCAGCAGCAGCAGCAGCAGCAGCAGCAGCAGCAGCAGCAGCAGCAGCAGCAGCAGCAGCAGCAGCAGCAGCAGCAGCAGCAGCAGCAGCAGCAGCAGCAGCAGCAGCAGCAGCAGCAGCAGCAGCAGCAGCAGCAGCAGCAGCAGCAGCAGCAGCAGCAGCAGCAGCAGCAGCAGCAGCAGCAGCAGCAGCAGCAGCAGCAGCAGCAGCAGCAGCAGCAGCAGCAGCAGCAGCAGCAGCAGCAGCAGCAGCAGCAGCAGCAGCAGCAGCAGCAGCAGCAGCAGCAGCAGCAGCAGCAGCAGCAGCAGCAGCAGCAGCAGCAGCAGCAGCAGCAGCAGCAGCAGCAGCAGCAGCAGCAGCAGCAGCAGCAGCAGCAGCAGCAGCAGCAGCAGCAGCAGCAGCAGCAGCAGCAGCAGCAGCAGCAGCAGCAGCAGCAGCAGCAGCAGCAGCAGCAGCAGCAGCAGCAGCAGCAGCAGCAGCAGCAGCAGCAGCAGCAGCAGCAGCAGCAGCAGCAGCAGCAGCAGCAGCAGCAGCAGCAGCAGCAGCAGCAGCAGCAGCAGCAGCAGCAGCAGCAGCAGCAGCAGCAGCAGCAGCAGCAGCAGCAGCAGCAGCAGCAGCAGCAGCAGCAGCAGCAGCAGCAGCAGCAGCAGCAGCAGCAGCAGCAGCAGCAGCAGCAGCAGCAGCAGCAGCAGCAGCAGCAGCAGCAGCAGCAGCAGCAGCAGCAGCAGCAGCAGCAGCAGCAGCAGCAGCAGCAGCAGCAGCAGCAGCAGCAGCAGCAGCAGCAGCAGCAGCAGCAGCAGCAGCAGCAGCAGCAGCAGCAGCAGCAGCAGCAGCAGCAGCAGCAGCAGCAGCAGCAGCAGCAGCAGCAGCAGCAGCAGCAGCAGCAGCAGCAGCAGCAGCAGCAGCAGCAGCAGCAGCAGCAGCAGCAGCAGCAGCAGCAGCAGCAGCAGCAGCAGCAGCAGCAGCAGCAGCAGCAGCAGCAGCAGCAGCAGCAGCAGCAGCAGCAGCAGCAGCAGCAGCAGCAGCAGCAGCAGCAGCAGCAGCAGCAGCAGCAGCAGCAGCAGCAGCAGCAGCAGCAGCAGCAGCAGCAGCAGCAGCAGCAGCAGCAGCAGCAGCAGCAGCAGCAGCAGCAGCAGCAGCAGCAGCAGCAGCAGCAGCAGCAGCAGCAGCAGCAGCAGCAGCAGCAGCAGCAGCAGCAGCAGCAGCAGCAGCAGCAGCAGCAGCAGCAGCAGCAGCAGCAGCAGCAGCAGCAGCAGCAGCAGCAGCAGCAGCAGCAGCAGCAGCAGCAGCAGCAGCAGCAGCAGCAGCAGCAGCAGCAGCAGCAGCAGCAGCAGCAGCAGCAGCAGCAGCAGCAGCAGCAGCAGCAGCAGCAGCAGCAGCAGCAGCAGCAGCAGCAGCAGCAGCAGCAGCAGCAGCAGCAGCAGCAGCAGCAGCAGCAGCAGCAGCAGCAGCAGCAGCAGCAGCAGCAGCAGCAGCAGCAGCAGCAGCAGCAGCAGCAGCAGCAGCAGCAGCAGCAGCAGCAGCAGCAGCAGCAGCAGCAGCAGCAGCAGCAGCAGCAGCAGCAGCAGCAGCAGCAGCAGCAGCAGCAGCAGCAGCAGCAGCAGCAGCAGCAGCAGCAGCAGCAGCAGCAGCAGCAGCAGCAGCAGCAGCAGCAGCAGCAGCAGCAGCAGCAGCAGCAGCAGCAGCAGCAGCAGCAGCAGCAGCAGCAGCAGCAGCAGCAGCAGCAGCAGCAGCAGCAGCAGCAGCAGCAGCAGCAGCAGCAGCAGCAGCAGCAGCAGCAGCAGCAGCAGCAGCAGCAGCAGCAGCAGCAGCAGCAGCAGCAGCAGCAGCAGCAGCAGCAGCAGCAGCAGCAGCAGCAGCAGCAGCAGCAGCAGCAGCAGCAGCAGCAGCAGCAGCAGCAGCAGCAGCAGCAGCAGCAGCAGCAGCAGCAGCAGCAGCAGCAGCAGCAGCAGCAGCAGCAGCAGCAGCAGCAGCAGCAGCAGCAGCAGCAGCAGCAGCAGCAGCAGCAGCAGCAGCAGCAGCAGCAGCAGCAGCAGCAGCAGCAGCAGCAGCAGCAGCAGCAGCAGCAGCAGCCGCCGGAGGACTTCCACCGGTCGTCTCGCTCATGGCTCATAAAGAACTGGCAGATAATTTCGCAGTGGCGAACGGCAGCGGCAATTTCGGCTCGGGCGGTGCACATATACAGATCCGCCGCCACCGATCTGGCTCTCTGATTGCCACCGCACAGGGGTTGCTTTGGAGGAGGAGGGAAGAAAGGAATTAAGTTCGAGCCGGCGCTTTGATAACTGGAGACTCGCAGGAAGAGGGGGGAGGGGGGCGGCGTGTACACCCAGCGGCAAACGGTGGGGGCAGAACCGCGCGCAGCAAGCTGACAACGCGATAAAGGGAGGAGGGAATTGATAGCAGCGACTGACTGATGCTGCTGACGCCGATAGTGAGTCAACCCCAGCTGCGGAGTTGGTTTCAGGGACAACGCCGCCGATGCCGACCCAAACAATATGATACCCTCGCTTCCGCAGCGCCAAGAACCAGGTCTAGCCGTGGGAAGGTGGTCACGTATTCGTCGACGTGCCGGGGCCTACGTGAAATAACCGGCGCGTCGGCAACTGAAGAGCACCCTATCCGCCACACAGGAACAGGGGGGGGGGACCCTCCCCTCCTCTTTCTGCATGGCGGCGACGGTGTTCTATGCAGTCACGTTATCTTGACTCTCTAGCGGCGTCAGCGGCATCTAGCGGTATCAGTCGGTCGCTGCTAGCGCTGGGGGGATGAAAGGGGGGGCGGAGCTGGTTACGAGGCCGACGCCGACGCCGACGCGAAACCCAGGAACGGACGCCAAAGAGCTGCGCTCTAAAAAGGATGTATACTCCCTGCCACGAACCGACGACACCCTCGATCGGCTCCGTCACGCCCGCTATTTTTCGTCGATCGATTTGAAGAACAGATACCGGCAGATTGAAGTAGATGAGCGCGATCGGGAGAAAACTGCGTTTATAACACCAGATGGCCTAGTTTAAGGTGATACCGTTTAGTTTATGTACTGCCCCTGCAACATTCCAACGAGTCATAGACATTGTTCTCGCCGTTCTGAAGTGGCAGACCTGTCTTGTGTATTTATATGACGTTGTTTTCGGGCACCTTTACCGACCATCTTGTGCGCCTCGAAGCGGTTCTCCAGGCTATACGGAACGCAGGCCTTACACTCAAGCCTTCAAAATGTCGGTTCACGTACAGCGAGTTAAAGTTTGTTGGGCATATTGTCAGCCACGCTGGCGTGTAAACAGATCCTGAAAAAACAGCAACCGTAGCGTCGTTTCCACAGATGTCGGACAAAAAGAGTCTGAGAAGGTTTCTTGCCTTGTGCGTCTACTTCAGACGTTTTGTCCACAACTTCGCCCAGATCGCTGCGCTCCTGTATCAACCTTACAAAAGATAGTATTGCCTTTGAATGGAATGAAGAGCAAGAGTTAGCATTCAGGCAGCTAAAACAAGCCCTTTAAACACCACCTATATTAGGCCACTTCGATCAAGCTGCCGACACTGAGCTCCACACCGACGCCAGCAACAAAGGACTGGGGGCAGTATCTGTACAATTGCAGGACGATGCTGAGCGAGTTATATCGTATGCTAGCCGCGCCCTTTCCAAGGCAAGTGTAATTACTCCACAACGAAAAAGGAGTGCCTCGCTGTCATCTGGGCAACAACAAAGTTCAGACCGTATCTGTACGGCCGCCATTTTCGTGTGGTCACGACCACCACTCATTATGTTGGTTGGCCAACCTGAAGGATCCTTCAGGGCGGCTTGCTCGATGGAGCCTTCGACTGCAGGAGTACGACATCACTATTGTATATAAATCCGGCCGTAAGCATCATGACGCTGACAGCTTGTCTCGAGCCCCCCTGGAGCCGGCGCCAGCAGACGATGATGACGCTGACAGCTTTATCGCGGTCTTAAACACGGCAGATATGGCGATTCGACAAAGACATGATCCACAGCTTGGCCAGCTAATGGCGCACCTTGAAGGAGACGACGATGTGGTACCTCGTGTTTTTCTGCGTGTCCTGCCCACATTTAGAATTCGGAACGGCGTGCTATACAAAAAGAACTTCGACAGCAGCCAGACATCGTGGCTTCTCTTTGTGCCAGAAGATCTGCATAGCGAGATCACGGAAGCTTGCCATGATGATCCTACAGCTAGTCACCTTGGTTACAGCCAAATACTTTCACTTATTCGGGAAAAGTATTACTGGCCCAAACTCGCTAAGTATGTGCTTCAGTACAGAGGAACTTGTCGCGAGTGTCACCGGCGGAAGACGCTACCCGCACGCCCGGCAGGCCTTCTTCAGCCAATCGAACCGCCGAGTGCCCCATTTCACACAATCATAAAGGATTTTCTTGGCCCATTTCCCACGTCCCAGTCCGGCAACAAATACATCATAATAGCGATAGACTACCTGACACGCTATGCGGAGTCCCGCGCATGCAGTTCCGTCTCCGACGGCTGCGGAGGAAGCCAAATTTTTCGTTGAGTGCATTGTCTTGCAGCATGGCGCACCGTAAGTTTTGATCACTGACCGGGGTACCGCATTTCTGGCACAACTTCTACAAGAGATACTGCGTCTAAGCTGTACAAGCCACCGTCGATCTACTGCGTATAATCCTCAAACCAATGGGCTAACGAAGAGGCTGAACAAGACGATGACTGATATGATCGCCATGTACGTGGACGCCGACCATCGAATTGGGACGAGGTGTTACGTTATGTTACTTTTGCTTTTAATACTGCAGTTCAGGAGACAACACGTATGTCACCTTTCCAATTGGTGCATGGCAGAAAGGTCACTACAATGCTTGATGCTATGCTGCCGCATGAACCGCCTGACGGCGTCGCCGATGATGCTCGACTAGTATGCGAGCGCGCGGAGGAGGCTCGACAACTGGCCCGACTCAACATGCAGCACCAACAACGTACCGACGTTTATCGCTACAATATCTGGAGACGCGACGTTGATTTTCGACCTGGTGATAAAGTCTGGGTTTGGACACCGGTTCACCGCCGAAACCTTTCGGAAAAACTTATGAAGCGCTATTTTGGACCTTACATGGTCATTCGTCGCATCGGTGACCTCAACTACGAGGTGCTTCCCAGCGGAAGCCGGCCATCGTCACGCCTTTCCTCACGTCCTGAAGCTGTTCATGTTGTACGGCTTAAGCCGTATTACGCGTGACCCTGGAGGAATCCTTCAATGTTTTCTCCGCTGCACTTTGATCGCAAAACAACACGTGCAGACACTAACCGTGTTTTTGCTGGTGCTTTCTTTTTTATAGTTTAGCATCGAGACGATGCTTCTTTCGGAAGGGAGGCAGTGTAGCGCCCGAAGAAGCGCGATCGCTTGGGAAAAGCCGACACTGCTGCCGTGACTCACGCGCGAGCTGGTTCCACTGCTGTTGTGCTGCACTGTGCCGTTGTCATGTTGACCCGCAGTCTCTCCTACCGTCGTGTCCCTGTGTGTCAGGATGTGACAATATAGTGGCTGCACAGCAAGAATAGTTCTGTATAAAGAAAGCAACAAAATTTCCATAAAAAAGGTGTTAGGCAAGGAAATATGATCTCCCCAGTGCTATTCACAGCTTGCTTAGAGGAAATATTCACAGACTTGGAATGGGATCAGTTAGGGATAAGAGTAGATGGAGAATACCTCAGTAATCTGCGATTTGCTGATGACATTGCCTTGCTAAGTAACTCGGGGGATGAACTGCAATTAATGATTGATGAACTAGACAGAAAAGTAGAAAGGTAGGTTTGAAAACCAATATGCAGAAGACTAAGATAATGTTCAACAGCCTCGGGAAGGAGCAGCAGATTACATTCGATAGCGAAGTACTGGAAGTAGTAGGTGAATATGTCTACTTAGGACAGGTAGTAACAGCAGATCCGGACCATGAAAAGGAAATAACAAGAAGAATAAGATTGGGATGGAGCGCATTTGGCAAGCACTCGCAAATTATGACTAGCACCTTACCGGTTTCGCTCAAGAGGAAAGTATATAACAGTTTCATCTCACCTGTACTCACCTATGGGGCTGAAATGTGCAGGCTAATAATGTGGGTTCTCTCTTGTTTTTTCCTTCGCTGGATCATGGAAAAAGCAAGAGAGTTCCAGAAACCCATTTACTTCTGCTTTATTGATTATGCGAAAGCGTTTGACTGCGTAGATCACAGCAGATTGTGGCAAGCTCTCCAAGAGATGGGAGTTCCAATTCACCTCATCTGTCTCCTCAGGAACCTTTATGAAGGGCAAGATGCCACAGTCAGAACTGGGCATGGTCTTACTGATTGGTTTCCGATTGAGAAAGGAGTGAGGCAAGGCTGCATACTGTCGCCCTGCCTATTTAACCTATATGCAGAGTGCATCATGAGGAAGGCCGGTCTGGACGAGTCTTCAGCTGGAGTGAAGATTGCTAGAAAACGTATCAACAACCTTAGATATGCGGATGATACCACTTTAATGGCAGAAAGTGAAGTGGAACTCAAGAGACTTCTGATGTGCGTACAAGAAGAGAGTGAGAAGTTTGGACTTAAACTGAACATTAAAAAGACGAAGATCATGGCGTCTTGCCCTATCAAGTCCTGGAGCATCAATGAACAAGAAGTGGAAGCTGTGACAGATTTTCTGTTCTTGGGCGCCAAGATTACCTCGGAAGGAGACTGCAGCCATGAAATTAGGAGACGCCTGCTTCTGGGAAAGAGAGCAATGGTTAGCCTTGACCACCTAGTAAAGAGCAGAGACATTAGTCTGCCAACCAAGATCCGTATAACCCGTGCTATGGTCTTTCCAGTTGTGATGTATGGATGCGAGAGTTGGACTGTGAAAAAGGCTGACCGCCGAAGAATTGACGCGTTTGAATTGTGGTGCTGGCGAAGACTCTTAAGAGTTCCTTGGACTGCCAGAAGATCAAATCAGTCGATATTGTCGACCATAAACCCTGACTGCTCATTGGAGGGTCAAATTCTAAAGTTAAAGCTCAGCTACTTTGGTCATCTGATGAGAAGAGAGGAGTCGCTGGAGAAAGATTTGATGTTGGGAAAGGTTGAGGGTCGCCGGAGAAGGGGTAGGCAGCGAACGCGATGGTTAGATGGCATTCTCGAGGCATTGCAGATGAAGCTATGTGATGTTAAGAAGATAGTGAGAGACCGGAAAGCGTGGCGTGACATGGTCCATAGGGTCACGAAGAGTCGGACACGACTGAACGCCTGAACTGAACTCAAGTTAAGGGCAACGCAGAGGGCTATGGAACAAAAACTGGTAGAGATAACGTTAGGAGATACGAAACGTGCAAAGTGGGTGAGAGAAATAACTCAAGTTACTGTCATTCTAGTGGGTCGCTTCAGGTAACAAACTGGATTCCAAGGGGAGGAAAGCGTAGCAGAGGGCGGCAGAAAGACCTGCGGATGAGGTTAATAAGTTCGCAGGGGTCAAGTGGATGCAGCTAGCACAGGACCGGATTAATTGGAGGAATGTGAGAGAGGCTTTCGCCCGGCAGTGAGTATAGTCAGGCTGATGATGATGCTAATGATTATGGTGATGAGTCAACGCGTTGTGTTGCGTATGACTTCCTACAAGGTGTGTTTGGGATGTGTACCCATGTTTCAGTAATAATAATTGTTAAGTTAAAGTAAATTTAAAAAACAAATATAATATCATTAGTTGTGTTTTAGATCTGGTTAACACTAGTTGAATTGCGAAAGCAACGGCGGAAGCTTTTTTTTGCCTGCTCCTACGTGCCTGCGTGTCGTAGGGATAACGAGAATGCAAACGGTTCTGGCAGACTGATTCTGATATCAACCCTTACAATATATGAAAAGAGCGACCCGAGTTGGCAGCTCCTGCCCGCCACATAGAGGTAGCGTGAATTTAAATCTCATGGCAGGCACCACGGACATGGACACGGCACACAGCGGCGAGCGGTTAGACCTGATGTACTATTTCTGTCGCAACAAAATATATTGCGCAGTGAAAAGGGTGGTGTTACAGGCACTTCGCGTCTGCGCTTAAGGCAAAGCTTAAGCACCCCCTAATTTTATTTTTTGATTCGTTAACACTCTAGAGAGGACATCTGTGGAGGAAGGAACTGAGAAGCCTTATCACGGCATGCCGGTGGTCGGTAATAGTCGGAAGATGACATGGCCGGACAATGATAAGCCGGCAAGTTGTGTGACGCTTGCGACCACGTGACAGCGTAGGGGCTGCCAGCCGACTACAGCTACCAGTGGGCACCCACCAGGAGCCTTGAATATGGATTCTGCAAAAATGCAACTCCAGACTACACAGGTAATTTTCACAGGTTGGTTGAGCGGTTCATCACATTGTTGTGAACGATTGCAAAAGTTGTTGGCTGCTGCCAACAGCCGCCAGTATTACTGCCTTATTACTTCGCTTATAACGCACAAAAGGATCCACGTAATGTCGTGACGTGTTTGTAACGTTGGTATGCCCACGTTGGACTTTATCATTATTTTCGCAGCGAAATGAGTAGATTTAGAGATTTATCTCGAATGGTTGCGGTTGCTTTCGACCACTTTCACATTGCTCTATTACCTTTATTATAAAAGAACACCGAATAAGGGTTGAGGAGAACTTCAACGTTTCGACAAGGGAACTCGCCTATATGTAGACAAGTCACCTTTCGAAACATTGGCTTGGCTTGCGAACTGAGGCTCCCCTCAACCACCTCAACGCTTGATCAGTGCTATTTCCACCCATCTTCTTTCTCTCGTTCCAGTTTCCTTTATCTTGTTCCGCAGCTCGAAGACTGCTTGCTTAGTTCTTTTGCGGGTGAAAGTGAGACCGATAAAGAGTTGGTTTCAGTGCACCAATATCTCCGATTGCTGCATTCGGCATTGTCCCCACCACATGACGATATCTATGTCTGGTGGCCCTTACAAAAATGCATGTAGGGTTTCTATAGAAATTCGAAAGCGTTGTGTCAATACACGCTGTTGAAAGTCTGTCGATAATCGGCAACATCTTGGATGATGCAGTGTTGACCTCTTGTTGAGCGCTTATGAAATAGTGGCCCATGTGTTTCTTAAGAGCGCTTTTGGAATTCGCGCAACTGAAATTCTGTTGATTTCAGGCTCAAATGCTTCAGAAACTCTGCAAGTGACGCTTTTTGATTTTCTGCTACCTTTCCACTCCTGAACAACAGAAAATAGTACACGACCATCGGTTTGCCAGGAGCAGACACGAGGTGATTTTCATTAATGCAAAAGTAGTACAGTACATCTCCTAGCTGCGATAAGTCACCACATTCTATGTTCTGTCCGACCAATCAACAATCCTGTCTGATCAGTGCTGGTTAATGATAAGCATAGTGAGGCATAAAAGAACAAAACAGATCTTGATCTTTTAAGCCCCATTATACTTACTCACTCATTAACCTACACTAAACTGACTAAATTGTTGATTGGTCGAGCAGAACATAGAATGTGTTGACTGACCGCAGCAAGGATATGTGCTGTGCTACTTTTGCATTAATGTAAACCACCTCGTGCCTGCTCCTGGCTAACCGTTGATCACGCAGCATTTTCTGTTAATCCGCAGCGGAAAGGGAACACAAAATAAAAAATTCGCGTTAATGAGAAAGAAAAAATATGCATCTTTGGTGAACCCATAACATGAGCTGGGTTGTTTATTTGCTTTATTTCAATTCATGTGCAAGGTATGACGCCAGGCTGTTCTTTGCGTAAAACGCTGATACGTCCGGGAACTCCTCGCATGTGATGCTGAAATAAACAATATAAATCATAATTAAGCTGCGGTATATACTAACCTAAAAATAGAGCAAAGGCATTTGTGCGCTGCTCCACGTCATAGCTCAAGAAATTTCTTGTCTAAAATGAGTTGTCACTGTGTTTCACTGCTTAGACGGCATCGACCGCCGCCTCCACAGCTCGGCAGCACTACCACATCGTTCATTTCTCCCTGATAAACAATATATGCTGCCGTCAAAGATCCCATTGTGAATATAAATAGCAAAACGCAGGTCACAAGCATTACTACCCAGAAACCTTGAAGCAAAATTACCAACTATAGGCACTAAAATGAGTGGAAACAAAAACAAACACTGCAAAAATGGCGGAGCTGCACAGATTCAATAATCCACAATGTGTGACAGAGGCATATTATGATCTCGATAATGTGTCCGTCTCAGCGCGAGTAGCGTATCGAAAGAGTACAGCACTGTGCCGAACAATCCGTCAAAAACGGCCACCGGTTAAAAAAAAGAAAGAAAATGTCGCCATTCCAGCTGGCGTTCCATCGGCCCCAGCGTCCGCGTAGAGACAAGCCTCGTTCTCTCTCTCTCCCCCTCCTTTTTTTTCCGACGAGGCTGGTTTGTCTGCTAGAAATATTTACATGCGGGCTTCACCTTGTAACACACACTGTACAAGACTGGCACAAACACGAACAGGAAAAAGTAAAACACTCACCAAAGTGCAGACGCTCCCTCCGCCCGCGCCGGCTTTTCGCTTAGAATCCAAAATGCCTGCGACTGTTGAACTTCTTAAACACGTCCTCCTTGCGCAGAAGCTGCCGCCCAAGAGCGGAGTCCTCCGAAGACTTAAATTCGTACGTTCGCGCTCCAATTTGAACAAAACGATCTTCGTGATAATCACCAGCGAAAAACCTACATACGGTGCTTCGTTCACAGTGAAAGATGCGACCACGGTGGCGGGAAAACGCCAACTGAACTGGCACATCGCCGCACTCAGCGTACCCGCGTCTGCGTGCAAAGAAAACGGGGCGCAGAAGAACAGCTTCGGTGAAAAGCCGCCACCCCCACTGCGCGACTGCTGAAGCCAAGGTCATCTCCGTGAAAACAAACCATGGAGAAGGCACAGAGCGGAGACCAAGTGGGAGCAACCCCTCCTCCCTCCCGCCTTTTTCCCCCCAGCCGACAGGAAGCGACCCTCGACCTCTCCGGACATGCTGGCGCCGTTCGCGGGGCACGGGGGAAGTGGGATGCGGACAGAAGCAAGGCGGCGGCCGAATGCGTCCTTGAAAAGAAGAGTCGCCGTTAGAAGAAGCATGCAATCTTGTTTTTTTCTTCTTTTTTTTTTTCATACGCGAATGTTTTTGCTATGCGTGTTAACTCTATAGTATCCGTGGGATCAATCGGTGATTATTAGAACCCCTCAATGTTTAAAGTGACTTCATTTTAGCATGGTGTCCACTTTAAGAAAGGAAAGAAAAGAAAAAATTACAGTAAAACTCTCCAAAGACATAGAGCGGTGGAGGATTCCAATATAGACTGCACCTCATTTTGCGGCAATAAGCTACGGGCAAAAATACCTATGCTTGGGCAGAATGTCAGACCCTGAAGCATATATATAGTGAACTTTGGAACTGGTTTAAAAAAGCTCTGTCCTGCCCTACATGGTAGGTTCAATCTAGGATCCTGTTTGTTAGTATGATGACTCACTGAACTTGTTTTATGATAAATATAAAATATGTCCTACCACTAAAGTTACCTTCTGCGACATATAGAAGCTGATCCATTACGGATTCTGATTGACATTCAACGATGTATTTGCATTATTAGTGGAGGCTTTGCCATCATGAAGTTTTTAGGGCATATTTTCACTGTGTTGCGAAGCTTGAGCTAAGTGTGCACCGTTAATATGTACTTTTATATAACATGAACGAGCACGCAACTGCATGCTGCTCTTATATTTCCCTTTGCAGAATGTGGCCAATAGTTGATTACAAGTGAGACCAAAAATTCATAACGAAATTGTCACATTATGCTCTTATCATTTGTGCCTAAAACTACTTAAAAACATGGGTCAGCATGAACAGTACACGCTAATTGTTCGTGAACGTTGAAAACTGACAACAAAAAGCACATAGAAAAAATTGCACAAAAAGTCTATTGGGTAGAACACAATGAAAATTCTGTTGGCCCTGTAAAGATTGCATTCAGCTGGGGTTGAATGTCTATCGAAATTCAATAAATTCAAAAGGCGGTCAATAGTCCAACAATAGAGTTTCAAAACTCATTTTTGTAAGGGGGACGGTGTCTGAAGGCGTGGGGAAGATAATCCTCACCTTTTTTTTCCGTGCTGCTAGCCCAGCCCACTGAGTTTCCAATATTTCAGCGCCCTTCGAACACTTCGGTTGCGAAAGCAACACTACACCAGCCAGCTCGACCCACCGCGTATGCTCGTATGCCGTAGCCACAAATGGCAGGACCTGCCAACTTGGGTCTCTCGTTTCACATGGGAAGGTTATGTCAGAATCAGCCTGCCAGGACACTGGTATTCACGTTACCCATATATAGGCCAGTAAGGCACGTTCATACGGCTTGGTTAAAGCAAGGCTTTATATATGTGGGCTGGTAGCCTACGCTATCGCGTCCAACCCTTAAAGGCGGAGCTTAAATGTCACCCATATTTAGATGCAATAAACGTCTTTACCACCACCACCACCTAAAACGCCGATGAAATTTGATGAGCTCAACGCTGGTTGTGTTCGATGCAACGCTCTGTCGCCGGCAGCCAAACCTTTCGCTCCACACTTGTATGCCGTAGCCACAAATTTCAGGCGCAACGAAACCCTAAGGAGACGGCGTGCAGAAGGAAAGGGTGAAGAGCGCGCTGCATGTCTCGAGAAAAGAAGATGGTTTTGGACGCTTTAACCGATGATCCTGGAGACATCGAAGGTGATCGACGCGCAGACTTGCACAAAGAGTGGGCGAGCACGAGTCGGCCACGCGAGAGTTTCACCGCCGCTTCACGGACAGTTACCCCTTTGGAAGTGTGTGTGAAGTGTGTGAAGAAAAAAAAATGTGATAAAAATGGTCTAACACCGGTGAGTAAACTTACACATCCAACTCTTCATTTGGCCACAAGCGTAGCCATGCAGCCATTGCTTTCGCGATTCAACTAGGGTTAACCAAAGCTAATTTTTTAAAAGGTATCTAGTTCTTGACAGACGATCGCCAACAGGTGAAATACCACTAGAAGCTACCTGAACTATGCATCTGCCTTGGGTCCCAAAGGATTTTTTTTGTACGCAAGCTTGCCCTAAGGCATATTATAGAAACTCATGTAAATGGTTTAACGTGAGGAACCGGAGCAGGCTCCCGCTCTTACCGTTGTCGGTGAGCCATTTACAAAAGTCCTCTTCCCTTGTTGTGGTTAGTCCCACTTCGCGCAGAATCTGTGTCCTTGATGCCCTTGTCCCTGCACAAGTCCATAGCAGGTGGCGAACATCCACTTCTGCATCTGGTGCGGAACACTTCGGGCATGTGGTTGGTCCGATGTCTGCTTGCGATTCCCATCGGCATTTTACCGACTGGGTAAGGGCCGCCACAGTTCTTATCCTTCTAGGGGAAACCTCCTCTAATCTCGTTAAGTTATGAGGGAGTGGGAATGTACACGGTGGAATGAGGGCACGTGTACTTTTCCTTAAAGAGGATGCTAAGATGGGAACAGCAGAGCGGGCATCGAAAGGGAGCCTGGTGGGGGGCGCATTAGTGTTTGGAACTTCGTGTGTGAGATGGTCAACTTTTCTCTGCTCAGCGTTCTCAGCATCGTCTTGTGTCCAATGTATCTGGATGCTTAGCTTTGTTTTTTTTTTATTGAGTGCGTGAATTTCCTGGGTTACACATCGCGTCTTAAGGAGTCTGTATAGATGTGGGCTTCTGTTATGGAATCTATTTTATTTATGGGCACCATAGCATCTCGGATTGCATAGAGTTCCATCACAAGCGGGTCCGGGTACTCTGAAACATATTATTTATGCACCTTTAGTTCGCTGTGTGTTGACTAGTAGCTGCTGTTATACCGCCATTTTCTATAACTCATGCGTCCGTATATGCAATGCAGATACCTTGAAGTGCATCAACCAGAGGTCGAGATGCCAGCTTTTCTTTGCGACGAAGCCGAGTGGTCTTGTTTGTCGTAATAGTCGTGAATTCCCACGGAGGGTGGCAGCCATTGGTGGTGTTTGAACTGCCACTTCGTTTTACAAGGATGCTATGGGCGTAACGTACTTTCGCTTCATATTCCTTGTTGCCTCTCGTTGTTCAATTAATTCTGTCAACGTAGTTATCTGTGAAAACCCTTGGAGAATAGGGATACGTTTTGGTAGGGCCATGATAGTGCGCATTGCGTTTCTATTTCATCATCATCATCATCATCAGCCTGACTATGCCCACTGCAGGGCGAAGGCCTCTTCCATATTTCTCCACTTAACCCGGTTCTGTGCTAGCTGCATCCACTTGACCCCTGCGAACTTCTTAACCTCATCCGCCCACCTAACTTTCTGCCGTCCCCTGCTACGCTTTCCTTCCCTTGGAATCCAGTTTGTTACCCTAAGCGACCATCGGTTATCCTCTCTTCGCCCTACATGTTCTGCCCATGCCCACGTCTTCTTCCTAATTTCCACTAGAATGTCGGTAACTTGAGTTATTGCTCTGACCCACTCTGCACGCTTCCTATCTCTTAATGTTACCCCCTACCATTTTTCGTTCCGTAGCCCTCTGGGTTGTCCTCAACTTAAGTAGAACTATCTTTATTAGCCTCCACGTTTCAGCCCCATAGGTGAGTACAGGTAAGATGCAACTGTTGTATATGTTCCTCTTGAGCGATACCTGTAAGCTGCTAGCCATAATCTGCGAGTGTTTGCCAAATGCGCTCCGTCCCAATCGTATTATTCTTGTTGTTTCCTTTTCATGATCCGGATCTGCTGTTACTACCTGTCCTAAGTAGACATATTCACCTACTACTTCCAGTACTTCGCTACCTAATGTAAACTGGTGCTCCTTTCTGAGGGTGTTGAACATTACCTTAGTCTTCTGCATATTGATTTTCAAACCTACCTTTCTACTTTTCCTGTCTAGGTCATCAATCATTATTTGCAGTTCATCCGCGTTTCTATTTATTGTTTCCAATTTCGCCCACTGCCGCCTCGTTAGTCTTTGGAATTGGGCCTCGTATAGTATCCTAGGCTGTAACACCGATTGTACAGGACGTCTTGCCATGTCTGCTCGAGCTCCTTCTCCCCTAGACGAAATGCGTTTTATCAAGTTTAAGGAAGTCGCAGCTACTTTTTTCACCTTATGAAGCCATTGTGTTTCTTTGCCGGATTTGTGAATTTCTAGGCCAAGAACTCTCAACTCGTTCACCTCTTCCAATGCCTGATTTCCAATCTTTAGGGTGACTCATTGCGTTGCCAATTGTTCTCTTCCATTCTTGTTGGCAACATGAATGTAACTGGACTTTTGAGGTTATAATTCCAGACCTGCATCTTGGACTTACTCATCTATGGTAACCTGCATCTTGGACTTACTCATCTATGGTATTTAAAGCTTCTTGCAGATACCGATTCTGTCTCTCAAGTTGTTTATGAACAGACCAAATCGTGACATCATCTGCGTATATCATGAACCGCACTTCTGGTATTTTAGCTAATTTTCACGCCAATGGGATCAGTGCGGCATTAAATAATAAAGGTGCTAACACTGACCCTTGTGACACGCCTCTGTTCGAGGTGTAATTGCCAATTTGTTTTCCGTTTATCCAGATAGAAAACGTCCTGTGCTTAAGAAGATTATGTACTGCTTGTATGACCTGCAAGGGAATGCCCATACATTCCATGTTGCTAAGAATCTTGGCATGTAACACGTTGTCGTATGCCTTCGCCACGTCGGGAGCCACTACAGTGCGCATTAGGTGGCTATAAGGCGACACGTGTATGACCTCTTCAGCGAGAATAGCCTGTCCATTTTCTGTGCCAAGGTTTGCTCGGAACCCAATTTGTCGAGCATAATATTTTTTATTACTTTCCAACCACCATGACAGGCGGGGGGCTATCATCTTTTCATAGATCTTGCAAATTGTGGGTGTTAGTGAGATAGGCCGCAAAGATCGTAGGCTTGTGGGAGGTTTCCCAGCCTTTGGTATTGTTACCACCATCGAGTGTTTCCAGCCGAGTGGAATGTCTCCTCCTTGCCATACCTCATTTACCACATCCAACAAGCTGTCAACTGCGGCTCCTTCTAAATTTTTGAAGACTTCATAAGGAATATCGTCATGTCCAGGCGTAGTTTTACCATTAGCCTCTTCTATAGCAGCCAATAACTCCAATTTGGTAAATGGTAATGTTATTCCTGTTTTATCAAACGCATCCACTGTCGGTGAAGTCGCCGGATAATGTGCGCGGTTCGGGAAGAAAAGGGCAGCAGCCTGATCTGCAAACTTCTCTTGTGTAAGCTGTAATGCGAGTCTAATACTTTCTGCATGATCTTTAACTTGCCACCTCTTTTCCATGCCATGGAAAGTCCACCAGAGGGCCTTGTTAGTCGTTCCTGAGCCCAGAGGACTGCACCACTCCTCCCATCTCCTATATGAGCCAGATGTTCCTCATATCGGCTTTACTCTGCTTTGGGAACAGTAGCGGAAGCAGGAAGCCTCCTGCGAGACGTAAACGCATCCCGGCAGGAAACTACGCGAGCACGTCTCCGATAGATGTGCTCCAAGGATACGAGCCCTTTCTGATACGGGTCGAGGTATATATATTTAGTAATAATGGTAAACGAGTGTGAAAAGACGACTTTCGCGCTAGTTCACCATGAATACTTACCAACTTGCCCAACTTCTAACGTTAACGCTGTCTTCAGTAACTCTGGCCAAGCCGTTGCCGTCGTTTCAAGGGTTACAAGGGTTACCATCGTTTCAAGAAAGCTCTATACCAGCTGGGTACGTCGCGAATGCAAAAGTATAATGTCCTAGAGTACATGTTTTCATTCGAAGGATTATAATGCTCTGATCTGTATTTGCCTTGCGGTTGAAGCTTTAGCGCAAGCGTTTAAGAGCATTACTCTAGTGTATTTCTAAACCGCCGTTCAGCTCAACCAGGGGTTGGCGCGAACTGGTTCGTCTTCCAGGCTGGGGCCCGTTGCACCAGCGGTGCTTCTCCGTCAGGGACGGATGTCTTGGGCGAGACAGAAGAGTTTTGACAGGTGAACTTACCTTTCATGTACAACTATTTACATAATGTACATTTATACAAGATTGCAAAGTTATAGCAAACACGGGAACTGGTTGGCCTGTCTTCCCGGGAGAGACCCCCAACTCGGCAGAGCCGATGGTGCAGGGCGCCGACCTAAGACAGGCCTCAACCAAGAACAACCAATGAACCTTCGACAACTTCCGTTTACACCTCGGGTTCCCACCTCTTGGCCCGAGCTATCCATTCACTGGCCATAAGCGGCGTGATTGGGCCAAGAAAATTCACCCTCACCCAGTGCCCGGTCACCGCTGTCCGCAGCGCTGCTCCCGCACTGAAACAGTACAGGCAGGCGACCCATGGAGCTTCTTTTCTTTCTCTTTTTTTTTTTTAGTTTAGGGGAAACTGACCCTGTGAGAACTCGCGAAGATGTTCGCTCCTAACCCGTCTGACCATCCGTCGACGACGCCTATCTCCTTCGCTGACCGATCTAAGCTCCCGACATTGAGTGATCAATGGACGGTGTGGTCGCTTCGCGGCGCCTTTTTTCGAACGAGACACGGAGGGGCATCCACGTCCCATTCAGGGACTCGAGGGGGATTAACCAAACAATGCCCCTCTGTCTGGGCGCTAGGCGCCGGCTTACTCCCCAGCCGCTTCTTGTCGATTTCAGTCCACGGGGAAATGGACGCCCCCGCGCGCATCTTGACGATCCCTTACAGGCCTTCCCCAAGATTTTACAAGGGGCCAAAATGGCACCTGTAAAATTAATACAATCAAGGGATAGGCCTATGTAACGACGCCGCCTCGATCGCGGGGTACATAGTAACAGCACACGAAAAAGTTGACCCCAACAATGCAAAACAAAAACAGAATGCACGCACTCAAATACGCAATGTTGCATGCACGGCTCGCTTTTTTATTGAAATCCGAGTTCACGTATTGTGTTCAGTTCACGCAAAAGCACGTCCAGCTCGCGAGCGCGCGCGCACACACACACACACACACACACACACACACACACACACACACACACACACACACACACACACACACACACACACACACACACACACACACACACACACACACACACACACACACACACACACACACACACACACACACACACACACACACACACACACACACACACACACACACACACACACACACACACACACACACACACACACACACACACACACACACACACACACACACACACACACACACACACACACACACACACACACACACACACACACACACACATCACACACACACACACACACACACACACACACACACACACACACACACACACACACACACACACACACACACACACACACACACGCACACACACACACACACACACATGAGTCATGACCAGAGCGCTCATTTTCACTCATCTGAAAGCGACGTGGGCTCCCTCAGTCGCACCAACGGCCAGTGAGGAGTTCGTGCTCGAAAGTTCGACCAACACAAAGCTCAACATCACGGGTGTCATGGTAAGCGAGTCGCTTTCAGACTGCACTACAATTTTTCGAAGACAACAATGACAAGGATAATGCGCTCAAAATTGCCGGTGTTCTGTGAAATTTTCAGTCCAGTGCGCACCGTTATGTACAAAAGCAGTCGTTAATTACAATTCTCTTTTCTCAATAAATTTTTTTTTGTTTTTATTCATGGCTCGTTATTATGGATGACTCGCTTTATGGACAGTTTTGGTCGGAAACCAAAGTGTACATATTAACGAGGCACGACTGTATTTGCTGTCGAGCCGGCCACACTTCACGTTATTGCCGTAGCCGTACGTTCCCCACCCCTCGCACCTATTACAACGTGGACCGTCGGTACTACTGTGGACCTCGACGCTTCCCTGTTAAACCTGAGGAGCTCCGCCCGTATATGATGGATTTCATCCAGATGAGCCTCGTTCCGAAGGCGGCCAAAATGTTCGTCGCACCAGCCGATCTCCATCTCCACGGCCTCATCGCTCCAGTTCACTGGTACCTAGTCGCAGCTCCTCCCCATCATACACCGGCACCTACTCGGAAAACTAGTGAGTGCAGCGCCCAAGAGTGACGCTGCATTATCGACCCGGACTGCCAACTCGGTACTGACCCACGCACCCAGACGTAATCTAATTGATATATATGTTGACGGCCTCTCAATTTCTGCCCTTATTGACACTGGCGCCCACATTTTTGTTCTCGGTTCCACGCTCCGTCGACGCCTGAAGAAAGTTCTCACACCCTCTAGCTCATCTACAGTTCGCGTTGCTGATGGCAACACGGCTACTGTAATTGGTATGCGTACTGCGAGAATCAGCGTTGCCGACCGCCACACCCCTGTGTTATTTACAGTCCTCACCAGTTGCCCTCAAGACTTTATATTAGGCCTCGACTTTTTAACTGCACACTCCGCTCCCATTGACTGTTCTTCTGGACTACTTCATCTAGACCGGCCGCTTTGTCCCGACGAACAAGCTCCGTCTCCGCTCCGCTACATTTACTCGCCTGCCGTCAGAAGCCGCTGTGTAACGTAGCCATGTCGTCTTTTCCCTGCGTTCCGGATGACGACTACGCTCTTTGCCCCATAATCGACGTGACTATGCAGCGTAAAATCGCTATCCCGTATACAATATCGTCCATGTCGCCCGCATGAAGTCTTACTACTCCGACTGCAGTTCTCCAACATAGTGTGGACCGGGACTGTGCTTTTCGCGGCGGGGGTAGTGTTACATATATGCTGTTGCAGAAGGAAGAGGAAGAAGATCACCAACAGAGACTGAAGACGAAGTGATAGCAATGGTTAGTGCTAGGAGAAGGTAGGTGCATACGACGAAGAAGAAAGCAAGTAGAACTGTTTCGCCTCGAGGCCAAGCTTTGCATAGAAAGCCAAAGAACTGCGAAACTGAAAAGAAGCTGCATGAGGATCGGCTGTGCTACTGTGCTGGTGTGCTGTTCTGCATTTTTCTCCTGACTGTTGGATCCTGTCTTGTCTGCAAGCCTGACCGTTCTCTCTGCCTGACCGTTCTCTGGTGAGGCCATTTCACGTCGGGGGATTGGCCGGTATTTGTTTTAAACCGAACCTAGGATTCATGTACAATTAGGCCTATAATGTTTCTAGCTTCCTCAGGTGGGGGTTCGGCATCCTGGTTTGCCAGTCTGCCGGCCCAAAGCTTGGACTTGGAATCTTTCGGACAAAATGAAATACGTATAATACCGGTGGCATTTGTACCAACTGGGGATGGATTCCTGAAGTTGAAAAATCCAAAAATAATCCAGGAGCAGCTAAAGGCTGTCACCCGCCACTACCTAGAAATCTCTGAGGTGCGTCCGTTTGGCAGGAGAGGTATCCTATGTAAGTCCTCGAATATACAGTGTGTGTCGGACTTGCTTCGATGCACATCGTTTGCATCATTGCCTGTTAAACCTTTTATACCTGAACAGCTGGCATGTGCAAAAGGTATTATACGCGGCGTGGATTCGTCGGATTCTCCACAAGAAATGATTGAGGAATTTAATGAGGCTGGCATTGGCATCTTATCACTATTCCGTTGCAGCAGGGATGCTGGTGGCTCTATGGTGCCGACAGAATCAATGATAGCGACGTTTGCCGGGGCTAACTGTCCAACAGAGATTAAAGTATGGCCCAGCGACGTTTGCCGGGGCTAACTGTCCAACACAGATTAAAGCATGGCCCATTGTGTACCGTGTAGATCCCCTGCAGCCTTGCCCTTTGCAGTGCAAAAACTGCTGGCGATTCGGACACAGCAGCAAGGCGTGCAAATCCGCATCACGCTGCAGACTGTGCGGAGACAACCATTCATCTGACATGTGCACTTCTGCTGTGGTAATTTGCGCACTATGTCACGCAGATCACCCTGCTGATGATGGTACATGCCCAAAACGCGCAGATGAACAAACTGTTCTTAACATCATTCAGCATAAAAGGTGTTCTAGAGCAGATGCCTATGCACAGCTAGACCATAAGAGGAATTCGTATGCAGCTTGTGCAAAAACAATAGCTTCAGATGTGGAAACAGGCATAACAAAGTCGGTTGTCTCAGCTGTAGAGAAATCTCTTGAGGGTTTCTTCGAGCGTATGTTGAGCACGTTTACGGAAGCTGTGTCTCAGGTCATAGCTACAAAGATTGGTTCGACCGAAATTGCAGCTTTGCAAGTTGGCAACCCTGGTATAGCTGAATGCCATGCTCCTATGGTTGCTAGGGCTTCTGTTGAGGGAGATTCTACCCAGACGACGCCTGCTCCTTTTTTGTCAATGAAAGTACAGGGACAGGGCCCTGTGGATACCCACATGTCCACCGTTTACCCATTGGATGTAGAGATGACATGTTCGTCCCAGAAGCGTCGCGCTTCTTCCTCTCCGTCAAAATCTGCCCATTCTAACACTAAAAGTAAAAAAGATTCCCCTAATCCCCAGAATAACATTGATGTCTTAAAGGAGGCTGTTACAGCCTCCCGGATTCTACAATAATCATGGCGGGGTTAAAAGTACTACAGTGGAATTGTCGTTCAATTGCATCTTCGTTTCACGATTTACAGAATCTTATCTCAAATTTCAACCCAGACATAGTTTTATTACAAGAAACTTGGCTTTTGCCTAATCGGCCATTTTCTCTAAAGTATTTTAGAACTTTTAGATCAGATCGCACTAGCGGCCGGGGTGGCGGCTTGCTAACATTAATTTCGTCAAAAACAATTCATCGGGCGAAGGTGTCACACACAATTCTATGACAAGACTGCGAACTGCTTGCAGTTGATATCGCAATTACACAGTCTGCTCCTCTCACTATTGCAAATGTCTACTTCCCAACAGGTGTCCGTACAACAGATGATTTAAGTGATCTTTTGAGTTCAACCAACGGACTGATTATTGCTGGCGATTTTAATTCACACCATGTTATTTGGGGTTACCGTTCAGATATATGTGGGCAGCGACTTTGGAACTGGATGTTTGTAAATGATGTGCATTGCTGTAATAGTCCAGACATAACCTTCATGCGAGCAGCTGCTAGGTCAGTAATTGATTTAACGTTAGCAGCAAATGGAGTAAGGGTCTCATCATGGGCTACGGTGGATTGTGGTACATCTAGCGACCACTTTCCAGTTACGTTTAATATATAATCTACTCCCCTTAGAGTAACTACTTGTGAACAAAAATTTGTCAACCATAAACTCTTTAAAAAGTTTGTGAACTCCTCTTTTTCCTCAATAGCATCATCTCAGCATTCTGAACGTGCTCAACAAGCACTCTCTTCACTGCTAGACGCCACTGAGCGTTCAGTGTTCACTGTGAGATCATCTGTCCCTAACAAAATGTCATGCCGATGGTGGAACGAAGAATGTGAGAAAGCATTCCGTCGTAGAAAAGCTGCGTGGAAGAGCCTTTCCCATAACCAGTGTCCCCAAAATTGGATAAATTATAAATTTTATGCGGCTTCATTTAAAAAAAAAACTATTCGTATAGCAAAGGATGAGTATAATGTTAAAATGAATATTTATCTCTCTAATCCAATTAATCGGAAGGCATTGTATAGGTTCATGGAACGCAACCAAAGTTCTTCTCCACCACATGTAACCGAGTCAGAGGTGTTATCACCAAATGAACCAAAGCGAAACTTGAACAAATTGCGAACGGTCTTGCTATTCGCTTTCAAGCGCAAACGGTGGCTCCCTTACTTCGACCTACACCACGTGCTGATTTCGTTGCAGTTGAGCCACCGGAATTGCATTGTATAGCGGCTGCTCTGAAACCTGCAGCTCCTGGGTGTGACGGTATTACAGTGGCTATGCTGAAAGCTTTAGTGCAAGACCACAGCTCGGAGGTGCTGAATATTGTCAATTTTTCTCTGGAAAATGCTTGGTTACCTCAAGACTGGAAAGTTGCAAAAATTATACTAAGCCTCAAAGATCCAAAAAAAGGCTTTGATTTGGATAATATTCGGCCAATTTCTCTAACTTCAAATCTAGTGAAACTTATTGAACGCATAGTTCACCGGCGCCTCACTGACCCTGAATGCATTTATGATGCACAAATTGGTTTTCGTCAAGGGTGCTCCATTTGGACGGCTCATACAGATTTGGAAAGTAGAATTAGGTTAGCAATGAAGAAGAAAGAAGTGTCGGCATTGGTCACTTTGGATATCGCCAAAGCTTATGACAGTGTAGAACACTCTATTCTGTTGAATAAGGTAAACGAAATTAGGTCACCTTCTTACATGTTTGCATGGTTAAAAGAATTCTTAAGCAATAGAAAATTTTTCTGCACGAGAGATTCTATAACTTCTGAAACTTATTACCAAACTAGAGGCGTGCCTCAGGGATCGGTGCTGTCTCCATTGCTATTTAATATATTAATGAGAGATATTCCTGTTCATCCAAATATAAAATTGTACGTGTATGCGGATGATATTGCTTTTTTCTCTTCTGCACGAGATGTTCATTCCTTATATCAGCTATTGCAAGCCTACTTGAATGCCCTTGAAGTTTGGCTCGGTAAAGTAAAATTAACTCTCAACGTGAAGAAATCCTCAGTACTCGTTTTCCCACCGGCACACCCTCTTTATATCTCCCTTGCGTATTGCGGTTCAGAAATCTCACAGGTTGAATCCTTAAAATATTGGGTGTATCATACCACTCCCAATTAGACTGGCGGCCTCATATCAAAAGTAATTGCCTGAAAGGTGAGCGAGCCCTTAGTCGCCTGATTCGAATTAGCCATAAGAAATTCGGTATGCGTAGAGATACTCTTTTGTTTCTCCATAAAACTTATTTGAGACCAATTCTGGAGTTCGGCTGTGTTCTTTTCTCGGGCAGTCCTAAATACAAACTACGACCTTTGTTGCCACTGGAGAGGCGCGCTTTACGACTATGTTTGGGGTTGCCAAGAACAGTTTCAAATGCAGTCCTCTATTTAGAGGCCCGTGTACGTGACTTGAACTCTCGATTTGAGCTGCTAACTGTGCGAACCTTTTTAAGAGCACTGGAATCTCTGTCTGGAGTGGTTTCTCCCATTTTTATTACACACCAATCTCAGTTTCTAGATTATTATTGGCCGCAATATAAGCAACCACAATTTGTATTTACTCAGTCCTTGCTGTCCAAAATTGCAGTTTCGCTTAGGTCAGTAAGACGTGTTGGCAATGTTCAAGCTGCTTCCACACTGTGCTATGACCAGTCGTTGCCATCTAATGCAAAACACTTGACTACCACGGTAATAAAGGGACACCTTGAAGATTATTTATTACAATATCCACGACACGTAGCTATTTTCACAGATGCCTCACAACGGAATGAAAAAGCAGCAATAGGGATTTACTCCAAAGCACTTGATTGGAGTTTTTCTGTACGGATCCCTGATTACACACCAATATTTACTGCTGAATTGCTTGCAATTGGTTTGGCCCTTCAAAAAGTTCCCGGTAATGTTACTCACGTAATAATACTCTCTGACTGCCTGTCAGTCTTAGCAGCATTAGAAAGTCTGAAAATGCGTCTTTTGAAACAAACCCTGACGTTTTTCCTTCCGATACACTTACAGGAAGTACGTTTTCAGTGGGTTCCAGGACACTGCGGCATCGCTTCTAATACAATGGCGGATTATTTAGCAAATTCAGCTCTCAGTGGGCCTGTTGCCGATGTTGTACCCAATATTATCTTGCTAAATATATCCCGTTTTGAACGATTTCAAACGTTAAACTCCTTGAGCCATGAGCCACTCCTTGCGACTACGGATTTTAACCATTTAAATTTCCATTGGAATGTCTGATGTTGTACCTCGAGGCAATGTGAGGTTTCCATGACGCTCATGCGTTGTAGAATTCCTTCCCTCAATCTTTATCTATGTCGCTCTGGATTCACGCCGTCGAATCTTTGTGCGTCATGTAATGACGTGGAAACAATTGAACATTACATCCTCTCCTGCCACAGGTATGCTACTCAGAGAAGACATTATCTAGAAATACCTCTTACTCGCCTAGGATTGCCATTTACAGTTCCTGTCCTCCTCTCCTTTGGTGCAACCGTCAAAGGGTATGCCCTGAAACCGGTGTGTGAATTACTTCATAATTATAATATTGCTACTGGAAGATTTGTGTGTCAGCGCTGATCTGTCTGAATTGTATTTTTTCTTATTATTATTATTTTTAGTAATTTACAATTTTATTCCTTTTTTTCATTGCTTTCTATTACATCGCCTCAAAATTTCAAGTTATTTCAGCAACACTAGCTCCTAATTATTAGGTTATTTGTATCATATAGTCAAATCGACATTATCAAAAATATTTTGTCACCTACAACAAATTCTGGCCAATCCCCCACTGTGGGTATATGCCATTACAACGAGGGAGAAGAAGAAGAAGAAGAAGAAGAGAAGGTTGGCGCTGCTGTGTTTCTGTGTGTTGTGTCATCAGCTGCTGTACTTCTCAGACTAACCTTGCCACGTATCAATATGATTTTTGAATGTTCAGTAAAAGCTACACAAGTATCTCCATGTCCTTTGGCATTTAATGTTTATTTATGATGTATTGTTGTGGTTCACAAGTCATACAAACATACCACACATACAGCATTTATTCAAATTTACTGTAAAGCAATAACTAGATGGGATGGGTACAGCCCGTGGCTATATTGCCGCAAGATATTTAAAAGCTCCATCTGAAGATGATGCATCATGCTGTCTGGGACAGTACTGAAATATGACTTCAGTGTCACTAAAAAATGCTCGACTTTGTCCATTGTTTTGTGGCCAAGGAGGGCATTGCTCACGGCAGCAATCTGGGCATTCACAGCATCGAGCTCATTTCGCCGCTTCTTTGTCCTTTGGGACACACTGGAATTGCTGAGGCAGATGTCGTCTCATTCCCTTCATATGAGGCCGACTGTGACATACTCTGTAGTGGGTCGTCAGGGGCCACAAGATGGTCGGGGCCCACAAAAATATGCGAAAAGGATGGTGTAGGGGAACATGACCGTGGGCATGGCTCTTCCTCTTTTTCAAGTAGAACGTCTGGCTCAACACTGCTGTGTCCCGTGCAGGATTAATGACATATGGAAATATTTATTACGTAGAGAACATATTAATTTGCTTAATGAGCATGACAGCAGCACTGCAAAAGCCATGACTTGACTGAGAGCGTGGCAATTAACCCCGCTTGCCTATGAACCTGCCATTTATATATCGACGAAATGAAATGACCCTTCACAATGCCCACAATTATATTAGATGAACATACCTTGCAAACATTTGCACAAAACATCCATTCCTCTTTCTTTTTTTTTTTCGAGAAGTTTGCCATAAGGCATAAATTGAAAAAGAGGGAATGAAACGCAGGAGATAAAGTTAAAAGAAGGAGGGAAGTTCAGTTTTGTATAGTTCAAGGCCGCGTAAAATCGAATCTGTGAAACGTGGATGTAGAAGTCAAGAGTGCTACTTACTGGCGCACTTCCATTTGGCCCCTGAGGAAACTCATTCTGTCAAGATAGATCCATTTGTTTTTTGACGTGGAACCTGCGCCGCTCCTTGTACAGTTTTGGAGACCCCTCAGTTTTCTGCGGTAGGTATCTTTCAAAGTTCTCCATCAGTTTTGCGCAATTTCGAAAGTCACTGAAAAATATGTAAAAATTGATTAAAAAAGGAACACAATGAAATAAAAATGCCTAAAGGCATCCCAAAGTGTCCCAGACAGCATATAGCACATTTGCAGCGTTGGTTCCAAGGAAGAAAACATTGACGGGACTGCGCGATGCCTAAAAAGTGAACACGTGCTAAGCAGTTGAAGTTGCGAATTGAATCGGTACCAGAATAGTGCGTCTCGACGTTTGACAGCAGAAAAATGCCGGCAGCACGAAACGGCCCGGAATAATTGACCATTTGAGTTCTTCAAGTGTGCACTGACATATTGCAATGCGCGCGGCTATTTTTCCAACATCGGCATTTGCGGCAGAGGCTGGATATTAATCGCCCTCAGCGGTAAAATATGTCATGTATACCATACCGAAACGGGTGCCCGCAAAAGTAAACGCCAAGAATCCATCCGTGCTCCCGTTCTGCTGAACATGTTACATACAATTCACAACCGTACGCAAAAAAAAAATAAAAAATGTGAGAATAGGAGCAGGTAAAACAAACTGATATGTACTTGCGGGGTCGATTTGCCTCAGGGCATCCCGAATTTCCTCCCAGATACAGATTTTGTTAGACTTTTTACTATAGTCATTGGAGCCCACATTCCACAGAAGTGGGCTTTATTCAACTTCATCAATAAGTAATTCATTGAAAACAGCGCGAGTCGCTTCACAAGTGCGCACCGTGGATGCCATGTTGACGGTGTGACAAGTGACCACGTGCGTTGGCTGCACTCAAAACACCGTTTGTTTTTGCCGCTTCGCTGCTTCCGACACTTCACTTCCGGCGGTAGCACGTGACGGCAAGTGACGCGCCTTCAGGATGATCCTCATTGGTCAGTCCGCGGTTAGTCGCAGACCGATAACACCGACGCTGCGATCGAGTTCAAACAAGTTGGAAACCCGTCACAAGCTGTCTGCGGCTTGGCCGACGGCCCTTCCCAGTCGCAGAGCGACGGAATTCGCAGTGTCGCAGGCGAAAATCGCATGCATGTGAAACGGGTTTGCTGCCGAGAAGCGTAGACTTCGGGGTTACTCCGCCGCCTCTCTCCGACAAGCAGACATACTCGTCGTGAGCATGCCCTGTGGAGGTGGTGCCACTTGTTCCGGAGCAGTGGTACTAGGTGTCAGCACAAAACTCGCGCATTATTAGTTGCTCCTTACGGCAGCATTTAGAATGAGTTTTTTCGTTCACCATTAAAAGTAACCCTAGGTCTTTGATATTTAGTTTTATTCCATGAATGAAACTCGGTTTTATGAGGCCTTTAGAATGCACTGTTTCCCGGGGACGATTTAATGGTTGGATAAGACCCCTAAATGCCAAATTTTATATAGGAAAACCATGCTGAATCGTAATCTTTTGTTGCAAAATAATTAAACAATTACATATTTATTGAGACCTCCTCTCCCTAAGAGAAGATCAGAAGAAGAAGGCCAGACGATCAAATCAGTCGATATTGTCGACCATAAACCCTGACTGCTCATTGGAGGGTCAACTCTAAAGTTAAAGCTCAGATACTTTGGTCATCTGATGAGAAGGGAGGAGTCGCTGGAGAAAGATTTGATGTTGGGAAAGGTTGAGGGTCACCGGAGAAGGGGTAGGCAGCGAACGCGATGGTTAGATGGCATCCTCGAGGCGCTGCAGATGAAGTTATGTGATGTTAGGAAGATAGTGAGAGACCAGAAAGCGTGGCGTGATATGGTCTATAGGGTCACGAAGAGTCGGACATGACTGAACGACTGAACTGAACTGAACCTCTCCCTAAAATATATTCACTGACACTGCTACCGAAAATGGTCGCATAAATCCTTTCCAGCGAGTTACAAGTCACTTCACGCATTTATAAATAAAACAGTTTCATGGGCTTTTCCTGCCATGCATGTTTCTTGCCCTTTCTTTTTTTTTTTTTTAGTATACTTTTATTTCTTCTTGCTGAAAATATTTCCTGCGTTGTGACCAGAATATAATTGTTCCTAGTAAACGTCATTTTTCAGTAAGCCGTTCCACTTCTGGAAGTATGACACTGTTCTTTACTTTGTAATGGTTTGTCACACTAGCCTGGCATATCCCTGTCTTTTCTTTTTCCCAGTCACACGCTCCGGGTATTAGATTCAAGCCACGTGTCTACGCGCAACAATACACTGATGCGAAAAGCAAGGCACAGGCAAAAGCGCAGTCCTTGCACTGTCGGTGGCGCAGATGTGGCCACTGGCCACCGCGACAGACTTGCAGCCCCAGTGAAGAAAGCTGGAGAGGGTGGGAGGGAAGGCTGCAGGTGGGGGCGGCCCTCTGCCGAGGAATAGGGAGGGAAGCTGAGTTTCGACTTATGTTTTTGCTTTGGTAGTTTTCCCCGCACAGGAACTCTGCTCTCAAAGGAGAAGGGGGCACTCTGGGCTATGTTGAGCGTCCCGCGTCCCCCCAGAGTCCGGAAGCCGCAGTTTCTTTCTTCCCGGCCCGCCTCCTTGCACTTCCCTTCGAGTCGGCAGTTACAAAGGAGATATGCTGGCCTATGGACCGGCAGTGCGCTCCGCCCGATGTCTGGGTATGGGAGAATCTTATCGTCCTTGTTTGTGCGTCTTGTGGAATGAGCACTGCTTCGCATTTCCTTGACTACAAAAACAGGCATGAATTCAGTGTGTGTCGCTTCCCTCTCGTTCGTCACACGGCTTCCTTCTAACGAGCCATGACTCCAGTCGCAAGCAAATGCCTATATCCGTTCGAGAGTCGAAGACCCCAGGTGACATTCTGTGGCTAAATGAAAATGTACAGATAAATAATTTGAATAAAAATCCTCGAGTTATTTATTTTCGCTAGTGATGTAAAATTTTCGAGTCCTCGTCACTCCTTGAAAATCTCAGGAATGAACTGTTCTCTCGGATTCGGATCTGAACGTTTTCTGCGTATTTCTGCGCCGCTTGATTTCACCTGCAGACAGAAGTATTAGAAGCGCTATGGCAAGTTGTGCGTGGTTACATTCCACGCACGAAAGCAAGCTCGAGAAAGAGCTAATAATAACTTTGTCCAGGTTTACCTAGCAATGCGCAAAGCCTGACGCCCAACCAGAATTCAAAGCATGCGTATGGGGAATCTCAGGTTGTTAGCTGCATGAGACAAATCACCGCATCAACAAAGGATCATTATTTGAACCGTAGTCCGAGTAAAAGCATAATGAGAAGCACAGGCTAAAAGACATTGGTGTTGTTCTTTTGGAGCCGTGGCTCCTCGTTATGCTTTGGCGAAGAACTGGAATCCAAGAAAAATAAAAGCTGAACCTTAGTTATTGCCTCGGTTGTGAGCAATGGACATATCACTGCTTATGGCTATCAATGTACACAATTTTATTCACACCGTAGGGTGAGCGTCGCGTCTTCCAGATTTCTAAATCTGAAGCAAGTCATGGATCCTCTCTGTCTGAAAACCATCATCTGATGTGACATCAAGGGATGGTTTTCGGAGAAAGAGGATCCATGAGTTGGCTTCTTTTATGGACAGTTAATGCATGGTGGCTTGAGGCTACATTGGCCCAACTGTTGATCAAAGCAGTGATTGTGCGACTGCCGCTCCTCTGGGATCACTCCTCGTACAGCGAAGGAAACAAGACCACATCGGATATCGGGCCTGCAGCTTAGAACTCGCACGAAACTGTGATCGGAACGGGAAGCAACATTCCCCATTGGAGGGCTGCACGTGGAGAGGGCAAGCGCCAGGCCACCATCGCACTTTTATTCAGCATGGGTATTCAAAGACCGAAAAGCAGCCGGCGGGGAGTGGCGGGCAGCTGTTGGGGCGCGGATCGCGGACCTGTTGGCTTGATAGACTCCTTCCTCGGTGACGCGCTCGACGTCTGCGATCAGTGGAATATAACTTATGGACGCGAGATGTGATTTGCTTCCGAAAAAGGCAAAGGTAGGCTCATCACTTGTTTGACTGCTGAGTGGAGAATAGCGGAATTATCGCTCCGTGCAGTTGTGTCGTTTTATCGTACGTTCCTGACACGGCGACGACTTGCTCAACTTCTTATCAGGGCTGCGCTCATTGTGGTATTGGCTCGTAGAGGAATTTCAGCTCTAAATCAATAGGCGTCACTCTGTACGTTGACTGATCCGGCCAAATCGCTTAGACACTATCGTTCCACCGACATTCGAAGCGGGTCCGTTCTACGCTAATCATAATATCGACTCATATAGCGATGTATTCATGAATGGAACATCTTTGTTCGTAAACAGATCGTCTTCATCGTTCGTTTCTAACTGGTTAGGCGGAGTGTTGTATTTTCATCCGCTACTACGGATAAAATTTTTAAGGTGGCTTTCCGCGAGCAGTTATGCATTTGTGTTGGAGAATCACCGCCTGTTCTTGAGACGAACTAGTTCGCGAATACCTGCAAGCTGGGCTGCTCCACACATCGTCGTGACAACGTGGAAACAAATGGTGCGCCTTATGAGAGCCATTCAGCGTACGCGAATTCTTTTCGTAATCGTCGTGGCGTTCACCCTGCTCTTCATTTGCGGGGTTGCCGAGGACAACGACTGGGGCGCCGCGCCGCGGCCCGCGCCAGCAAATGGTCCCGAGGAGAGGGGTAGCGAAGCGGCGAACGGGGAAGACGCACTCTCCGCAGCAGCACAGCCTGCGGCAGCCCGTTCGGATTCGCGCTTGTCGGGGAGTGGAGTACTCGACGGCCGTCGGCTCGCTGTGGTGTTGCACGGTGGTGGTGACGAATCGTCGGCTGCTGCCGCATCAGTGGCCGCTGTTGGTATGGTGCATCCGGAGGTTGTGGAACAGCGGCAAGACGCCGCTGTCTGGCAGGGCCAGGCCGTCACCGTGGTCGGCTTACTGGGATTGACCGTGTTCGCGGTCATCGTCGCCGTCGTCGGACGCAAGCTCTACCGATCTCGGAGGGAGCGACGGAATGGTGAGTGATGCGCATCCCACAAACAGTTCGGCATCCCCCAGTTTTCTTGTGCAGTGCGTGTAGGAGGACTATGGAGTCTGTGAAGTGCTTTCATATTTAACGGCAATCACTGCCATGGAAAGTGCACGGTGGCATAATTTCTTGGAGCGGAGAGAAGACAGGTCGGTAATACGTTGATAGTTCTACTGCGCATTTGTTTTCTCATTATCGTAATTAAAGGCGTTATAACCAAGGAAGAAAGCAAAGAAAATATACAGCATAAAATTTCGTTCCTAGGGCATTTTGCTTTAGTATATCCTAGTTTACTAAGGCGTGTTGTTACCCACTGGAGTGGTATACGCCGTTTAAGTGGAATTGATATATGTAGTTTGTAATGGCAGTGTCGTACGCAAGCATGGTTCTGCATGAGCGGTATTTTATTTTGTTTCTAGTGGAACGGAATGTATGCAGAAGTGACGACGGCTCAGTGAGCAGAACTAAATTGGACGCTTGTTTTGGCAGCGATCACGTGCGCCAAGTGCCTCCACTCAATTCCACTATCGTTAGCCTACCGATGAAGTGAGTTTGAAGCATCTGACTGCCTGGGCAGACGTCGCTCTTCGCAACAGTCAGCGCGTGTCTACAAGACACGTGGGTTATAGGGGGGGGGGGGGGGGGGGGGGGGGGGGGGGGGGGGGCAGCTGACAGCTACTCTTGAAATGTTTTACCAGGCCTGTTACCGACATCAATCGTGACGTTTGCTACTCTTGAAATGTTGTACCAGGCATTTTATCAAATCAGTCGTGGTGCTTGCCTGCGATAGGTTATTCGCAGTGTTATCGTTACCTGACAGTCGCAAAATCAGCGCGGTCTATTGACATTTCTGCTCATTCCTTTCGCCATGCTCAGGTCACTGGATAATACGGTTCGTGCTTTCAAAGCGGTGAACTTTATTCTCGAGTCTCGGCGATGGCTAAGTTCAGCCGTGCATCAAGACGCCTCGTTCACTTTTTCGTTCCCTATGCTGCATGCCACATAAAGAAACTATTGTGACAAAGTGGTCATAATGAAGTGGAATAGGGTTGACGGAAAGTACAGTTGAAAAGCGGCCGACGTAGCCTTTCCGGAGAGAGCAGGAGGGCCGATCGTCCCCGGAGTTCTTTCCTTTCCGTGGAGCTGTGGCTGGTTTGCTCTCCTTCTGAGAACCACTGCGCCGTCTACGGTGCGGCAGGGTTGGGCGCGTTCGGAGATCCGGTTTTGTTCATTTTGACGCCGTTGCCCGCGGCGGCGTCCAGATACGCGACCGGCGTGTGGGAACGGGGCGAGCGGCGGCCCTCTGCGGGACCTTCGAAATGGGTCGCCGCCTGTTGGAACAATAAACGCGCCTGCTACGATAACACAGCGCTCGAGAGCTAAATATCCTTGGCGCGCTGTCGGTGGGGGGCTTTTCCACTCACTTTGCGCTGGCTGGAAAACCGCTGAGCGTAGAGCGCCCCGCGCATTATTTTCCGGGTTCGGCCGCATTTTCGATCGCTTCAGCTGCTTTACTTTCACCGATGCAGGAGGTTCCGCGTAGTGTGTACTGTGCGGGTGTACTACGTGTACACGGGAGTAGTCACGTACTACCTTGGGTACACGCTGTGAACGCTCTCACAACACTGTGTGCTTGCAGTAGATATCTCCGCTGGTCTTATACTCGACAGTCGCAAATAAGAGAGGGCTGCGCAGATCAGAGCCCTCTGGTGCCGCTTCTTAGAAAATGATCTGTGTTAAGATGTCACAAATCAGTACCCAAAGTATTCTTCCGTTTTGCTGGAAGCGCAGCTCGTCCCAGTGCAGGTTGAAAACTTCATGCTTTGGGACCAATTGCTGCGATGGAAAGGTGCGATGAAGTCAGAAAAGCCCTATGTTAGGCAAGGACGGGAAGTGTTTGACGTAATGAGTGGAGAAGTGCTCTTTCAGAAACAAAGGCAGGCGCCTAGAAATATCTGTGGTCGTTCCATGGTCAGCAGATGTCGAGTGGCCGTGGGGCGGTAATGCACGAAAGGGCTAGCTCCGAAAACTGGCGCTCCCTATAATTTAAGCAGTGCCGAGAATATGAGTGGTGGCCCATAGCCCGGATGAAAGTAAATATGTGGTTCACCCGTCTGAAAAATTGCCGTAACCAGAATTTTGTTTCGCTGCAAGTGAAGCACAAGGCAGTGGTAGAGATGACTTAACCCTTGACCGTGAACTTGTAGTAACGGGCGTCAGACAAGAGGTCGTATTTCAAGCCGGCATTGAGTACGACCGTACGACGACCGAGTCTTCCTCGACGTCTCTGCACGTTGAATTCTCCAAAGCGTCGGTCGTGCTCGGGAACTGCTTCGTCGATTTCGTCATCGGATGTTGACACATGCGGCGAGAAGGAAAAGAAGATTCCATCGTCCTGTCGCGGGAAACCACTCATTTCGCAGCTGCGTGCGTGCTCGTGACGTCGTCTCGAGGCGCGCGTGACGACATCTCTCGCTGAACGCCCTTCTGTGCCGCGGCGCGGGGTCGTCGTTTCCGTATTTGGAACGATTGGCCGGAGCTCATTTCCGAAAATCGCGGCGGCGTTTTCAAAAACTACCGATTTTATACCTCGATGCGGCGGATCGATACTGAGCTTGGGAACTGCAGCTTTGTCGCAGTCAGTCGACGATATAGCGCAGCAGTAATGTATACCGTTGTGCTGACAGTGCCGTCCACTGAGTACGAGCCTGCATGGCGTATCATTGATAAGTTTGCAACAGGTCATGCTCGTTACTCCATTTAAGCGATCCTTCGCACACGCTTCGTCTCGTTCATTCATTCTCTGGTCCCTTTTTCATCTTTCGTTGTCGGGCGGTCTCGTTTCCTTCTGGCTGCGAATGGGAGGAAGCGAGTCGCCTCTCGAAAAAGGGCTTTGCTTTCTTTTCCTTTATACGTTCGCTCTCCTTTCTCTTTTCGCACCTCGGTCGGCCGCCGCTTGACGCCTATTCTTGTTTCGAGAAAACAAACAAATAAAAAAAAAAGAAAACGAATATAAGACGAAATGGAGCTGGCCGCCGCACAAATGGGAGCGCGGCTAGGCCGGCCGCCGGCAGAACTTGTTCTCGGCAACCGCGCGAAATCACGACGCTGTACCGAGCACCGTCGCAAAACCCGCGGTCCTTGAATGGACCAGAGATGGAGGCGTCGTTCCTTCTCATCAGCTTGCTGTGGAGGGCACCGCCTACGGTGACGTTGCCAAGAGGGCGGCCGCAAAAAAAAAAAAAAAAAAAAAAAAAAAAGAAAAAAAAAGTGCCGTTACTTATGGCAAGCGCCATTCAGTGCGCTGATTTTGCAGGCGGACCTCATTTTCGATGAAGGGAGCGTTCGCTGTAGAAATTATCTGTGGCAGAGAGGTGAAGGAGCACTGGGCAGTTCGCAACGACGCCAGTGTCGACGCATGCAACAAAAGTTAGATCGCGAAGCTTTCTACCTTATATCACCTTTTCAAAAGGGCGCGTGTGAAATAGTTTATTCCAACAAGTAATCGTTTCCGAGGACGCAATCAAAACTGTTCCACGAACTGTGATCCTCATCTCACCCTCATTCGATTTGCACTCGATAAGTTCCGAACATTGCACGGATGCAGCCCGAGAAGTGAGACAGCGTGCATACAATGCACGTGCAACCTGATTCGCATTGCAAAGCACTTGTACCATTCATAAAACATATATTCGCTTAAAACATACGAATGCGAAAATAGACAATATGAAATAGTTCGTATGCTTACAGGATATCGAAATAATTCCGCATGGTATCAGAATAGAAATAAAGCGGCGAGAGGTGTGCCATCAAAAATCCGCCTTTATTGTTTCTTTCGGTGCCGTAAAGTGTCGGGTGCAGGGAAAGTGTCGCGTACCCAATAATTTTTCGCTAAGCAACACGCCTAAAGAATGTGACCGGCAAATCAATGTGGTGCGTATTGTTTGTTCAGCGACAGTGCTCGCAGTTTACAGCCTCTTGAGTATCTGCTGAACGGAAACAACCTTGTCCAACCGGAGTCAATGTAGTATTGAGCGGCTTTATCTGTAATGTCCAGTGCATTAACTTTCATACTCGATTTACTTCGCGCTGGGTTACGGGGCTGTGGCTTGATATCCTATTCTCTCGTTAGTTCTAGTCAGTTCAGCAACGTTAAGTTAAAATTGTCATTAAAGGAAGATTAGTACAGGGAGCGTAGAGTTGCCACAAAAAGCTCAGCGACCGTCTGCCAATGTTTGCAGTCATACATTATCTTTGTGAGTATCGAGGGGGTCAGAATGCGCTGTACTGCGTTTCAGAAACGATATATAGGAAGCTCTTAGTGTGGCGGAATGATCTCCTGTCTTAAGCCGATATATAAATTGTGAACGTGCGGTAGTTGATCTTTTACAACCCTCGCGGTGAGCTCAGTTGACTTATATCGTAACCCGAGACCTCAACGGCTCCTAGAAACCCACTTGTTCTGCTTACACAAAGGTCAGCACTCAGCGGATGACACACTGCCGAACGAGGCTGTTTGCAAGCTCCGGTGCTTTAAAAAATGAAAGAAAGAACGGATCCTATGTTGAAGAGCTTAGCTGACATCTGATGCAGCAGCATGCGAACGCACTTATTACCTCCAGCGCGGCGTTTGGGTCAGATAAGCGGCGCGTCTCACCGTGGCTGCAGTGTTCCTCTCGGCAGCGCTCGGCCAAGGTCAGCTGTAAATGGTGGCGATTGTGACCCGTATCTTCGGGCACCCTACTGACCTCCCACACCGGCTGATTCGTGGCGTCACAATATCCGCTTTGTTGTGACGGAGCGCAGGGAGTTCCAAAGCCCAGCCCCGGCGCTTCTTTTCCGATATGACACGCTGCGAAGCGGTTCCGCCAACCTCCGTTAACACTGACGCCTTGCGGAACCGGTTTTGTGGATCCATTTAGCCGTATAGATCCGCGGTCCGCAGATGCAGCAGTTTGCGCCATCAAGAAGGCCGACTGAGATGCCTCCTGACGTGGAATGCACAGATGACTGCGCGCTAACAGAGACGAGCGAACCTGGAGGAGGAGTTCCGGCAATCAACATCATTTCGAGGGGAAATCGACCTGAGAAGAACGCAGTGAAGCGGGTTTCAATGACAAAGGGGGCACTGTAGTCCCCTACTACGACAACCTTAGTCGCAATCACTAAATCTTATCGGTACGCTTTCTTCACCACCTCTTGTCCGTTTATATTCATCCGCGCCTTGAGTGAGTGCTGGTCATTTGCGTCCGGGAAATACAAGTCAAACACGCATCGTGAACTAGGCCACTGCAAACCTGGAGAGCGCAAAATGGGAAATGCTCCGAGAACTCAGAGAACTGCACTTAAAATGTGCGGCCTAAACATGCGTAGAGCCGGTCATGAGAAGAAGTGATGCCAGGGGCAGGATCCCAACTTCTGAAGATGTTGCCGGTCGCCGTCCTTTCTCAGTCTGGTGCTGTTGCTTTTAATTCTTTCCAGAGCGTCGACGACTTCGGGGGCGTCGTGACACTTTTTATTTCACGGTGACGCACCAGTTTTGGCGGGAGTCGCGAATGTCGTGGGCCGAAAACTGTCCTCGCCTCCTCGGCGGAGCTGTCGCTTCCTGCGGGCTCCCGCCGCAGCGCCGACGCGTGGGGTTCTCCGTGTGGGTTGCAGCGGAAGGATGCCGTCTTTATCGCCTTGCCAAGTTTGCTACGCGTGTCATTGCCGACTCTGTGTGTTTGCTCTCGGTTCACGCGGAACCGACCGAGCGCTATGACGTGTCAATGTGTCATCCAATCCTCATTGTACGTGGGCTGATCGCGCGTTTTTTTTTTTTTTTTTTGTCCGAGAAAAAGGACAAGAGTTACGTGACCGTGATATCACTGGGAAACTCGCGTCTGTTTGCTGTCGCCGAGGGCAGTTTTCTGTGCCTATGCTGTGGAAGAGATGAGCGCGTGCCGCCTGCTGTCTTTGGTTTGCTTGCGATCCGCTGACCGCAAGTGGAAAGAAGCCCGTCACTTCGCGCTAGTAGCCTCCACGAATTTCTTTCGGTGTATACGTGTTCGCCGCAGTAATCGAGCGATCACTTTGCATCTTCATTCTATTTATTGTTTTCCAATTGTATACATCTCTAGCTGCGAATTCCGGTCGATGAGGCGTGCACTGGAGGAGCGTGATTGTTGCGCTTTCTTATTTTAAGCCAGAGAAGTGGGTGAAGGATTCGGAGCACGCACGTATCATTACCCTGTCCATTTAGGTTGATTCAATTTATGAGCAGAGGTAGGACATTTCTCAACCTGGTGTCGTGCTTCGAGCTACACGCGAGGTTTCATCTCGCTGATCACGCGTTTTCCGTCATCTAAACAAAGGGCAGAGTTTCCCTGTGTCGTGACAGGTACAAAATCGTGGGGAAATATTTTCAGGACGTTATTTTCTGCGGTTTGTTACTCAGCCATTCAGGCACCTCCTTTGCCACGCCGTCTCAAACAGGAACAAGGTCCATCGAGTTGTTAGCCTGAACGTTACTCGCGCGTCTCTTTCACACAGAGAGCGGGTGCCGGCGAGAAGTGTGCGCACAACAGTAGTGTCTTCGGCTTCTCTCGAGTGTTGCTTCCTGGGACCGTTGAACCCCGCGCGTTATTAGCCACGCACGTGCGCGTCGCAGCCCTTGAACACGCGGCTTTGTTGCAATTTCTGTGCGCCCACTAATTTACCACGAGATGAGGCCGCGGCCGGGTGCAGAAAGAACGGGACGACTGAGAGAAGACGCGCTCGCTGCGACATAGTGAAAGTCGGGAGGATGTTTCTGTGACCACCACCCATTTCTTCTCCTTTCCAGAGAAAGCGAATGGCTCGTTTCTTCAGAGACGTGGCCAGCCTGGCAGCTGCCGTTGATAGTTCTTTCTGCTGCATGGGAGGGGGACCGGTCCCTGTGCGTCTGTCGTGCGTTCGGCATGCAGGGGGCGGCTGGGTTCGTCTTCATCCCCGGCATTTCCGGCGGACGAACGGAGGGGAGTCGGAGGCAGTGGAGAGGATGAGGGATGGTTCTTTTTCCCAAGGCGAGTTTCGCCGCTCGTTGCTTCTTTTCGGATGCTGTGCTTGCTCGCCTCTCTCGCTTTTTTTTTTCTTCTTTTTTCCCTGCCCGTTGTCGGTGCTCCATCTCTTTCCTCGCCCGTGGAGTGTTTGTTGGCTTTTGTCAGGTTAGAATGGGTTCCGCTTTGGCATCGAAGGGATCGGTGCTCCCTTCTCTTCCTAGGAATCCGTGTTTGCCCTCTCCGCATCCGACGCCACGCCCCGCTCATCTGCGAAACAATGCACTGTCGATAGTAGTAGGAAGGTTCACTGAAGGCGGAGGAAGCGAAAAATCTTAAAGCGATACCTTAATTAGCGCTGTCTAATCATTTCAGTACTTTGCTTGGGAAGAGGTGCACATTGGCGGCTACCTTCTTTGGCTCCTGTTTTATGAACGAATATAAGGGACAGTTCATGGCCAGCAGCTGGAAGTACCGCGTGGCAAGTGAGGATAATGCTTGCCTATACGGACGCAAATCGCAGACTTCGTTATTCTGGAGTTGTTAATTTTTTGAACGCCTACAGGCTCAGTAATGTCAGTAGGCAGATGACTGCGGAGTTATTCGCTGAGTGCTGCATTCTCGGGCATTCATGCTCAGGAACAGCTTTCCGTGGTATTCAGTAAAGGCTGTGGAGGCGGGGCTTTCGTCACATTGTTACTACACCAAGCAGTTCAGGCATACCTGGCTTCTGTTGCTGTTTCAGTTTCAATTTTGTCTTGTCGCTTAAATAGTTTTCGAGCCGCCATCTTCGCAGAAGTGTGCTCCGCCACGTCAGTTAAGATCTAAGTGAACGTACATTCTCGACTAATCAGTAACGTATACACTACTTACGTTGTGAAAACACGAGTGCATGTATAACTTTCGCAGCATTTGCGGCAGGCGGTGCACTGATCGGCATACGCGCCGAGTATTATTCTCGTGCGATGCTGCACTGGCAAGTGTTGCGGGGTAATTTCGATGTAATCATAGCGTCAATCATTCCGTGGTGGTATAATATGGTAGAACCGGATCCACGAAATTTTCAGACGTACTATATTCTGCTATGGAGTGATCTGGTTCGTTCGGCTGTGTAGCTTTGGCTGCAAGCCACAGAAAATTGCCCCTAGTCTGAAAGCGACGCAGGCTATGACAGACGCCGTAGTGGAAGGAAATTTCGACCACCTGGGGTTGTTTAATGTACACAGCCCTCCACTGCGGTGCGTCTCTCATAGCCTGAGTCGCTTTGGGACGACAAACATCTTGAACCAAACCAAACTTCATCATGCACAACGTGTATATTTTACACTTCATGTTCGTGGCGTCCTGGCAAGCTATTAAGCTCCTCCACCCCTTAACAGTGGGCACGGTTGGCTTTAAGAGCATCGTGATTATGTTCTTCGGGGAAGGTGTACTGAATAATAGGAATGGAAGCCGCGCAAAGGACGAAACGCGGGAAAGAAGTGCACTGGACGGGCGCGGTGTAATGTTTCGTTTACATAAAACATGTGTCGCGGCATCGTTTCTTATGAACGAAGCGCGAGAAAAATCGCTGGGAAATGCTGCCCAGCACAGACACCTAGACTTGGCAGCAGATACACGTGTCGGATGAAATGCATAGCGTGGCCAGTGGCGCCTTTATGGGTCATTCCTAGACGGGGTGGATTGCTGGGGGATTCGACCTACAGTTTTTTTTTTTTTCGTCCACCGCATAGCGGTAGGACGCTGCATTTTTGCTAAGGAAATAAAGTATTTGTGTGTGTTTGTGTGTGTGTGTGTGTGGGGGGGGGGGTCCTAATTGGAAATTTTCGCTGTAGGTGCACTACCCCTTCTCTAAGTTTGCCCCTCAGTGTGGTATGGGTACTCAGTTTTAGTAGCAGCAGCAGCACACCACAGATGCAGCTCCTTCGTTGATTTTACCTAAATTTGCCAGACCGCTTTTAAACGCGCGGTGTTGCTAAATCGATGTATAAAAGAAAGCGTTTTCCGCCCATAACAGGCTCGCCCACATCTGGCTATCGTGTTGCGATAGCTAGCTGTGGGGCGAGCCGGGCCAAAAGGAGCGCACATCGACCCCGCGAGGGCCCTGGCCTAATTGGATTATGGCGCCAGACTCGGAGCCATGGGGTAGAGTGAGGGTGTTGTGAGTCAGCTCAGGGCTTCGCCGACCTCCCGTGGGCCTGCGCTATGCTCACGCTGCAGTTCGACCGAGTGGTCCTCTGGCGGCTGTGCGGAGGCAGTGGATTAGGCAACCCTGCAGGCTCAGCAGAGCAGTCACCTGGTCCGTCGGCGGTGGCCTGTTGTTGTCGCCGCTGCAGCAGACTTCGGCGAAGCGCCGCGTCGGCGCTGTCCTGCTCGCGCGACCGGGAAAAACAGAACGACTAAAAAGAGAAGGCATTGGCTCGCCTTTTTTTTTTTCTTTCGTTCTTTCACCTTTCTCCCAGAGATGGCTTTGCTGTTATGCCCTTGGCGACTCGCAGTGCATATCGATAGACTTGTTGAGATGACTGTATTGTTAACCATTTGAGAATGACAGCGTGGTGCGGGACTAGTTAGCACTGTGTACACCGCACGAGGAAGATGGATCTGGACATTAGCAGCGTCACGTGTACGACGCCACTTGTAGCCATTTCATTCACGACACGTCGCAAGGGCGACAATCCACACTGCAACACTCCGTCCCACCTTCCCCATCTCGCCCCCCAGCTGTTGAAGAGATCCATGTAGCGGGAGAGTATGGCACAGAATGAATGTCCTGTTAATTCCCAGAAGAGTGCTTCGTCTTCATTTAGTTTTTCGTTTCTTCCGCTTGTGTTAGGCGCAGTGGTTTGGAGAGGCCTCGTCGTTAGCTATGCAAACGGAGGCGGCTACCGGAGCGCGCTCCATCCGGGCCACCAATTAGTCTCGTTTCTTGCGTCGTTAGCGCGTGCTCGCAGTTGATTCAAACGAGAACACAACGTTCGTCGTTCGGGAGTTGTAGGGCATGCAGAGTGACCCGGCGGGACGTCGTCGAAGTTGGTCCTGGTTCGCACGAAGGAAGGGAGTGTAATTTGGGCGACACATCATGGCCCTCCTCATCCTCCTCCAGCCCAATCGTCCTCCTCCACTCGCAATGCAGTGGGTCGAGGATGGGAAAACAAGCATCACGGGGGCACGAGCAGAATGTTACCAGAGTTTCTGGTAACGCGTTGGCCTGCTCACCGTCTGTCGTCTCTGGGGAGCTACTTGGTGGAACCGAGGCGTGGCCCCCCATGGAGTGAACCCTGCTTTGTTGCCGTCTATTTTGGGAGGTTCCCGAGCTGCGGAGCTTATCTGATTCTTACTACGGCGCATCGCCGAGCCTGCGCCGAGGGGGGTGGGGCGGCGGCGCGTGCTAAGCATTTAACGAGCCGAAATGTGCCCTTCTTGCTAGATCATTCTGTGGACAAAGACTACGTAGTTCACACTGCTGAATAAATTAAGTAAAAATTAAACTTCTAGCCCTATTTATAGATATAATGCTGTTACGTGGTTTATGAGAAAATGAACTTTGCAGTGAAGAGCTTTCTTTTTTTTTTTTCCTTCTGTTCGGAATTTGCGGTTTGTCCTGTAGTCCCGCGGTGTCCATTTTCGCGGTGATTGACCAAGTGGGATAACGTGTCGGAGGCTCGCCCAGACGACGGTGTGTCTCGACTGATGAGAGGCCTTCCTGCCGAAATGCTTGTACGGTGGTGCAGTGATAAGGCGCCCGACCACTGTGCCGCAGTACCCGAGCTCGAACCCGACAGCGGCGGCTGCGTTTCGATGGATGCGAAACGAAGAGGCGTCCGTGTGCTGTGCGATGTCAGCGCCAGTTAAAGATCTCCAGGTGGTCGAAATTACTCTAAGCCCTCCACTACCAGCTCCTCTTTCTCTCTTTACACTTTAACTCCCACCTTCCTCCCTTTCCTTACGGCGCGGTTCAAGTGTCCACAGAAACAAGTGTGACAGATGCTGAGCCTTCCCTTCCTGTGAACCGATTATTATTATTATTATTATTATTATTATTATTATTATTATTATTATTATTATTTTTATTATTATTATTATTATTATTATTATTATTATTATTATTATTATTATTATTATTATTATTATTATTATTATTATTATTATGAGCACCGGCAGCTTGCATGGGGCACAGGCTCTGACGCGATTCGTGTTTATTGGCCTTGTGTGTTGTCGTTTTTATACAGGGCAGATTTAATTCGCCACAGCCCGTCTGTTCCAGCGGCTATTCGTTCACCTTTAGGTATACACGACTGACCGAGGCGCTTAACAGCAGCGCCGTATCGCTCCTGAAACGTGTGACGCGGGCGCCAAGTAACTTCAAGGAACTGTGGTGTGGACGTAAGAAGAAGCCGCGAATGTTTGCCGTCTTTCGCATTAATCTGTTAATGGTCACTGTTTCACAGGACCCACATGTTGACTGCATACAGAGTAAGACACTAGTGCCTGCATATTGCTCCATCAACCCTTTTTCGTATACGACACGTGACCTTTACCGAAATTTGTCGTCTGAGTAGAAATGAACCTCGTGCTGCGTTTGCACTGCCCTCGTGTATAGCAAAATTAATGAGTACTACGAGCTTGCTGGTTCGGTCATATTAGTGTGTGTGACAATGCTCCTAATCGGGCTAGTTGGGGAACGAATTCAGACTTGGTGCTAGCGCACAAGAAAGACACACTAAAGGTAGGGGGGCACACGCAGGACCTTCTGTGTGTCTTTCTTGCGCGCTAATGTCTGAAGTAGTGTGTGTGAGTCGGGCCTTCCACATCCATCGTCGCGTGCGGTCCGTTGCTCGACAGCGTCGCGACCAGCGCCCCACGCGACGTTCGTCTCCCCTGGGTTAGAGCCAGGTCAGGACAGGGCGTGTGGCTTGCGTGGTGTGCACGTGCATCGTGTAGCCGGTGTATCGTGTCGCCAGCAAGTCGGTGACCGGCTGTCATCGCTCGCTGGCAGCGCTTCTGCAGCTTGCGCGTTGTCTCCGCAACAGCACCATGTTTCCGCCGCGGTGTGTCACACTCGACGCACGCTTGTGTACCATCTCTGAATAGAAGTCGCCTGTGCGTGACGCGGTTTACCGGACGCAGACAATCTGGCGCCGAGGGGCAAGAAAGTGATTTAGGCCGGTGCACTGCCCGCGAAAACCCCATCGCTGCCGCCCGCGTCACAAAACGGGGGCGATGCGAGCATTTCCCAAGCGTTGTGTGTGTTTGGTCATCGTGTCAGGAGGAGGTTGTCGCCTCCGTTGAGGAGTCACCACCGCTCGTTTCCCTCTGTCTGCCTGTCGGGCAGACTCGACGCACTGATGTAACCTCCGTTTTGTTTTTCTTCTGGGATGACAGCGACATCTGTTTCGGAGGCCCTGAAAGTGTTGACAGCGCGCGTAAGAAATTTACCTTTCGTCTCGGCACGGTTAGTGGGAAAACAGGCACGCGGGTTAACAGCAGCGCGTGCAAACTGCGCGGGTTGCCTAAACCTTTTTCGTGAAGCCTGCGCTGTTGGTCGAGTCGGCATCTCTGCATCTTCAGAGATCCGTCTCTGGCGCCTTGCTGTAGAGCGACTTCTTACGCTTATGTTCGAGCCTGCACTCAAAACGCACGCCCACTGGCCCTTGCGAAGTAGGGCTTTAGTTCTGCGTCTAATAACTGCTTTTGGTCACTTTCTTTTGACGTACGGATTGCCTGCGCAAGTTGAATTGGAAGGAAGCAACCGCGGTTTGCTTGGAAGGACTGTGACCTCAAACTTAAGTTTGTTGATGAGGATCTAAACTTAAGTTGGATGATGAAGATCTTTGCCTCATTTTAGTGACAAACAGGATACTCTCTGAGAGACGGAACTTTAAAAGAAACGAAGGAGAGAGGAAGGAAAAAAAAAAACGAACTTCAGATAATAGCGCCAATTGCCGCTATTGCAACCGAACTGTGATAGCGTCTGGAAGATTTTTCTATTTTTTTTTTTCGGCAGCGGCGCGCGGGTTAAGTTGCGATGACGTCGTTCCGGGTGCCGTTGTGCTCTGGCCTGACGTTTTGATTTCACATTCGTGACGTGAGGCGCTTGAAAAGGTTTGGTTTGGTTTGGTTGTGATTACGGAGTCAACGTGGGGATCAATGGGCTGTGGAAAATTTAGCATAGTTGCCGGCAGCGAATGCGACAAAAACATCTGAAAGGAGCCGGAGGCTGACAGGAGAGAGCGTCGCCACCGCTTGTAAAATTACAAGGACTGCTTTTCTAAGGACCTGGGAGTTCGTACGCGTTAAAAAGCGGTAACCAGGAAGCGACAGCTTTAAAAGCGGCCCTCTTGGCGACAGCGCACACCCGACTCGCGTTCTCGCGGAAGCCGGCTCACGCGCGACGCTTGCCATGTGTGCTGTATATATCGGGGTGACGAATGGGAAAGCCAGGGCAGGTTATCTTCCTTCGGCAAAAACAATGAGCGCGTCGCGACAGCCGACGAGGTCACCATATCCCGACCGTCCAACGCTCTTTCAAGGCGCGCATGCGCACTAGGAGCCAGATAATGTGAATGCATAATATGTCTGTGGCCCTTCCTCTTCCGTTCGGAAGGAGCGGCCGGAGGGTCTGTGCTGTCCGCTTCCGCTCCCGTTGCGGCTTGCTTCCACCTCTGCTGCGAGTCTTTGTTTTCGTGTACGCTGGTCTTCGCTGCGTCCGTTTCTGTGTACCTACCCCGAACAGCGGAAGTGGGGATACGGCGCTTGCAGAAGTAATTCATTTATATACTTTCAGTTGTGAAATACGATGTGGGGAAATTGGCTTCTATTATGTGACTGAAGGCGCATAATGCTTCACAAGGCCGCGGCTATCACCTGAGAAACGGCGGTGCTCGTTACTCGCTAGGCCAAATCGGAGGGCTGTTGGTGAAGAAATTCAGTTTGATAAGGAAGACAGACAAAGCCACAAACGAGAAGAAGCACGCACTAGACTGAGACAACTCTGAATTCTGGGTATCTTTTTTGAGAGCGGATGTAGGTTGTTTCAGTGTTGGCACCATTGGCGATGATGAAACAGTGGGGTACAAAAAAAAAAAAAAAAACAACCGAAAAGTGCGCATTGGAGGCAGCGCGTCAGGCAGTCGTTGAGATATAACGAATATCTCCAGATGACGTAACCAAGAAGGAAGTTGGGCCACACATGCACAGCGGCTGCATTTCATTGGGTGTTCCGGGCCCGGGGAGTCATTTAATTACCTTCTGTTGGCGTCGTTTGCTGGACAGCGGCCCGTGCTTGTCGAACAGTTGGTAATCGCGGTTTCGAGTAAGGCGCTCCCACATTGTCACTATGGGTGTCGGCTGCGCGGTACAAGTATCCGCTTCGTCCGAAATGTGCCCATTTGGCGTCGTCCAAGGTTGAGTTGTTTGCGAGGCGGGAAATGTGACGTTTTCAGAGAGCGAGAGGAACAAGCGAAAAACACGAGAATGAAAGAAAGAATAAGACATATGGGACGGAAGAAACAAAGGGCGGACAATTGAATGAGCAGGATACGGTGTGGGGCCCGTATAAATGACCAGCGAGCGTGTTCCGCGTCCGCTTCAATGCCAAACAATGTGACGCGGAGAAAACTAGCTCGCCTGGACACACCGCACCCAGTGTCTACGTACTCTATGCAGCTCGGCACGCCCCGCAAAGCGCGCTGAGAAGAGTGAGCGCCTTTTCCACCGGGCTGGCTGGTGGGCATAAATTTCTGGGCGTGGTCCGTTCGTTTTCTTCGTGTCGCTGTGGTATATACTGCGAAGCGTGGCCCCTAATCAGTCGCCGCAGAGTTATGAGCGAACCGGGTGGGACGCGATACATTATGAACGAGAGAGCGTGTGTCGGCGTTAAAACTCGAACTGGAGACGCGGTGAGCAAACTACACGGACAAGCAGGCGTCGAGTCGGTCCATAACGGTGTCTCAGAGCGCAATAAAAGCTCTGTCGCGCTGTCGCCGTTACCACAGGTATACGCCGCCTGACGTCACTGTACTTTCGTTTTGGCTGCACTTAACGTCGTTTCCACCCCCGCCTCTAAAAGCCCCGTGGCGTGCGCATTTCATCGCGATGTCATGTGCAGAGGGGGTCGCAAGCCGCTTTTATGTCGGTTGACACGCTGTTGGCCGACACCGCGGCTAATGTTTCGCAGTTCTTTGGCGGATTACGCCTTGCCTCCATAAGCGTAAGCGCAAAAAAGTAATGTGTGTGTTCAAACTGCTGAGTCGGGGTGGGGGAACCGAGCTGGAGGGACGGGGAACCTCAAAAGCGGCTTCATGTAGGGAACCTGTCTCAGAAGCCGGAGACCCGGCAAACGCATTGCGGTGGTGGAATGATCCAAGGGGTGAGGGCCGCATATCCGGCTAAGAGCGAGTGCTCGCCCTCTACGGAGGCCCACATGGGAGCTCGACTCGCATTGTCTGACAGTCAAATCCTGCGCTGCCCGCATTCCCCTCCAACTTCCCATAACCCTATCCTAATTCCTATTTCCCATTACCCTACAACCCATCCCTTCCGCTACATCCCAGGGGAGATACGTGGGGTCTCCCCGGGCCCGCTTCCTCGGCTGTGGGTCGCTTTAGTAGCACCTCCCCCTTTTATTTATTAACTTCCAACCAAAAACGCTTGTCTCATTGACCTAGTCATTTATTTATCGAATTGCGGAACTTTCTCTCCCCGCGATACATTAGTGGTGCGGGCGGAGTCTGACTTCGGACTCCATCTTACCTTATGTCGCATTGAGCGTAAGATGGGTAACGTCCGCAGCCAGTACGCGCGAGTCGTGCATTCCGGAACTTCCCGCCGCCCTCATCCAAGCTCCACTGGACAGCGTCCCCTATCATGCATGGGAAAACTGCCCTGCACATGACGTGACGCTCTAGCCTAACATGCCAGTTCTGTGCTCACGTCATAACACAGGACTTTGCACGCCGTGAAATGCGCTTCATCTATCTTGAATTTCCGTTCTGGTCGTCATGGCGGTCACCGACTACACATCGTGGTCGCTCTTTCAGTCGTCATCCTAACTTTACTACAGTACTAACCGGCACACATCCTATGGTTGCGCCCTGAACGTGACCCGGAAGGCTTTGACGTGTAGTCGCGCAGCAACCCCTGGCGAAGCGCATATAATGACGGTGTTCTCGTCGCGCAGTGCCGCAGGCCAGCTGGCCGGGCGTTAAGGGGGCCGCTTCTTCGGTCACCACGCCTGGGCAGCCTCGGGCGCGGCGGGGTGTGCCGTCGACGTCTTCCTTCGACGAACTTCTTGACCCGGTTAAAAGAGCTTCCCTGAGGAGCGCTTCATTCGAGGCGCCTGCGGGCGAAGGTAGTTGCACCTTCGCGCAGGGCGCCCTTTGGGAAGTGAGATATAAGCTTCTGTGCTCGCTTCTTTGTTGCTGCAGTCTTGAGGTAGCCCCTTTTTACAGTGATGTGACTGCGTCACTCCTCTTCTGATGTTAACGTTCCCTATTTACTCGGGGACGTTTGCAACGCTTGGAGGCAGTTGTTCATCAAACGAAGGTGCTAGCATCGTGTACGCTTCATTCTCTGAGTTCATCGCATTTCTCTACCCCCCCCTCCTTTTTTTTTTTTGTCGTTGCTTGTTTTACAGGAGAAGCGTTTTTGACTCTAAATGAATTGACCGATCGGAGCTAAACAGGGAGCGACTGTGCACATACAGGCCAGTCATTGTCACGCTAAATTTATTTAATTGAAAATACAGCATACTAGACTTTACATAGACCAGACAAGAAGGTGCGTATCAGACGTAAAAAAGAAAATACATATAGCAAATATACGTTATTTGAAAAGGAATACAAGCAGGAAATATCAGTGAGTGCAATGCAGTAAACAATGCATGGATCGACACTCATGTACAATGTTCTGATACAAAAATAGGCGAAAACAAGGAATTCCACTCGGTGACATTTCTAGGGAAAAAAAAAATGGTATTTTAGTCTGCTTGTTTTCGTGAAAATGGAAGCTATGGCGTGGAGGACACGTTCAGACCCATTTCTTATGATGTTACGCGGCTTTTCACTGGTTAGTATAAACTAAGCTTATCCGATAGGCAGTTATACAAAAAAAAAAAAAGCGAGCCGAATCATTTTTCGACGAGGTTCGATGGAGCGTGGCGCTGTGCCGCCGTATCAAATAACGAGCTAGAATCGTATTCTTTTACTAACATATTCTGCTAGTAGGCTCAAATCAATTCCATGCCAATTGCACTTCAGGTTCCTGGGCACCCATACGTCTCCAACCACCAATTCCTCGCAATATGTCCCCAATCCTTCGTCCTAAACGCAGGCAATCCCAGGCTGCCCGACACACGCCGCCCCTACACAGTCACCGACGCCTCCATACTCGGATCCCAGGATGCTTCAGCCCAGATCACACATTCCCCTCTTTCCCCTGATCTTCCCTATTCTACCAGTAGTCCATACCTAGACCCTTTAGACTGTACTACTTTGGAGATTTTCTCTGTCGTGCATGCTGTCCAGGAATTCACTCAACTTCCCCCGATCCAACAATACGTTGTGTACACTGATTCCCAGGCGTCCTCCTTGCCTTTCAAAAGAGAGCCATACCCCCAAATATACACGCTGACCTAGATATGGCGCTTTTAGGTCTGGAGCCTCATACAGTCACATTAAGATGGATATCTGGGCATTCAGGGATTGCTGTAAATGAGCTGTGTAATCAGCTCGCCCACGAAACTATTAACCGGGCTCCAGCGATCCTCTGGTCCAGCCCATCGTTGTGTGACGAGGGTCTTCCGATGCGGAAAGCCACATCACAATCCTACCTAGAATTCAGGCAGGAGCTCGCCATTCTCCCTGCCCCACACCCCCGTCTCTCTGTTTCCCGGGATCCATACCATTCGCAAAATTCAAACACACTCATTATACACCGGCAAGACAGTAGCTATACCGCTCCCGCTCTGATCCGTCGTGCCCCAACTGCTCTGAGCTTTATGCAGATCGTGCACATGCCTCTTCTACCGCACTGTCGCCGTCGAGTCTCCTTTCTACCCCCATTCCTCTTCCCCAGTCCTCTCCTGGCATACCTGGCTGGCTTCTCCTTACAAAGAGGACCAGCTCGGCCTGGTGTGGCAGGCGAACTTCATTTTGAGCAGTTGATTTATGCTCTAAAATAAAGTGCTCTTACTACTACTATTACTACTATTGCTACTGCGAGCAACGTTTCTTCCATTTCGCTCAGCCGCATTATGTCGTTCATGTTGTAAGGATCTCACATTCATACGATGGCGGCGTGTTCGAACTCGGCTCAGGCGTATAGGCGTTGTAGGCTACACGCCTGGCTTTAATTAAAAGGCGCGCCCTTTCATTTGCTCTGAGACTCCTGTTAACATTGGCGCGAAGTGATATCTCGTGTGTTGCGGGCGGCTCTACAATGCTCCTCACTGGCACCATCACTCATTCCCAGGCAGTCAGTCCGGTTTCGTATCTGACCTTGCTTGTGGCAGGGACAAGGTGTCATCGAGGAGCGCTGATCAGCCCCACGATTGGCACGTGTTGAGAAGGCGTAGGCCTTGCGAAGGGCGTGCTTCCGCACTCGAGACATTTATAGTGTCGTCGAGATAACATTGCAAGCCGTGAGCTTATCGGAGACTGAACCTTCCTCCGCCCATTCAGCCCGGCGTTCGTGTTATGCCGTCGTCGATGGGGTCGCTGGCTTTATGTACTGACCACAAAGGGCGTCTAGCAGCCGCTATTAGCCGCGACGCAGTGAGCCTTGTAATTAAAGGGCTATATTAGAAACTTTGTCGTATATGCTTTCCGACGGCTGGCTCTTCAAATACCATAAGTCCCATCGTCATCGATGCATGGGCGATAATATAGGAGAGACAGTCGGCAGGTGTGGAAGCTATCGTTAGAACAGCAAAGCGATGGCTGCGAACAGCAAACGAGTTTCGTATCGTTTCCTCTGCTATACCAATGTTACCTATAACTAGAGAGCGCTGGCTGTACGCGTATGCGAGAAATACCATTGCGGCTGCGAACACGATTACGATTAGCGAAGAAGTGGAGAGGGTTTGCATGGGAGTGCCGCCGTCGCTTTCGCTCTAGTCTTCTATGTGGGACCTACAGTTCGCGATGGCGTTCTGCCTCTTCGCGCTAAACGTTGATGCTTGCCGCTGCGTTCACAGGTCGGGCACTCTGCGCATGCGTACACATTCATTCAGTCTTTACTCTTGTTACTCAGATCAGGGTGTCCGCATTCACAGCAAGGTTTGTCGGTCAGCTTGTGCCGCGCGTCCCGTTGCAGGTGTAGACAGCTACAGTTCGTACCCGTTCAGTCCATTATTTGTCATGGCAATGGGTGACGTGTATACTCCTTTCGTTCTTACTACGCGGTGTTTTTCTGTGCGTATAATAATCGAAACACATCTTTCAACCTGAGGAATGCTAGGACTATCTGAGGCACTTTTGCATGTGATGTTTTGGCGAATGCGTTGTTTCGACGGAAGTCACTGTGTGGGGAGTGTGTCTCGAGCTTACTGCCGACTTCAGCCCAACGAAAGCCTCCCACGCAGGTCGGTAGTTGCGGCTGGGGCGACCCGCAGCGTCCACTCGCGGCTCTGTTGTGCAGAGTTAACTTGCACAACGGACAGTGCTCAACAAGAAGCTTGTTCGCCGCTTCAAACGCGGCGCCTTAACTATCCAGACGACGGAAGAAAAAAACCCAAGCGAGTCAGGTAGTTACCCCTCATCTCTCTCTATCGCTGTACTCGCCGCAGCATCCTTCTCTCCCAGGTATCTCAGCAGAGACAAGAAGGGTCATTGCGTGCTGACATCTGGGCTCGAGCAGGGAATCATCCCGCGAGGATTGTGAGATGGGAGGATGCAGAGAGAGAGAGAGAGAGATGAGACGCTAGGGGAGAGAGTTAGCGAGGCTGGCAGGGTCTTGTAGACCATCCTCGGCACCGCGAAGGTCGCCGACCCTGCCGCAGAAGGGGGCAGAGCAGTCGACGTAGGCTGCTCGACGTTGTCGTCGGCGCACAGAGACGACCGGCGGCGCTCACACGTGCGAGACGGCGGCAGCCGTGCGCGCTTTTCTTTCGCTCCGCTCGTCAGCTGCGGGTGCCCAGCGCACACTCTCACGTGAGCATCGCTGCGCGCCCTCAGCCTTTGTTCTGGGGAGAACAAAGGATGGGGTGAACCCCCGCGCCTCTGCGTTCATCTCCGTCCGTCGGCGGTGCTCTCGGACAGTGCACGGCGGGACCGCTGGCTGGTCGCAGATGCTGCCGCCGGCGGGCCTTCAGCAGCCGCTGCACACGTGACAAGGTCATTGTAGGCAGGATAATTAATGCACGCATGTCTTGTGTGCATTAATCGTCGTAAGTTCACGGACTCATCTGTTTACCGCATTCTAATGTCTCCCGGTCTACGAGAAGCGGATGCATGTCCAATCATCAGGTGGGAGAAATGATGCAGACCTTAGGTCTAATTAGACGTATTGCTTCCAAAACTGGCGGCGCTGGTTCCCACGTCACGCATTTGGTGAGAGCATTTCTACCGCAGCTTCTCGTTTATCACGCATAGTTGCAACACTTAAGGAAGCCGTCAATTTAGAGGTTATGCGTCCGGACTATCACTTGCCTTCCCCGCATGACGTCGATCGTGGCGTTTCAAGAGATTAGTCAGCTTAAGAGAATGGTCAGCTTAACATTAGCACAGGATCAGTTGGCGTAACCGGTACATCACACAGGATCGGAGGGTCACCACGAACACTCCGGGCTTATGTTTCTTCACACATCATACTGTCTGCTTTATCGCAAGTTCTCCCACTGACTAATTTAGCTCAGTTGAGCGACAATAAACCGATTGATTTCCGCCGACCAACCTCATATAATGCGGCGTAAAGCCTTCGCGAGAGAGTCAGGGAACAAGATGCTCATCCCGGCTCGATCATTACATATGCATGCAGGGCAGCCAGCGAAAAGGACAACCGCAGTTTACTGTCCCTGCAAGCCTGCAATAAGACGTCTATAGATTTCAATTCGCGGAACCTTCTTCCTTTTGTGCTGGGCTGGTTGCTATAAAAGGCGCGCTTCGTTTTGTAGTCACCGTTACTCCGACGCCTCAGTCGCAGCCCAGAAATTGCCGGAATATACATCCTTTGGCGGCTCTAATTTCATTCGAATTGTGTGGGTCCCACGTGACCTGCTGAGTTCACAAAACTGCAGATTCCGCAACCAGCCTGGAGACCCTACCTTCATCATCAATTCCTTCTTCCTAGACTGGATGGTGCTACCCTCATTCTAACATAACAAAACCTACTTCGGCGCCGCACAAGTGAGTTTATCCCTCCATGTGCTGAAACCCTCTCCCGCGGTTTCACCCGTGCAGAGAAGAAAATCTTTGAAAAGTGCATGGTTTGCTGTCGCCATCTTCGCTGCTGCCAAGAACATGCCGCGAAGAAGACTTGCTGGAAGCCGGAACCACTATCATGCACTTCAGTAACGGGAACCTTTATTGCAAAACACGTAAAACACGAAATATTTAAGCCGGTGGCATTAAAAACCTCACACGCTAAGTCCGTCTGACGTTGTTACTGTTGTTTTAGTTGCTGTTGGCGTTTGCAACAAAAGGGGGTACCTATAATCATGGCGTCTGCGTACGGCACCAAAAACGGACCTTCCTATGTCGCCACACTTCCTCTTTTGTCAAAACTGGGACGAAAACGTTTTTTGTACTTTATGGTTGGTGTCAGAAAGTTGCCGTTCTCGTTTAGCATGCATCTGGTAGTCAAATTGGAGATATAGTCAGAGATAGATACAGATTCGAAGCGACGACACATGTATCCAATTATGTACTCTAACACCTAAACACAATATGTAACGCAGCTCAGCGGGCGCAGTTACAAAAGGAATAGAGGAGAGGGTGCCATCAGAGAAGCAAAAGAGAAGTGCAGAGGCCATCGCGCTGCCCTTCACGTGCTGGCGCGTTCCACAAAGGGAACATTGTTATTCTAGCAAATTGTAGCAGATGGCCAGAAGGGCGTGGTGGCTGCTCCTTGCCTTACGGGACGGGGACTGGTAGGTCACCGCCGCTGGCAGCGGGGGCTAGCCTGCCACTGTTTCTTTTTATCTGTTTTGGGCCGTCATTGCACCCGCCACCGCTTCAGTGGTGGACGACGGCTGTTGCGATGTGCGTCTTTCTCTCCCTCTTCTTTTTCTTTCTTCTTTATTTTCTCTTCTGTCCGCACGAGGCAGCGGAGATGGCTCAGGTACAGAGCCAGTATCAGGCCCGTACATTTTTTTACCTTGTTCTTACAGTCGCAACAAAATAACGCTAGGAAACTTAAAGTTACCTATAGTTAAAAACGTGCAACCAGCTTGGTGTTTGGATAAATGATGGCAAATACTACTTGAGAAATTACAGAGAGGAAATTCTAAAAAAAGCGACAAGAAACTCGGCTGTCATATCTCTGGGGGTATAACAGATATGAAGTTATTCGATGAATCTGGAAAGGCGCAAATTATTACTAGGCTTGACGTTTGCTAACGCTGTGCTGTGTGTGGGATTCGCCACAACTGCGGCGCTTGAAAGAAAGCAGAGGATAGTCGGTAGACTTGATTTGGGATCACACAGAACCGCTATACTAACAAGGCAGTCCAGGGTGATATCAGACAGTCGACGTTTGAAGCGCGAAAAGTAAGGTGCAGTATGAAGAACGGTTGAGGCAAATGAGTGAGAAGCGCTGGGTGGCAAAGATTTTCAGGTACATGTAGCGGTGAATTATTGACACGACTTGGAGTAGAAGTTAGATCACATGAGAATAAATACAAATGTCATAAAGCAGGAAAACGATAGAAAAACCACATCGAAACAAAAAGTACGAGGTTCAGAAAATATCTATTGGCAAAATAGAGAGGTGGAGAAACCGACGACGGAGGTTTATGACTAACATTCAAAGTGAAACATTTTTCGACAATTCCAAAGGGATTGGTTAGAATAGAGGCTGGGGCTTGAGGACGAAATGCCACCGGCAAGAGTTTCACGCAGATAACATTTTCTGGTTTGCATGCTAAGCAGAGAAACGATTGAACATATTATAGAATATAAGGCACACCAGTGCACGACACCGTCGCAGGGATTCGAGAAGCGCTGTGGTTTCGGGCCTGTCATGGCATGCTAAGTTATGAGACGGCGGAAGCGAGTAAGATGCGACTTGAGGGTTGATGGAAAAATTGAGAGTAGTTCTGGATCGCGTAGGAGAAATAATCAGTTAAGTGAAGATGAGCACTCAATGTGAAAAATCCGCGATCACTTTGAAATCTACACTGCAGAAATGCGAAAGCCGGAGTGTTGCTGCTGCACACGGTGCGTCACGTTTGCATTCATTACCAGAAATGCACCGTCGTTATCATTGCTACTGCCGTCATTGTCATTATTAATAACTGCAATGTCATTGTCATTTCTGCTTCTTCTTCACGGTAGAAAAGGAATGTGTTTCACGATCTCTGGAGTGGCGCAGTTGGTTAAAACGCTCGGCTGGGGATCCGAGGTTCGATTCACGTGGTGCGAAATTGACGGCTTACCGGATGTGACGTCACATTAGCTATAGTGTGACGGAAATGTGTGATAGAATCGTGGCTGACAGTATGAGCCGTTAGATCGAGGCTTTCGCCTTAATATGCGAGCTATAGGTGGCAGTCTTCACGACACCGTTAAAAAGGGGATGTTAATAGTTTCTCAGCATGTGGAGCGGCCGTTGCGACAGTACATCGTGTGAGTTAGCATTCGCTTTCATACAAGTAGACAACCTGACCTTTGTCTGTTGAATTTTATCCACACGCGCTTTAACGGCACCTTTTATAGGCAAGCTTTATTTCATTCGCGATCACTAAGCCCTCTGGTCGGGTGGCGCGCACTAATTGACAAGCGTGTCCCTCGCTTTCTGGGGTTCGCGTGTGGCTTGCACAGAGGCTGTCTCAAGGCCGCAGCCGTGCTCGTGTCCAGGGCTGTTTTGCGGGAGCGGCGCGATCTGGGACACCGATACAGCGCCCCGGGGTAGACGCTGGTCAGCGGCGCGTGCGATGTGGATTGGGGCCGCGGATGTGCTGCGTCCGCATGGCTGGCTAGGTGCGCGCAACTCAGCTGCGCCCCTTGCTTGCCAACGGCGGGGCCCCTACGCAAGGAGCGTGGTCAGCGTAGCGCATCCAGCCGTGGAGAAGCCTCCCTCGTTCCAGCCTTGCGGTGTCTGTGCTCGTGCGCGTGTGTCCGTTCACACCGGCATATACTGACACCTAGCGGCCAGCGTTAGCTGAAACCAGTATTTCACGCCTTCCCCGATTGGGCACGAGGAGCGGCGCTTGTGAAAGAAAAAAAAAAAATGGAAATTTGATAGAAATAGAAATGCCTTTCTCCTTCGATCAGCTGTTTTCAGTTTGTGGATGAACGTAATGTCCAACCTGTGAGGGAGGCACAGAGGTCTGCCCAGAAAGAGGTTGTACATGGGGCTGTGTCCGGTTGTTTATTACGCGCAGTGAAGAGTCCCTGCAGGGACACATGTGCACCTTACCTGAATCAAAGCGGGGCCGATGTGGTTGATAACTTTGCCCACTATAAGCTCGTCCTTTGGAAAACAATGCTGTGGTTGCTGATTCGGGGCGCTAACCGAGTTCAGTGAGCCTTTGTCGCGGCGCATTATCAGACGCTTAGCTCATATATGCGTATTTTGCGCTATCGAAAATCGGTCATCATACTTTTCGATCCAGCGATCCAGGCGATTTCCCATATCCTCTGGTTCGCGACGGCGGGTCTTCTCTCGCTTCTCTCAGTAGACGAATGGAGACTCGTAGATCCGCAGGGCACCCCGGGAGGGAGCGAATGGGAGGACGAAGAAAGTGGCGCAGCCGGTGGAATGAAGCAAGGCTAGCAAGGCGGCCGAGCTGGCTGTGCTTGCGATTACGCCGTCCGAGAGCGGATGTTTCGACACGCTCAGTGCGGCGCCGGTGCTAAGTGGTCGGACGCCCGAGTGCTTCCTGTTTCGAAAGGGCCGCCTATGTTTAACTCATGCCCCGCATGCATCTCACCCACTGGCAACCTTTTAATCCTTCCGCGACGGTGAGGCACGGAAGCTCCCGTGCACACGCGCCAAGTAATTCGGACGACGCTTTGGAAAGAACACAGTTTAGGCTGCCAGGAAGAGCGTGCACTGTCGGCGAACGCCGTTTCTTGACGCCCGAGTAATGCGCAGGGACGTCCGCCGACAATGTATCCAGCGCAGGTGACTTTCACGAAACGGACATTGCTTAAAAGGTACAGGTACGGGCAGTTTTTCCAGATGCAGGCAGGCTTCCAAGACTCCTGAGGCCTGCGTTTAATCGCTGTGTCGACGAATTCGTGAGCGCACACGAGAGGGCATTCTCACGATATTTATGGGCCACTGGTTTCCTGGTGAGCGCGATCGCGTGCCGGCGCTCAGTTATTCCTGCGGAGAGGCTGTCGAGAGGGGCGGATGATCCGAGAAGGCAAAGCGTGGCATTGCGTGCCAGCCGGTGCCGTCGCTCGCTCCTCGGCACAGCCCTGCGCGTGGACGCAGGTGACCGGGTGGCTTCGCTTTCGTTTGAATAGCTACAGCTGGTGCTGGAAGTCCACGGTGTGTTCGGTCCGACCGCGATCGGCTCTCCGAGTCTGGCGTCGTCTGGTCAGCTGCGCACCGCCACAACGGTGACCGGGTCTCGGCGGCCGTAATCGCGAGTACGGAGAGGAGACACACGCTGACTTGTAACCTCGTACAGTCTCTCGGCGGTGGTGGACAGCGTTACGCAATGCACCGTGTGCGGTGGCGGGGGGGAGCATTGTTCTTTGGGACAGAAGGCAGCTGCTGGCGGTAATGTCCTCCTCTCTGCTCGTAATGTGACGCAACTCGGGCATCAAGCTTTCTCTCTCTCTCTCTCACGCGATGGCTGAAAAACGTTTGTTAGCGGCTACGTACCGCGCGCACCCATTGAGAAAAGACTGCCGGAGCCAGAGAGGGAAGGGGGGGGGGGGGGAGAGAGAGAGAGAGAGAGAGAGAAGAGAGTGATGGTACGCCATTTGTGTCATTTTCATTGGCCAGAGTTCCACGTATATGGTTTCAGAGATAAACTGCGGATAATTTGGAGCACCAGGGCTTCTTTGTTTTGTCTCAGCAAAGTGCTTGCGTTTCACCTCCTTCGAAAACGCCGCCGATGACGGGTTCCGATCCCGTCGTCTCGGGCTATAGGCACTGAGCCACCGCAGCATGGGCGGGAGTGCGGTGGAAGTGACCATTTTTCAAGAGTATTATGTTCGCCTATTTCTGATGCAAAGGCGGGCATATTTTCTCTCATCCCGAAAAAAAAAAAAAAGAAAATCCTGCAGCAGCTATGAGAAGACGCTGGCTCATAAGTGTCTATGGGAACAGGCAAGTTTCCACCGTGTGATTTCAGTGAGGGCTCGAAAGCAGGAGCCTCGTGAAGCATGTTGCAGGTCGTCATAGACTTCAGCGACGTTGCAGGTTTGTCTGCTTCTTTAGTAGGCCAGGGTGTTCGCGCTTGCCTGAAAGAGCGGATAAAATGAAAGCAAACAGGCGGAGAAACCGCACACTCGCACTGTGACGAAAGCAACATGTCTTCGGGGCTGTTACTGCGCCCCGTCAGTCACGCTGTAGCTCGTACCCGGGGAAGGAAAGGAGAGCGCATCAGAATTTCATGTGGCCGACACGGTTGCCGGATGAACGCGCGCCGGTGGCCGCATAGCAGATCCTGGCGCGGCCATGATGAGGTGCGGTTTGGGAGGAAATCTCGCGAACGCTTAGTCGAAGCCGATGCGTGCATGGCGCTTGGGCCCGCGCGACTTAATCCGCGAGGAAAGCCACCCCCCACCACTCGCTTGGCGCGTCATATACTGACAGGTTTGAATGATGCGGGCAAATTTCCTGCAGTCTTTTTTAAAAAATGTATAACTTCGACGTTAGGCCGCGAATTTTGCTGCACGGTGAGCAGAAGGTAATAACTTGTTTCACAACTTTTCTTTTTTTTTTTATTTTTGTGTGTGCAGGAATTTGTTGTTACAGGCCAGATGTTCGCGATGTAATGTTTTTACAACACCTCTGCCTCCGCTCTGTACAGCTCACCCGGATAACGACAGGCACGAATTCAATACATGTGCGCATTTGCGTGCAAAGTGTACACATAGCATACATGGCCGCATAATTACGATGATGTGTTATCACTTATCACTTGCGTCCAGGTGAGCGATGACTTGTGTTGGCCTCTGAGGTAAGCATTTTTGCTGCATGCCACAGCAGCTGGCATTTAGCGTACGTGCGCACCTGATTCACCTTCCCCCTCTCTTTTTTCCGTTTTAGTGTTTTTTTTTTTTTTCTTCGGAAATTGATGCAGACATCGCGGGCGGCAACTGCCGCTGCCTCCTCGCGCGCATAACCTGTTCCCAGCACTCCGCCGGTATGCGGTAATAGCTACGAGACTCTTGTCTGGGTCGCTTCGGGCGCCCTCGCCTGGCCCCATGATCGATACGTCTGCGCGGTCGGCGCAAAGGCTGCGGCGCGTAATCGCCAGGTTCATATGCATACATGCAACGCGGAAGGAAGGTCCGCGCGCTAAACAGGGGCTAGCCTTAGCGAAACTCGGCTTCGGTCTGGTCGGGGATCGGACTTCCTCAAGTGAAATTGTCCGCTGTCGCCGCGCGAGGCGACTCGCTATTAGGGTTCGACGCGCGCTCGTCTCGAGCGTCCCGTACCCCCCCCCCCCCCCCCCTTTTTTTTTCTTTATTTTTTTTTTGTGCTGGAGTTTCTATTTTGTGTTCCTTATTATGCCGTGTGGCTCTTTGCCTCTAATTCTGTTCGCTTTAAAGGGACACTAAAGAGAGAAAGGAAGTGGGTTTGCATCGATAGAATGCCAGTTCCTGATCACAAAAAGACCACTCTTGCTGAAAACAGAGCTGTTATAAGGTAGTAAAGAAGAATAACAGCAATACAGGTATCGCCACCACAGCCAAACGGCCGAGGCTCGCAACTAAAATCACGTACGTTTTTTCTCAAACATGATAACTCGCTTTTATCATACGTAAACGACGGCGAAAAGACAACGTAAAAGTTGCAAGGCAAATACAAAAATATACTTGGAGGCGCCACAGGCGCCCACTTCAGTTTTGGTTATGTTTCGCCTCAGGCATTTCGTGCGCACTCGGATAGTTTGTTTGAACCTGCAGCGCCTGAATAACGAGCTTGGAGCAGCAGATGCGCCTTGATGGTTCCCATTTGAGCATTCGGAGGCACGAGCGAGCGAAATCCGCTACCGCCGACACACTCCTTCGTTCACACTTCTGCGCCAACATATCGCTGCCGTTGCCGCTTCGACTGCGACCTGACCGCTTGACTGCAGCTACGTACGCCACGAAAAGCATACATATGCTAAGTACCGAAGGAAAAACGCGTTATCATTGAATTGTTCACTAAATCATGGCACATCTGACCAACATATACTTCGTCAACAAGATTTTCAACATGCTATTTGCAGGCGTCGTAAACAAAAGGGGCATACTTGCCGCTCATACCAAGGAGAGCGTCGGTATATTGCGCTCGTCGCCCGGCGAAAAAAAGGGCCTCGGGTAAAAAGTAAAAACTAAAAATAACGAAGCACCAGAAATACATTACAAAAGGTTAAAAAAAACGATTTGTAAAAAATACACAGTGCAAGGAGCGCAAAAGCTTGAGAAACATGTAAAGTATTGTGCATTACAAGAGCTCTATGTTTTTTTTCTTCCTTTATGGGCCCATCGCTCGGTAAATTACTCTTTTCATCGTTTTATTTATTTCGGCTGAGGCCGTCATTGCGAGTACGCTGTTGCCAAGTTGGCCCTTGAGGGATGCGACGTCGCGGCCCGCGCCGGGTCGCTAGCTATCACGGAGTCTCCGCTTACGTCATAGTGTGCGTCACTCAACTCCAACTACGTAGTTGGAGGCCACAGTTTGAATTCGACCGGCGGGAACAAGAAAAAACATCAACTTCTTATCGCAATATCTCAGCAATTATTCGATTTTTTGCTGCCGGATATGCGGCGACAGTGTCACCAAATGTCGTTTATTAGATTTTCATACTATATTTGGCTGTCTTTAGTGTCCCTTTAACGCGATTCTACATGTATAGTCTGTTTCCGCTAAGTGTTAGCGTCTGGGGAGCAGAGTGTAACCGGTTAGTTTCAGCGCAGACCTGTGTGGGAACGAGCGTGTAGCAAACGGGGCTTACCTCTGCCCCTGGTTGACATTTGAGCCTTTTGTAGCCGACTTCCTTGTTGTGAGCGAAGGATGGGAAGAAATAAAGGGCCACGCATTAATTAGAAGCGAATGGTGGCCGATTAGCATGGTTAGACAAGATTTCTATTAGTTGCGCTATCAATGCGGTTTTTGACATGGGTTTCGGGTGACTCGCACCGATTAGTCATGCAATTCGTAACGTATCACATACTGTGAGGGACCATCAGAGATATGGACCACCTAGCTAGTCTTACATTCATGCAGGTACTACATTCATAATTATGAATGTAATACCTGCATTTTCTGGGTGTAGCCTGATTAGATTCGGGACCCGAGGGTCCCTGTGGATTCGACTCCCATCCCAAAAGTACTGCTCAAGTTGCAGCTCGATCCTATTCGGTCATGTCACGTGGTCTGGTGACGTCACGCAAAACGTCGACCAGTCAGTGGTCGGTATTGTCACTTACCAAACACGTGTTCGCGAGGACCTCTTGAAAGAGACTTTGGCGGCGTCGAAGCTCGAGAACTGGCGCTCGAAAATATGTTTAGAAGCGAACTTGTAGCAGGATTCCCGGGGATACGAAGGCTTCGCTCCTTGTATCAGACTATGCGTGGGGCCGGTCATGATGGCTGCATTATGTAAGTGCTGGTCAGAAGGGCTTTCATAACTTATAGGCGTTGTGCGACACATCACTCAAGCAGGGGTGCGGTTGTTTGCCGTTAATTCTTGAGGCAATGATAGTTTTTGTTCCTTGAGGAACTGATTGTCTAGCTAACAGCGCTCAGAGGGCTAGCCCGTCTGGTGCGTACGTTCATACCTTTCTGGCCAAAATAGGAGTGACTGCAGCGGTGGCCTATAGTTTTAAACCTTGCATGGTTTTCCATTGAAAAGGTTCGGAGTTCAATCCCCGGTGCCACTGAGTTCGCACCGGCTATTCACTATAGTTACAAACTTTCCTCTGATCCCGTGCACAAATTCCCTTGGGCGGAGAAATTAATCCTTGACCAGGCGGGCATGGGGCCCCGCTTTAGTGTAACCAAATATGTTTAATTACGTGTTTTCCAGGTTTCCTTTGTGAAAAACAAACACGATTATTAATAACGACAGCCGCGGCGCGATAACAGCCTTCATTTAATTCTTAGTGCAAAACCGCTCACCAGCACCGACCAAGCACCTTGTCCTACCATTTTTGCGTGTTCGTTAGTGCCATAGCTTCTACACTAAAAAGAAAATAAAAACTTCGGAGCTGATTCGAACACGGGCACGCGGGTTCAGGAGTTGAACACAAGGTGTTAAATTTTAAGCACTGAGTCACACGGCGGGTGCTTCTTTTAACGTAGTATTTATTGCACCAAAAAAAATATATCTATATATGAACTTTTAGAGTTTTTTTATGAAACGCCACCTACCTCGAAGTTATATTTTTTAGGTGTCTTTCGCGGCGACTGCTTTCCTTGAAACACAAGCCCGTGGACTCTTGGACTAGTAGGGGACTAATTTTTTTAATCTAATAAAGTTGATTCCATCCATCCATTCACCCTCGTTATGACTAGGTTTAAGTAGGGTTAAATGTCCACCATTTGAAGTAGCGCTTCCCAGATGGCGCCACAAGCAGTGTTAACCTAAAGTCCTGTTAAACCTGTGTCTTCCGCGATCGACCACTCCGCTGCACCGGAGTACGGCCGGTCTCGAGCAGTGGTCTCGAGGGAGAGCGCGCTTCTCCCTCGAGACCGGCCGTGACCGGAGCGGATCGCAGAGGCCAGGGCACCACATGTATATCTGAAATGGCAGCTTCCCGTGCTTTATCAGTATAGCAGAAATAACCACTGCCAATCTTTATCGAGACGTCGCTTTTTAATAGTATACGCAGCACATCGTGCCCAGAGAGCTGGTGCGATGATGCGGGCAATCAAGAGGCGATTTGCGGGCTTGTGTGCACAGCGTCCAGCATGAATCGTCCTACTTGTCTGAAGAGGCGCGCGTAGATGCTCCCTGCGGATACCGCATATGCGCCGAGGAAATGAGCAGTACGCACATTCGCGCTTCCAACCTCGGCTGCACGGAATGAACACGCTGCCTGCATGCAGCGAGTCCGTGAAATGCGGTCGCCGCGTCACGGCGCCCGCGCGGTCGATCGTGTCGGCTACCTGGTCGCGCCGCGGCTTCCGCGTCCGCCGTGCACGTGCCGATGAAGAGCACGCGCCTCGGCATCCGGGGGGGGGGGGGGGGGAAGGAGGGGGCTTTGCGGCGGATTGTGAATTCCATTTCGCCCATGCTTTTTATAGAAAAGGGGGCCATGTGGCACGCGGACGAGTATCTGGGAAGTGCGTCCAGCATGGCTCACCCGCCAAGCCTGGCTATAATTGAGCCGGGGCTATAATTGAGCCTTCAGCCATCCCACAGACTTCTCTGGCGTCGCGTTTAATTCCTTTGCACTTGCTAGCGTGACATCTTAGCCGGGTACGAGCGGCTGCGTGGACTCTTTGGAGCCTTGAGACGCCGGTTACGTTGTTTGCCTTTTTTGTCCTTGCAGCCAGGCAACTGTGCTTTTTCCTTGGCCTGTGAGCGATCTTCAGTAGCGCTTGTTGGAAGGTCGAACAGCCTTGTAGAACTGCATCCAACCCCGCATGCATTGCTTTTCTCGGTCCGGACAAGGTTGTCTAGCCCTGTGCGTTGATAAGTGACCCTTTATAGGTGTGGCGTGTTAATTTTTTCAGTAGGCTTATGAGAAAGTGAACAGCGAATTTAGTCGCTTCGTCCGTTGCCATCTAAAAAATATATCATTGCGTTCTAGACGCGCACGCTGTTCAATGCACACTCGGCAATAGAAGTTTACGGGCAGTATGCGCCCGCATTCAATTTTTAAGGTAGCGCCGCCTCGTGACACGGTCGTTCGGTATCGGTAGCAGTTGACGAACGCGAAGAGCTTGTCACTGTTGTTGGCGCCTCGGGCGATTAGCTTGAACTACTTCGTCGCGGAAATAACGTCCCCCCCCCCCCCCCCCGCCTCGCATTTTTACTACACACGCACAATGATGTCTCGTAAACATTTACTGCGAACTGTGGTGTTATGCATCCGCCTTCTCTTGCGTGTGAGGTCGATAGTTTGACAAGGCTTGCAGCCTTCTCTTTTATTAGTATTGAACTCGATCCACTACGCATCATCACTGACCTTGGTTGGAAATTTGAACTTCGATTCTTCACCGCTTTCCGTGCAAGCCTTTATGTTTATTCGATCGATCTTGAAGACACGCCCTTTACACGTTCTGTCTGCTCGTGGAATGCCAGTCTGACTCCTGGGTGCATCCATCTTGGCGGCTGTTCTCTTCCAGCCGGGCGTCTTTCTTTTTCACTTCGCGCATTGGGCTGGCGGGCGACCTCCTTCTCGGCCTCGCACATTACGCGCGCCCTGTCAATCTCATTCACGGAGCACGGGAAAACGAATTGGAGGAGGAGAGTTGTAGGCTGCCGTTCCGCTCCGGCTTGTCCATTCTGCGGCGGCGAGGTCGGCGACGCACAGACGGCAGCGCGGGCTCTATCTGACGGCGCCTTTTGTTTTTTCCCGAACGCTTTCCTTCGCGTACGCGGCCGCTCTTTCGTGGACATGTGGGTCAGGGAGACGGAGAGGACGCACGTCACGCGTTGTCCCCTCGTAGTCTCCCTGACCTCTGCGAGCGTGGAAAAACAAAGGGGCGTGCGCGCTCACCACAGGCCGCACAGCTGCTCTTTGCGTTGTTGCGGGTGGCATTGTTGCCCGGCGTTTCTATCCTCCTCGCCTCATCTTGCGCTCCGAGTGATTGTGTGGAATGCTAGCGGTCAGGCGTGGCAGCTCGCAGTGTCGGTGTGGTTGCGCAGTGTTGATGATACGGGTTCATGGTACGCATCGCGGTGATACAGGGATGTGTACACCCCTAGCTTTCCTTTCAGCGATGACCAAGAAGCAACGTACGAAAGATACATCGCGTCAAAGGCAGTCAGCTGAAGCGTGCAAAATGAGGCAACGAAGAGAGACAAATCGCGGAGGAATAGACGTGCTTTACACAAGCATAACGGGCATGCATAGGTTTCACTTTTACGAATGCATGTGACAAGACCGCTAGCTTTAATGCGGATGTTCGCGGCCAGCCTCCGCGATCGTTTGGCTGCACGTTTGCCGCTTGGGGCGGTCAGAGGTATCAGCGAGCAAGACGCAAAACGATACAAGAGAAAGACAGAAAGAATTTGCTCCGTGTGGAGCAAGTCGAGCGCTCCGACTAAGATGACGCCATACACAGACGCCAGGTCGACTCTTTCCTACGCCGGGATTTCGTATTTAGCGCGCAGAAGTGCAGGGTAGTGGTGCTTGTAGAAACCTTACTAACCGACGCTTCTCAGGGAGCCCTTTGTGGTTTGGTCGAGGGATCAGCTTCTAGCCATTGTGTTCCCCAAATTCAAAAGGATCACTTCTGCGACCATCAAAAAGCGGTGCTTACGATGATGACTCATCAGAATGGAACAACCCATGTTACGAATCAAAGCCAAACTGTCTTCTCACTGTTCACCTTAATTGTTCTCCTGAACCACGATCTCTGCGCTGCTTTCTCTATAATTATGTCGGTTTGTAGTTCTATCTGGTCACACGTATGTGAAATGTTGCTTCCTGCAGGCTACAATGAAGCTTCAAAACTGCACTGAGATGAGGGTGAGAATGAATACGTCTCACAACCCTAATTTGTTTGTCTGTTGTGTGTTTGACGGCTGCAGTCGGATACTTCTCAAGAACATGCGACAAATGCCCCTTAAAGGATGCCCTTCAGTCATCCCCCAGACTTCTCTGGCGTCGCGTTTAATTCCTTTGCGCTTGCTAGCGTGACATCTTAGGTGGCTGACAAGAGAAATGGGATCAAATACATCCTAAACGCATTAATGAAAGAGCATCAGTTCTGAAGCCGAGTCAACGTTTCGGAGACTTGTCTTCGTCTGGGCACACGAAGACAAGGAATGACATGTATGGCTTTGCGTTCTATGAGCGCCTGCGCAGTCGCTCATAGGACGGCCATATACGTATGTAACCAAGGCGGAGCTTATGCGCGGAACACTGCACGCGTGCGGGATCCCATGTCCAGAAATGGTGCTGCGCGGTTAGAACGCGGACAGCAACCGCGCTACACGGCAATATGTTTCAGCCCTTGACGGCTCATTCTGCGCATGGTTAAGCGACGTTGTAACACTGGCAGAACTAAACAGCAATCGTCACCCAAGTCACGTGTGGCAAGCAGGGTAGTATGAAGGAGCACTGAAAAAGGGTAAATGGGGTACGCCTAAGTTCGCAGCTCGAGCCAACGTTTCGACAAGTGGACTTGTCTTCGTCTTGGCCCAGACGAAGACAAGTCCACTTGTCGAAACATTGGCTCGAGCTGCGAACTGAGGCATACCCCATTTACCTTTGTTCAGTGCTCCTTCATACCGTGTAAACCATCTTCCTTTCGTTCTACCTGAAGCATGGTAGTAGTAAGCAAAATAAACGGAACCATTGCGCGCGGAATCATCCACCTAACGCCCGTGAACAAAGTTGGCCGCGGATGTAATCGCTGTTAATGTTTCCTCCTGTGTAGCCTCTTTCCATTACGCTGCTCGCGGTGCGCCGCTCACGCTTAGACCTGATGTGCTGGCCTGTGGTATGTTGAAATTAATGACCCGCATGGAAGCACCGATGCGGCGAAGACTGAAAGTGCGCACACAAGATGGGCGGCAGCTCTCGTGTTCTATCGGCCACTGGGTAGATTTTATTATGGATGTGTGGGGCCACGGCGCCGCTTTCGAGGGGAAACCCTGCCGTGACGTATTCATGATCGGGTCCATTCCGTTTCACTTCATTGAGCAGCTGGCACACGCGTGCTACCTCGTCGAGCTTAGCCAGACGCGCATGACGGAAGCTCGCGTATGCCGATGACATCGCATGTGTTCCAACTTTGATGAATTTATCTCGGTTGTCTTCGTCGTTGTCGAAGGTTGCTAAACTGATTAGAAAGAGAGAGAGATATATATCAGGAACTGAAGGTATGTTGATACTCCATCGAGCCTCGCCTGACTGATAATTTGAGTCACTTTACGGAATAATACGCAGAAGACTAGGTAGTAACTTGAAGATGAATAAATGAAACTGATATTTCAGGCTGCTTATCATAATGTGCGGGGTTGCTCGAAGCAGGGACTTGTGTAGAGGAACACGTCGCATATGCACTGTTAGGATATTAAGGAGAGTTCGTTCCCACTCCAATATGGAGGATAAACGCTAGGAAGATTGCGCTAAACTTCTGTTAAACGGCGACGGACGAATGCGCTGTATCCAGTGTGTTCATTACCGTCGATGCTTCGGCACGTGCAGATGTGGCGACAAGATGGGAACTAGTGGTCACTCGCTGATTGAAGAACGAAGTTAATTTTTAATACTTCGTCTACGAGATAAAGCGCTGCAAAAGCGGGACATGACAGGGATAGTGTGCCGCCTCTTTCGCCGTACTTTATCTTCTAGCGATTACACCAGCTAGCCCAAAGTGCCACCTTTTGAGAATATATACCAGCTTTGAAATGACCATGAAAAGATGATGCGTGCAAATGGTAAAGACCTAACAAAAATAGGTACAGCCTCCCAAACCTCTAATTGGCGCGCGTGTCGGCCGCAGTTTCTGTGATTCTGAGGTTTAAAGAGGAGCTAACATGCGAAAAGTCCAAGTATAAGCAAGCGCTTATTAAGCCCTTGCTTACGCTTGACCTTCCGGCAAGTTTTCGCCGCCCTGAGGTGCGGGAGCACAGAAAAGGATTTGGGCGGCTGTACAAGTGTGCTTCTTGCTCATTTTCGGCATACAATCGTTGCTTGTATGTTCCTCTGCGCAATAAAGATGTCCTTCTCCAGCGGATCATACGCTCTTTGGGCAGCAGTGGAAGCATGTGGCCTAATTTTAATGGTAGCTTGGGTTGTTAGTTTGAGAGTTTCATTTCTCCGATTTATACACCAAAGTTATTAAAGGACTTATAACCACAAGTAGACCACATTTCAACGAGCGCTTGATTTTGCACGAATAACAGGCTGGTTGAGACCTGCGGCGCAGCCATCCTTTGAAGCCCTAAATACTATGGCCTGAATAAAAAGCCGTCGCCATATTTAAATACTCCTTTTGGGTGTGTTTTATAAGAAGTGGATTTTAAAAAAATACAGGGATCTCCAGCACTCATGTATGTTGATGAACGTGGTGCTATGGCAGTGATATAAAAAATGTACCGCACTGTTACATATGACGAATTACTTTCGCTTTGGTACGCCGCGCTGTCGCGCACAAGGCGGGCTCGACATCGATCTCTGTGCCGGGAGCCCAGCTCTCGAACCGTGTGCGCATAATAAGCGAGGCGGCGGAGGGGCAAGGAACCGGATCACCTTGGCGCGACGCCAGACGGACAGCGAGGTTCTCTTGCCTCCCTCTCTCCTCTTCTAGTTGCCTTGGCGCGCCCAGCTGGCCGGGCCGCGTATATCCGATCCCAACAAACGGATGCGGCGCGAGGGGGAAAACGAAGATGGAGAGGGAGAAGAGGCCTTCGGCTGGCTGTTACGAGCTGCGGCCGGCACCCCCATTCCACGCTAGCGACTCAAGGCATGGGCCTCGGCGCTCGTGTTGTTGTGGCAGCGTGCGATGCGCGTTGTCGCGTGGATGTGTGTGCGCGCTCTTGTGCTATACTTGTGCCGCGAGTCTTCTCCAAAGACCGCATGAGGCTAGTCGTCTTGTCTTGCCCGGATGAACTAAATGCGATTTGTGCATTGATTCAATCGCTGGCGCTCGGCCGCTCCACGAAACCCGATCGTGGCTCAGACGCAGGTTTGTTACATACCGCTTACATGCAAATCGGCCCCGAAATGCGATCTATTTTATGAGGGAACGCAAGCCTTGTATTTCCGCAAGATCCCTTGTGCTGACTGCTAGAGTTTGTTCTAGTAACGTTGCTGCTAGCCGTTGGATGTGCGTGCGTGATGTGCCGCGAGACTACCCCAAAGACTGCATGAGGCTAGTGCTCTAGTGGCTAGTCTTGCCACGAATCAATTAAATGCCGTTTATTTGTGCACGTTTTCGATCGCTGGTGCACGGCCGCGTCATGAAACCTGTCGTGGCTCTCAGTGCAGGTTTGTGTTACATATCGTTAACATGCAAATCGGCTCCGAAATGCTATCGCACGCTTTGTATTTCGGTGAGAACCCCACCTAAACCGTCCGGTGAAACACAGGCCTGCTTTAAAAAAAAAAAAAAAAAAAAAAAAAAAAAAAAAAAAAAAAAAAAAAAAAAAAAAAAGCGATCGTCCGTAGCCGTGCTTCAACCCCAAAAGCTGATACATTACTTTTCTGAGTGAAAATGATTTGTGTATTTTGCAAGTGGCTTTAAACAGCTCGTGCAGCTGTTGCTTAGGTATTGCAGCAATGTGGCACTGTTCAAAGCTATCTTGTTTGCTTCTTAGTTTCGCAGGGTAGTAGATAAGAGTGAAAGGGTGTTCACAGTGTCATAAATGGCAATATAGCATCAACGAAACCTGCAGAAGTCGCACTTCAACAATTTTCCTACTAGAGATTTACTTTCAGATTAAAACAAGCATTCATTGAATATCCATGCTCAGGTGGAAATTGCCACCACCAGCTGCTGCCTCTGAATACACTTTCTTTCCTTCAACATCAGGGTTAAAGGCCAGGGCAATCGCAAGTTTCGTTTCTTTTTCACTTATTTGGTCAGTAAAGAAAGTGTTGTTCCTCCTTCGGTGTGGGATATGGTGTTTAACTTCCATAAGTGATATAGAAAAACTGCCTATAAGAGACGTCATAGTGGACAGCTCTGCATTAATGCCATTGATTTGAGGTTCTTCGTGTGCACTGACATTGCAAGTGTGTCTTGCATTTCACCTTCATTGATATGTAACGACCACTATGGCTGGAACTGAACCCAGGTCCTCGGCCTAGCATGTCTTAATATGAGTACTATTTTCTTTTGCAAATGCAATCCTTAGAAATATAGTTTGTTGATTGCAGACAGCAGCAGAAACAAAGCCTAGCACAAACACAGACTAGAAATCACTTTTTTCACTGGTACACACTATGTTACTTTATCTGTGTCAATGTGATGTGGGCATTAACAAAATCAGCCTTGCATGTTACACACATTTGCAAAAATGTTTTTTTTTTCTTGCGAACAAAGTGGTAAATGTTTAATAATAATTTATTGGTACAATATATTAATCCGTTTATTTCTGCTACCAGCCCGAAGTGCAATGTCTGGTGAAGGTATGTGTCTAATACTGATCAGTTAAGCGAGGCAAAATGCATGAAACAAAGTCTATTACTGTTTTCACATAGAGGAGAAGTAATTCATTTGTAGTCAGTGTGCACGAAGCAAGAAAAGTATTAACTTTGGCATGCTTTAACCTTGACAGTGTATTCCCTTGCAGCATACTTGCGCTCTTGCTGCCCATGCAGTCATGAGGGAGCTGCACTAGTTGCTACTGTTATCATATGGGCAAACTGTCCCGATGAACTAAAATGCTGGCAGGGGTATGTAGCTGTAGGTCGCTGTATGTGAGCAATTCTTCCATTTCAAGTTCCTCGGCATTAGGTCTCACCGCTCGGCCGACAAAACCTCGAGCGTGTTGATGAGCAGCCTCATTGCCTCGGTACTCTGAGTGGGCAGGTGTCCATACGAGTTCTATCTCTCTGTCGAGTCTGATATCCGCGAGGTTGTTTCTGGCAGTATTTGAATCAGTGACAATTATGTCCGCATCTGCTGTAGCGATGGCTAAAGCGATTGCGGCTTCTTCCTCCTGGTCCGAGTAGCGGACTTTGACCGAAGCAGCTGATACGCATTTACTTACTGTACTGCTTAATTACAAAGATAGCAACGGCACCGTCAGCCATATAGTAATCCAAGGCGTCGGTATACACCACCCCATCGTGATTTCGGTATTTTCTGTTTAGGGCCCTAGCTCTAGCTTTCCTCCTGCCTTCATGGAAGGAGGGATGCATGTTTTTGGGCACAGGTTTGGAGATAATTTTGTCGCCAGCTCCTCTTGGTAGTGGTCCTAGTGGTTCGGCATTAATTCTCATGCGGTTGAGAATTTGTCTGCCTGCTTTAGAGTTTGTTAGTCTTTGTAGCTGCAATCAGCTCCTCTACATTGTTGTGTATCCCAAGTGAGAGAAGTTTTTCGGTTGCAGTGTTTCTGGGTAGACCTAGCCCAGCCTTGTAGGTGCTTCTAATGAGTGTCTGATTTCTCCTTGTCAGATTGAATGAGGCGGAGATAAGGGACAGAGTATGTGAATCGACTTAGTACAAAGGCATGGATAAGACGACAAATGTCAGCCTCTTTCTTGCCGTTACTCTGTGTATCAGTCTAGTGATTTATCGCACAGTCATTTCCAGCCTGTTGATAGTAACATTGCTCTTCCTATTGCTCTGGATGTAGAGCCCGAGCACTGTAATAGTATCGACTGTGGGTATGGGTAGTCCGTGCAGGCAGACTTTTATCTCTACTTTGTCTTGCGTTTTCCTTCTCACTGCTAGTAGTTCAGACTTATGTTGTGAGCATTTCAGCCCAATCAGGTTAGTGTATGACTGGACTACATTCACTGCTTCTTGAAGCGTTTCCTCTATGTGAGCGTCCGAACCTTTTGCTACCCACAAGGTGACATCGTCAGCATATAGGGAGTGTTGAAGATCTTGGATTTCTTCAAGTTTGGGAGGCAGACCTATCATTGCTAGGTTGAACAAGAAGGGAGAGAGGACTGACCCTTGCGGGGTTCCTCTGTCTCCTATTGCTATTTTGTCCAATGCAAGTCCTGCGATACTTAGCTCTGCCCGCAGTCCTTCCCGAGAGAAAGGAAGGAATGTAATTAAAGGTTTTGTTCCCTGCGTTTATGTTGGCGAGGGTTTGGAGAATGGCTTCATGAGAGACATTGTCGAAGGCTTTTTCCAGATCCAAGGCAAAAATTGCTTTGGTTCCGGTTTTGTTAGGGGGATCTATCACTTCTGCATGCAACTGAAGCATTACGTCCCGAGTAGAGAGTTGAGTTTTGAAGCCAATCATTGAGCTGGGCAGAAGGTCATTCTCTTCTGCGTAGTTCTGAAGCCTATTTAGATTAACATGTTCCATAAGTTTACCTAAGCACGACGTAAGAGAGATGGGCCTTAAGTTCTCTATGCTTAGTTTCTTTTTGTGTTTAGGAGTAAAGACAACCTTCACGTGTTTCCACATCTGCGAAAGTTCACCTTTGTTCCAATATTCATTCATTAAGTCGTTAATTGCTGAGAGGTAGTATGTAAATGGCGAATTGCGGCCCAAATTTCCGCTTCCGCGATCTCTCTGTCGAAGTCTTCATTAGGAACCCCTTTGTACTCATAGGTAGCATTGGGGTTGCTACCGGTATTGAGATATCTGCTTCGGAGTTCGCTTAGCAGATCTGCATCTGTACTTGGGTATTCTTATATGATTTGATTCATAATAGCATAATAATAACATATTAGCAGCGAAATGGCTGAACACAATCACTATAATATTTGGCTTTTGCTGTGCCTTGGTTGTATAGTCCTTCCCCCTAGCAATAGCAACACACTTTCACCACTAGTGCAGTCGTCGGCACGTCTACAATGCTGGAGAGGTGTGCTGCGGAGCGAACAAAGTGAAATTTTGTCTGGGCTGCTCTATTAGTGGTAAAGTGTAGCTGTCAGTGCAAGTAGTATGCCTATGCACCTTCAGTATAGTGCCATCATTGTTCCTAGAATTGGGCCCCTGCTCAAAAATTTTTCTTTGTGCGACAGGTTGGTGTTCGAGCACTCCGGGCAGACTTGCTGACGTCTGTACATCAGTCTGTACATCAAAAGTTGCTGGTTTACCTCGCGCCCCCCACAGTACCAACCTTGTGCCATTGAACGCTTCCTAGAATAAAAAAATCATCAACTGCTGTTCACTGATAGTTTAGTCAACAGATGCACCAGTCACAGTTAGCGTGCTGCCACCAGTGAAAACTGAATCAAAATGTGTGAAGTAGGACTGAGCTCATTTCTAAGCGTTATTTTAAATGTAAATTCTTTCAGTTCCATCATGTAATGAGTTACAGGACAAAAAGCAAAACGTTTTTTAATGCACACTGTATTAGGAACAAAAGTGTTCCTGTGACACAAACAGCCAGTGGTTAATAAAGCCATTCGGAGCTGCCTAGCTGTGTCATCGTGCGGAAGAGCTAGACTTTTTTCTATGGCTACAGTGGAGAATATGATGGGCTTTCGAGTTTTTCCTCCTCAGCTAACTATATCTCTCATTTTTTTTGTTTACACCTTAGTGAATTTACGTCCTACGAGAACTGCAGATTGCAAACTTTTTATGGCTGCAACGTGCAACAACAATGGCTTTGCAAAATGAGTACATTTCTCACACCTTACAAAAGTTTAAACACCTAATCTTTTCGGCACAATGAAAAACATACTTCTAAGGTAATCATTCCATGAAATTTTTGTTAGAAATGCTGTAGAAAAGTTTTTACCAAGAATATTTTCATCAGTTGATGTTACTGGTCTTTTGTTTGTATGAAGAAGCTGGAAACCATGATAAATGAGCAAAATGTCAATCACAGGCGGGCAAAAAGGATGTATTGAAAGCTAATATAAAAAGAAAGCTCTGCTGCCAGACATTCATTTTTTTTTACAGAAGAGAATAATATATATATGAGTTCCCGCACCCAGACGTTATGGCACTTTGACAAATGCCTAAGTCTATGCAAGCATTAAATGACCGTGGTCGCCATTGCAGCCAAGAAATGCAAAACATTGTGGTTCCACTGAGTGACAGAAGCTAGACGCACTTCACTGGCGAAGTGAAGGGAGCATTTATAATCAGCAGAGTGATGGCCAGAGAGTGCATAAACTAAAATAGAACATGAACACTCGTGAAAGAAAAAGAAAAAATCATGTGCACTCTAATACTTCACCGAGATGTGGCCATCTGGTGGGATGCACCGGTAACGGCAAGGTTTCACAGCAATGTAACACTCTAGCTCATTTGATAAGATTTTCAGTGATAAATAAATCCTTTTGCTTCCTGTACTGCTGTCCTCAATTGCAAGGCAAGAGCTTGCCATTTCCATCGTAATTTATGACACATTTTGGTCTGTTAGTCTCTTGAATGTGAATGTGAGGAAACCACCTACACATATTTCCGCCACTTTGTGATTCTGCCAAAAACAAATTCCGATAAATGAAGATTACAATCAGTTCGCCACTACGTTTAAGATAGTTAGTGTATAGTGAGGACTCGGTATTTTTCTGTATTTCTACCCAAGCATGCTTCGTGAATGTGCGGACAAACCCAACCATTATCCGAAAATTATCTGCATCAACTCAGCTGCGTTTTCAACTGTTGAGGACAGTATAAAAAAAAAATTCGGAGTGAGAAAAGCATAACAGAGAGATTGCTGGCAACACTCCCAGGCTTTCCACATTAGGTGTACTGTAGATGCAAGATGTGTAGTGCTGAATGACCCTATAATTCGTCTCTTGTGCTTGATTGTACAAGTGCAAAACTAAAGGAAGTGCGAGTTGCTTTAAGGTCACTCATAAGGCAAAGCCACTTGCCTATGTCGCAAGGAACCCATCACAGAAAGAGCACAATACAGGAGCCTCGAGGCACAACATACACTGACACGTGACCAAGAGAAGATGGTTTGTACTTGTCGTGTTAATGCAGTTCTTTACAGCTTTTGCTTAACAAAACTTTTCAGAGTTGTATATAATTCCTCATTAAAATCTACCTAGCACTAGTTCTAAGGAAAGTTCACACTTTTACAGCCATCTTCTACAAAATATAACTTGCCAGTACAATAATCTCAAAGCAGTGCACAAAACAGCTTTCGATAACTGATCTCCCGAATGCAATTTCAGCGATTTCAGAGAAAGTTGCAAATTCCCTGCAGTATACCTTTAACAGTGGCTCTGGCTAGAACCCTTTGGTGCTCCTAGAGGAGGACTAAAGGGTTTTGGTACAGCTGCTACTCTCACCACTCAATCGCATTCCAAGTGGCACTTGTGGTATTAGACCTATTGCCGCATTGGTTGGGGGTGACCCTAGTGAGCAATCTCAATATTCGGCTATGCACAACCGAATTAGTATACTCGGACGAACAAGGTTTAACAGCCACTGCTGTAGCTTTGGATCTCTCTACTTACATATAGTTGCCGTCTCTCCTACTTCCACCGTAATCTTTCAGGTAAAAAAGATTAAAGTAATAATTTTCCATTGAATATCCTGTGAAACAACAATAATAAAAATTTCCATATGCTTTACTTGATTTCAATCACTTTTGGCTTTTTTCATATGCATGTCGTCACGAGCCATTCATTTTCCTACCCTTGTCTGTGCACGAAAGGAATGAAGTTGTTATAAAACTGCTGCATGGAAACCACAACAAAGAAGGAACAAATAGATGAAAGCAAAGCTGCATACATTTTTGTGATAATGAATGAACTAGTTCAGCTCAATTAAAGGAACAATGAAAAGGTATTTGCTGTGGCTAGAAAAGGTGCACTAACGATTAGTATTTCATCACTCATTTCCACGACACAAATTTTTAAGCTGGTTTTACTAACACAGATGGAGGTAAAAAATAATGCCCCTCCTTTCCCTTCAACTCGACACATGCCGATGAGAAAAGTAAAGAAAATGTCACAACCATTCCCCACTGTGGCCCATTTCGCCTGCATCATTTGGTCCCAGATGGCCAAGTTTATGTCAGTAGGGGGCAGCTAAGAGTAGGCCGTGAGATGATGTCCAAACAGACTGCGAAAAGCAATTTTGAGAAATTTGTAAATTAAAGGGGGTGAGACATTTAAAATTTGACTTGAATACCAACAAAAAAAATCCTATAAGTGTACTGCATTACAATGACAATAATTACCTTTATAGGTTCTTTTTAGCATATTTCCTCAAAAATAAAAAAAAATCAAACCTTAAAAAAACGCAAAAGAGAAAAAAACTGGAAGACATCAGCCCTAATGCGATAGTTTTAATGGCTTCCCCTGCAGATCCTCATTACTTTACAACTCGCTGAATCACCAATTCCTGAATTTGTGACACTATCATCCCACACCTACTCATTAGCTTATACTCGTGAGCTACCACATTACGTGAAACACCAACAGCCATAGCTAAAATGACCTGCTTCAACCAAGAACGTGCCTGCATGGCATAGGAGTAATGTGCTTGGCTCATTATCTGTTTCATGCCTGTTTGGTACGGATGAATTACTCGAGCAGTTTTTAAATGGGCATAACAGGTTCAACTAGTCTAGGCTACACAGGTGTGGGCCTGCTGTGTTGCAGCTAGAGAAGAGATGCCATGTAACGTCAGTTGTCTGCTCTGTGTGAGGAGGGAGACAATGGCTGCCAACCACTCCACTCGGCGCACGGCACTCGGTTGGGGCTCCCAGCTGGCTGCTCCGATCGATGAGGATACGATGCATCGGTATTGTAGCTTGCGTTATCAATGGGAGATTCTTGTTACAGTATAGAAGGCTTCCGGTGGGTCCGATTCTCATTTCCCCCTCCATCTCAAAGAAGCTGCTTGAGTCAGGAGTTCCAAGTCGGCCATGTCTTGTGGCTTCGTGGCGACAGACAACCTGCTGACCAGTCAGTGCACGGCTTCTCACCTGCCAACTGCTACCTGCCAGAGGCATGCCCATGATTTTTCGCTCACATCAATATTGCTGCTGTTGCTGGATTTTCTGGAAAACGAAGTCTTTAAGCTATCATATCAAAACAATGCCGCAGAAGCTAAATGCTACTTGGGCTCGAGGCAAGGCTGGCATTATGCAAAAAGGAACAGGGGCCGAATACATTGTAGGCTGAAGACCTCAGGAGCGAAGGACGAGACAGCTGATAAGGATCTAGACTAGAACAGACCAGCCAACTGTGGTTTCAAGTGCCACTGCCAGCCGGCGTCCTTTTTCATTTTTCCAGCGGCCATGCTTTGGCCGCAGTCTTTGCGCAGCCAGGGGAAGGCGCTACACCATGAAACTGTTTGATTTGGAACTGGCTCGCTTTGCCGCAATGTCATTTTGACATTGGCATAGGTGAGCAAACATTTTGGTAGGACAAAAAGGCAACAGCAGCCAATCGGCCATCGAGCGAGCTTTATTCTGCACTCACGAGAAGGTACCACTCAACTGAATTCGCGTGGGAAGCCTGTAAAACTTTTAAAATTTAAAATTTAATTTTAAAAACAAAATTTTTGCAGTGTTTTGCAGAAAATTTGCTGTTAGCGTTATGGAATTTGTCAGCATCATGAGCGAAAAATCACATGCCATTGCCAGAAAAAAATATGCATCTCAGTGCAAAAAACACAGGAAGAAAGGAGACAGACGCAGGGCAAATGCTTCAAAGGATGCAGGACGAAGCGTTCATCCTGCGCCTGTCTCCTTCCTTCATCCTGTGTTTTTGTACCCGCAGTCATCATACCAATACCAACTAGCCCGTCTTTCCACTTTAACTTTGTCAGAAAGTAGTTGGCAGCTGTCATGGCCGGGCGCTTACTGGGTATCAGGTTGTCTTTATGGCAGAAGACTATACCGCATGGCCACTTTGGCAAGTGCTGCAAACTCAGACTTTGTCTTTGAGATAAGAGGGTGAGATCGGAATCCAGCCCTCCAAGACCCTTGGATCTTGAGTAGGACACACTGCTTCTAGGCCCAGGTAGGACAAAGGTCTCTCCCATATTTCTCGAATTAACCAGGTCCTGCACTAGTTGAATCCACTTGACCCCTGCAAATGTCTTAGCTTCATCAGTCCACTTAAGGGCAACGCTTGGCATCCGTTGGAAAAAGAAATTGTTACCTTTGCAAGCGGTAAGGACTATTCCAGTTAATGCAAGAAGGAAATGACCCCGAACTAAACATTGTCTTTGTTATGTCAGGCCCGCTGTAATGTTAATACTGTGTGGAAGTGGTGCTGTTGAACACAAGTGTGATGTGAGTGGTGCCCTAGGAGACCTAGCATATCATTGAAAAATGGGGGTAAATGTGCGTCAGTGCTTGAGAAAGTAGGTTTTGACATGTGGCAAACGCAACGACAATCAGGAAAATTTGTGAAGCATTTAACACAGCCCAGAAAGGCATTTTCATAGGTCCTTTATGACTATCATTCAGCAGGAAAGAATTCATGTTCATTGCGGGCACAGGCAAGCAAAAGAATGAAGCAGATGGACATGCTCAGAGGTATCGTCACACCCCTCACAAAGCTTCAAGAATTGCTTGATTAAGCTAGTACAGTCACAGTCTATAAAGTTGTCCTACCTGCTTGAAGCTGATAAACATGCTGAGCTGATGAGTGCTTCAATGGTAATATTCTAATGCAAGAAGTTCACGGAGGTGGTCTTTCTGAGCACTCAAGTCAAATTTCAAAGCTTTGCAGATAATGTTTAAAAAAGTGCTCCTGGCAACTGCTCGCAATAAAATAAGGTGACGCCTCTCGTGCGCTCACTCTTCAATGATGTTATTGGGGTCTGCTGGGTGCACAAAATAACTGGACACTCCCAGGTGATGCAGGCAGGCAGGCGGGACAGGGCATGGTGGCATGCGCTGAGTTGATGGGGACAAGAGTAATTTTTTGCACCGATACGATCAGTGCTAATGCAGGTAGCTTGAAAATGTTTGCATTGCAGAGGTACTGATTGCTTGCACGCGTTTTCTAGTTTTAATAAATGGCTTTTCGTGGGCCCTTTCAGTAACAATTCTACAGCAATTATGTGCGAGACGAGACACTTATTTAACAAACACAGTTCCACTGTAAAGATATAAGAATGTAGCCTATACCATGTTTTGTCATAACTTACTAGGCACGTCAAGGTGTTAAATCATTTGCATGAAATGTCAACCACGATATTGCACATGAAAGAACTGAACAATTGACTGCTACAAACTTGGCTTGACACTGCATTTAATCTTTGTTTCATCAAGATTTCTGATAACAGGAAACTTTTTATGAGGCAGTTTGAGTCTAGAATCAATGTGTACCTGTTAGCAAGGTATGACTAATTGTACTGGTGTTATAAAATGCTTTGGAAGCAATAACGGGCACACAATGCATGCTCATAACTGGGAGGTGAAAGAAGTTTGCTTGTGAGAACTTTATGCAAAACTGTGCAAAATATGAGCGCTCGTTACATTTGTGCAGTTGTGGAAGAATTATTTCTTCCTTGTCCCTACATTTCACGCAATTACCTTTGAATCAAGTTTGCTGAATAATTGAGGTATAATTCAGTTTGCAGCATGAAGTTCATACTTAACTAGAGAGCATGTACTATGGTTGCATTATCTAGCTCTCTTATTTTGCGCATTTTGAAATGCAGCTTTTGAAAGTTTTCACAAAGCCATGGCAGCACTCGCGCATCGTCAGAGTATCACCAACGAAACAGCCGCAGGCATCTGAAAAAAGCTGCAGTACGCTAGTCGTTTTAGGACAGCAGGCCCCGTCTCAAATATTAGGTTGTTTACAGCCTTGCCAGAGACGTGTGCTACGGAATAAGCCCCGAGCTGCGTTCTAGCTACAACACCCGTATGGAGTCCTAAACGAAGGGTCATCTTTTAGTTATCACTGCATGGAACACACCGCGCCTACGCTGCTCGTCGTCCTCGGGTCTCCGTCCACTGGTCCGAACCATGATCCACAGCCGAAGTTTACAACGTTCCTGATGATGAAAGCTATATGGCTCCACTTTGATAATGTCCGAATTCAAAACCACCGTGTACAAGTTTCTTCCCGTGCTGCGCATGGTGCTGCGCCACAATGCGCCATGCTGCTAATGTCGCTGTGGTTGCGTTGTGTTGCTACGCTGCTACCTATTGACTGCCTGACTACTGCTACTGTTCACATACAATCATGTGCCTTTAGACACATTACAAATTATTTTGTTTACTCGTCATAACACAAAATACAATATAATTCACTACTTTGCATGCATTATTTGGAACAGTTAAATGTGGCTATATTTGACACATTTTGTTTTTTGTGTCATTGATGTTATTTTGCAAGAAGGCTGCGCCCAGTATAGCGAGCTCGCTATCTCCTCAGAGGTTTGTTTTGCTCCTCCCGGTTTGCAAAGCATTTCTTTTGAAATTAACCTTAAACGAGTGTGGAAACAGTTGCGCTGCAAGTTCACATTTTTTCCCAGCAATAGTGCTGAAGCGATGTTGGTTTTCTGATGACCACTTCAGGCACCGTCTGCTTCCACATTAAGCCGGATTTTAAACTATTGGCTTTCGTGAATTGTCTTGTGCTTACGGAAATGCACTACAGATATTTATGTTCTGAATGTATGCGGTTTTCACGGACGCGGTCCGCTGTTACCATAGGGTGTCTACGGCTGTTGCCGCATGTGTTGCCCGCAAGTACTTGGCTCTGGCTAGTAGCATAATGTTGATCCGAGTTTTAAAGCGTCTGCCTGTCTGGTTTGACTGCACTGGCGCTAGATCCATATAGTTCTTTGGTGGTGCCACGAAATGTGCGTCATTAATTGAAGTTTCTACTGTTATACTTGTACTACTGCTTCGAGATTTGAGCGCTCATGCTTCAAACTGTTCGATTGAGGCTTGTGCTGTTGGGCAAGTTGGTTCGACATCAAGGCCAAAATGGACAACACACACGACTCAATTTCGTCGTTGCCTTGGCGCTGGTTGCCTAAATCATTATTTTTTATCCTTTACTCTGTAAGCGGTCACACATCGATGATAAGTATTTTTGGGGGGGTTTGGTATGTCGTTGCTATATTTATTTGTAGCTGTGGGGCCGACCAGTTGTAACTTACTGCCTCCCCCATTAGATATCCACTGCAAGGCAGTACAAACTACAATCGAAACATGCAAATTCTAGCTTTGTAAAACATATGTACACTTGGTTAGCAAGCCTGGCTTTTTGCTTGATGGTAATAGAGTGTTTGTTTGTAAATAGATGAAGAGCCGCAAAGTGGTTCGCTCACCTAAGCCAGGGAAGCCACATTTTGGTCAAAGTGTTTTTTTTTTCTTTAGAAATAGCAATACAGCATACCCTACATACATACACCAGAGCAGATGCATGAAACTTTTTTTTTTTAACCAAATTATAACAGCTCGTGCGTGCTGTTCAGATGTCATTGCCGTGCAGTAAACAAATTGAAGGAAATTGCCTGTCTTTGTTGAAATTGTGTGTTCTTGTGTTTTTCACCGGTACATTAGAAAATAAATAGTGCTTCAATCAGTTTGACTTCTGCTGTGTAATTTAAGACGTCATAAAGTCCTTGTTAAATTTAATACTGGAGTGCTCTGCCAATAGTCATCTTAAATATTGTGGTTATCCTTTCATGCCACAACAAAAAGGAAACATACTAAATGTATATGCAGCATGAATGAAGACGAGAGTTCGGTTGCTAAGAAAGGGGACAGCTGGACAACTGCCATAATGTGGGTACAGACCTCTTCAGACTTGAGTTACAGGTAGGATATGGCCTACAAAGCACAGTTCAAGGAAGGATGCTGACAATTGTTTGCTGCTGCTAGGTTAAATGTACCTTTTTGGCCCAGAAACCATAGTCCCCAGAGTTCATAACATTTTCACAACTATTTCAAGCTTATTGGTTCCATCAAAACCTATGGTACCTACCAGGCTGTTTGATAACACACATCCACAAGCTTTTGTCTGTAGAGGGTGCTAGGAAGTTGCTAACAGATATGGCCTACAAAGCACAGTTAAAGGAAGGATACTGACAAATGTTCATTGCTGCTAGGTTAAATGTACCTTTTTGGTCCAGAAACTGTAGTCACCCGAGTTCAAAGTGCATGAATGCATATTCATGTGACAGCCCCACGATGCCTTCCTTGTTCACTTCTGTAAGGGATGCCATAGAGAGTAGCGGCACAGTTGATTTCAGAACTCCTCAGGTGTGTCAATTAGTAATTTTATGAAGCTGGTATAATTTCATCTCAGTGTGACGTTTGTATCTTTTGATAACAGCTTTTACCGACAAAGACGAAGGACTTGCATGAGATCCTGCGTAGCCCCTGTGCTAACATTTTTTTAGCCTTTAATGACCGCACCCTAGAACTCAGTTTGACTGAGAAGGAAGTACTAAACGTTTTCAGGTATGTTGATGATTTTCTAATAGTTATTAAAGAACAGAAAGATTTGACCTACACAGATGCTGTAAGCCCAGTTTTAGCCAACTTTCAAGACGAGGGGCAGGGATTGTGTTTTACCCGTGAACTCCCTTTGCGAGGATATTTTCAGTTTAAGTATAGATTTAAGTATTACCTTGGGCAAGCATCATGTGTGTTGGCAATACTCGCCTCGAGCACGGAAGGAGCTGCTGCCTTATTCCTCGGCTCATTCAAAGACTGTGAAACGCGCTATTGCTAACCTCTGCCTTGGGTCTGCTCTTGTGAAGTCGTGTGAACATACTATGCAGGCGAGCTTTGAAAAGCAAGTGGATTGATTTGCTATGGCGGGGTTCCCAAGCTCGGTAATCACTGGTGATGCTGAAGCCTTCCTAAGGAAAACCAAACGTGTAATGTTCAAAAAGTCGTGCGAGACAAGAAAGTCAAGCGTGTAACCAGAAGTGGTACCCTATGTTCACAGGGTTCCGCACAATGTGAAAAAGGTTCCACGAAAGCTTGCACAATTATGCGCGCGCATTGCGAGCAATGAAAAGGAGGGCGCTTGCAGCAAAAAACATAGCAAGCAGTACGTGAAGTGCTGCATAGGAGTAATATGTGAGATACCACTGGCCTGCGGAAAAGCCTATGTGGGCCAATCGAGGCGCCAAAATATGCGTGCACTGAAAGATATGTGAACCACGGTTTCATGAGATAAAGATTCTGGGCAGAAGTAGAGATTTGAAGGCATGCGAGGTCTTGGAGGCGTTTCACATAAGAAAAAGAGGGAAAGCGTGTGAGTGGTTCATGTTCACCTTTTCAAGACTGAGATGACATATCTTGAACGGTTTGTTTAATGCGTCGTGTTGTTGTTCATGCGCGTGCCTTAAAATTTCTATATATTTGCTGCCTTGGCAGTGAATAAAGGCCAGATGAATTTAGCGCTCGTCCTGCGTCATTCTCTCTTGTGTCACTTCTTAGCACTATTATTTTCAGTCTCGAACAGTATGCACTATTTAGCCCAAACTGACATTCTTCTAAACCATGTTGGCTATAGGGGCCATATGTGATAGAAAATATATTTAGAAAGCTGTGTGTTCATAAGTCACTGAGAACAAAATATATCAAAAAGGCTGCGTTAATCATATCTGGTTCACTTTTCATACCCTTCTACTTTAAGATGACAGACATGGAGTACGACTGAAATCGACAATATGCAGGGATTGTCTGCCAACTTGAGCATCACAAGAATTTTGTACCTTTTTTCCAGCTTTACAGGACACAATAACAGATTTTTTTGCAGATAGTGACAGTGTAGGGCAGTATTGTTTATGCATCCAGAAATTACGACACCAGAGCTTAATGGTTTTTGCTTGGTGCATGTGAAGAAATGAAGCAGGAATAAGTTCTTAACAGAGGTCCATATTTTAAAGCAATGAAATTGCTCATGGATGTTTTTCTCAATGTGAAAAATACAAGTTTATGTTAATGAAGCAATGAAACTGAATTGAAAATGAAAAATAAGTTATGTATAAACAAAGACGGAGGGTAAAAAAAGTAGGAAAGGAGAAGCTCGGAAGCACTTCACATTTTCCATTGTGGCCATGGAAAAAGTCTGGCTCTTCTGGACGATGACACCGGCTAGGCAGTTTCCATCAACTTTAGCCTCAGACCATTTGTGCCAAGTGAACACCTTACTGCAACATTTCTAACTAAATACCACTATTGATGGTACGTCTATGGAAAAGTTTCGCTTCTCGTCTTGCAACTCATTACATGATGGAGCTGAAATATGTTCCGCTTATAATAAAGTTGGCTATGAGCTTCTCACACTTTTTGACAGTTTTCACTGGTGCAGTATGCTACTGTGAATGGTACAGGCGCCCAAATCTTTAACTGGCGTGTGCGAGCGGCGACTTTTCTGTGCGTCAGCGCCATATGACGGAGCGAAGTTGGAAACAGGATGAGGCTAAGCGCATGCTCACAAAGCACGCTCAGCTGGACGGAACAGCCTGGTAGACGACGCATCCAGCTGAGCGTGCTTTGTGAGCATGCGCTCATCCTGTTTCCAACTTCGCTCTGTCATAGGGCGCTGACGCACAGAAAAGTCGCCGCTCGCGCACGCCAGTTAAAGATTTGGGCGCCTGTACATCTGGGCACTCTATTGATGTGCACTCCATTGGTGTCTTATTCATCACATGCAGTGTTTATTCCCTTCAAATTTAATTTATCCTAAGAGTGGCACAAGGTTGCTGCTGCAAGGTGCATGATGCAAACCAGCAACTTTCACTTGATGTACTAGTGGTGAAAGTGTGTTGCTATTGCTAGGGGGAAGGACTATACAACCAAGGCACAGCAGAAGCCAAATATTATAGTGATTGTGGATAATCCAGCCAGAATTCTAGTTCATCGGGACAGTTTGTCCATATCGTAACAGTAGCAACTAGTGGCTGCATGGGCAGCAAGAGCGCAAGTATGCTGCAAAGGTTAAAACATGCCAATGATAGTACCTTTTTTGCTTCATGCACATTGGCTACAAATGAATTACTTCTTCTCTATTCCTCTATGTGAAAACAGTCACTGACTTTGTTTCATGCATTCTGTCTCGCTTAACTGATCAGTACAGACATATACCTTCACCGGACATGGCACTTTGGGCTGGTGGCAGAGAGAAATGGATTAATATATTGTAGCAACAAATTGTCATCACTTACTTTGCAAAAAAAAGAAACTTGCTTGTAGAAGTTGAACCCCTTATACCACACCAAAAGAGCAACAAAAAGCTGTTTAGTAACCATGCAAATTAACGAAACAAAACTCGCGAGTGCAGTCAGAGGCAGCAGATGGCGACAGGGCATAACGAAAACAAGATTGTTCTGAAAAGTGCCACATGGCTGTCATTTATCGAAAAAGTAGCATACAAAAACAATGTTTCATACTGTAAAGGTCACTTCCTCTGATGATAATGCGGGCGATCTCCAAATTTTGGAATTGGTTTCCAAGATCAAATAAAAAAGGGCGTGCATGTCATTCATGAACGCGGACGAGTAACGAACTTCGTGCTTTACACATAACCAAACTTCAATCACAGCTGTTTCATTTAGAGCTTGCAGAAGCCGCACATTACTGTCAGTAGAACAAAACACGTCATCCCGAAAGCAGCCAAGTGTTTTTGGTCTCCGCACTTTCATTTCATTGCCGCCTTGCGAAATGCACAAATCACTCTCACTGCATGCACGGCGGAACGTGTCTGCACGCAGTAGAGGCGGTCAGAAAGCACAGCTGCGGACGGTTTGCTTTTTTTTAAATGCAGGTCTTTTCTTCACCGGAGGGCGTAAGTAATACAGTCGTACCTTAGTGGGGATCTTGCCGAAATACAAGGCTTGGGTTACCTCATAAAATAGATCGCATTTCGGGGCCGATTTGCATGTAACCGGTATGTAACAAACCTGCGTCTGAGCCACGAAGGGCTTCGTGGAGCGGCCTTGCGCCAGCGATTGAATCAATGCACAAATCGCATTTAGTTCATCCGGGGCAAGACAAGATGACTAGCCGCATGCGGTCTTTGGAGAAAACTCGCGGCACAAGTATAGCACAAGAGCGCGCACACACATCCACGCAACAACGCGCATCGCGCACTGCCACTGCTGCCACCACAACACGGGCGCCGAGAAAGTGTTGGCCGAGGTAGCCGAAGCCCACGGGTCGCTAGCGTGGAATGGGGGTGTCGGCCGCAGCTCGTAACAGCCAGCCGACGGCCTCTTCTCCCTCTCCATCTTCGTTTTCCCCCTCGCGCCGCATCCGTTTGTTGGGATCGGATATACGCGGCCGGGCCATGCCGCGCCGCCGCTTGTCTGCTTTTACTGTCCGCAGCTACCGGCCCCGTGCACTGCTCCGTGGCTTTACGTTTTCTGCTTCAGTGACCGCGGCGCTGCTGCCAGCCGATGTGTACGCCGCTTTTGGCTCTGGTTTACGAAGGGCAGTCGTTGACCGCGAGGATGGGGTCCACAGATTCCGCTCACTCTTCTCATTTGTGCTCTGAGTGATAACTATCGGCTGTCGGCGTGTTCCAAAGGGATTCCCTGAAGAATCTCCCTAATATTCTCCCGAACAACTTCCGGTAGGGCCTCTTATTGGAGCTCGTCTGAGACCTATTCTGAGATAGGCTCTATAGGGGAGAATTCTTTTGGCTTTCAGAGGGGTTCTTGCGAGGAACGCGTGTTAATGCCTCTTTCGCGGAGGCATTCAGTAGCTTCCATTGTGCACTGGCAGCACGGCGCCATAACTGTCACTGTTCGCGAAGGCCCATTGCTTCGCGCCCTTCGGTACAGTGCACGTTTTTGTATGGCTGTACCAGACACCCGAGCTTCTACGCCCCGCAGGGTAGAGCTGAACGCGAGTTTTCTGCACCACGGGTGCATATTTGAGCGTCCAGGGGCGATCGGCATTTAAAGTGTACCTCCATGCGTTTCTCGTATCCTCTGGAATGCTATTTGGCCATAGTCTGGACTCGAGCACACGACTGGACAGCAGGGCGACCATACAACCGTCTTAGGTTGTGCGACGTGTGCGTGTAGGGGGTAAGTGATCGGTCGCGTGTTGGGCCTAATTGAAGCTGCCTCTCGCGAAGGAGGTCACCAGTGACCAGTACGGAGAGAGAGTGATTGTAGGGGAAACAATGGGCCTCCCTGATAGCGCGCTCTTGGCCTTAATGCGCTCACTTTGACGCCCACGTAATCGCCTCGTTTCTTGTGGCACGCTATCTGAAAGGACATCCCGGTCCTGTCTGCGTTGTTCGCGTATACTTATCTCTGGCTGCCGAGTATTTGTTGAATGGGCGAATAATGGCGTGGGAAGGATTGGTGCAAAGCCTTGTACAGTGTCGGGGCTCATGCAACGCTAGTACCTCTCAATATTTTAATTCCCGTAGGAACAAAGTGGCTTTTTGATTATGGATATACCTTGGCAGGTACGTTTAAAAACAAAATTAGGCAAAAGTAAATCATCTCTTCGCTCTTAAGTGCGTATGTTGCCGAGGAAATACTTTTGGCCTGGATGGATACTAGCTGAGAAATTAATATTTAGGCGTAATCAACAGATATTTCCTATGTGGCCTCAAAAGCGCCACCGCACTTTTTTAATATTTTCTCCATTAGGCTATCGTCAAATTGCGTGAGGTCCGGTCAGGAACAGAATAGAATGCTTTTGTAACAAGGTGCCCCATCGTCATTTAAGTGATGTCAATTCGACTCTTGTCAATATTTATAGAAGCTTGTTCGCTAGAACAGTGGTGGCACTGGCGGGCATGATAAAGAAAATCGCAACTACCAGCTCTGCCTTTCAGTGCGCTTGGTGTCTGCTGACCGAGTTTTCTATGATCGTTCACCAATACCACTAAACCGTATGGCGGTGAGTGGTAGTACGCGTTATCCACACAGGCAGTGTTGATACCTCTTGGCCAACGATTGGCTTTATCGAGTCGACTTCTGGTTCTCCACGGAGTCTCATCATCAGATGTGTCAGGACATCTGCGTATGTGCTGTTGCCGCGGGCTCGGCTTTGATTTAGGTTGCGCAGTATCCCTAGACAACTCGCGAGCCATCAAGCTCGAATGAACTCGGGCTGCGACGGATAACCTGCAACTGGGCATCTCGTATTTCTCCCTCGACATCCGGGCTCGTACACTATCTCGCGCTTGTCGGCTCCGCGGGTAGTGTGGGCTGCTTTGCATGGAACGCCGCCAGGGCATCCCAGCGGCACACATGTGTGAGCCATAAATGGCGGCGCCTTGTGGTCCCCTTCCTCGGCGCTGCGTCCTTCGACGGCTGTTTTATCGCGCGCTGGGGCTCCAACGCATGCCAACACGAAGGCGGCTAGGCGCAACGCAGAGACGGAGGACTGGTCTGCCTGCGCGTGCTGCTGCTGCACAACGCGGGGTCTGCCAAGGGCGTTGGCCGCCTCTGTGGGGCGGGCTCCCTGCGATGCGCGCCAGTATCCGTCGGGCTGCTTTCGGAGAAGCTTGCGCAGAGCGACGCCTGGAATGTGAATGGACATTCACGCGTTTCCCCGTTTTCCTTGCTGCATACTTTCACGACCACAGCCAACGTGCACAGCGGAATGTGCTGTCTTAGTAGTTGAAGGAAACTAACTGATCTCGGAGAAACGCTAGCGAATGCCAAGGCAGTGCGAGATCAATGCTGATAGTTAGGCCAGATCGGGTGCGTTCATTTTTGGATTTTGCAGTGAAAGAGGGCAGACTTGGCGGACTCGTCTGCTTCGCTTGTGTTCTGTCTGCCGTCCTTCATTGCGTGCAGTTTCAAACATTCACCACGTTACAGCTTCGATCTTTGACAGCGCCTTTGTGCTCCCGCGAGATTTCCTTTATCCGATATGCTAATAGCCGGGAAACTTAGTCCTTGCACTTAACGAAACCTGTTTGTGCGCCGGTCTTTTCATATGCACTCGATGATGGTTGACAATGTTTTTCGACCTACTCCTCGTGTTCTCCGCACGTTCTTCCTCATCGCACAGGATTCCACGTTTCCGACGCAGTCGCACGTCTCGAGAGAACCTTCCTTCACGCTGCGTCCGCCTGCGTTGCGCGAATACCGGATGAGACGGGAATTCTCCGAGCGCTGCGCGCGCTTGCATACGCACTAGTGCTTGCATCAGTGAGTGCGTCGCCAACAGCTTCAGTGGCCTTCCACTACTTTAGAGTGAAGGTCACGTGCTTGCCTATGTTGCTCTTGTTGATGAGTTAATCAGCCCGCACTGCCACTATTCGGGTAAGCTATAGGCAGCAATGGCTACAATCGTTTTTCACCCCTTTCTGCGGTTTCCGCTATCACGTCTGTGGCCAAGTCAAATAATCGACTCATTCCGGTCGATCAGTGCGCGTTTCCGACTTTCTTCGAAAAGAAACGCATTTTCGCACTTCGCGACAGAGTGTCACCGATGTATAGAGAAATCTGCAGGGGAATAACTTGGGGTCTGCAGGAAATCCTAGGCGGCCAGCATTGCGCTATATGGGGGAAGAAAAGGGCCAGCGTCTTCTTCGTAAAATCCCCGTCTCGATTCCAAGGACACAAGGCCGGCAGTGATGTACGAAATACGTAAATCGAAGGTGATATGAATAAGGCTGCAGAACTGCTAACGGGATGTGCGTCCATCCTTTCTGTTGTGTTTTGCTTCGCGGTCCCGCGCGCTTATGAGTTTGTTATTTGCTGACTTCCGTTTTTTTGTATCACTTGCAACGAGCGGCGTCGGTCGGAAGAGCAACGAGGAATCATGTTTACTGACACATTCACCAAGGACCTTTTTTTTTTTCTCCCTCTTATGGCGCTCGCCCCTTAGCGTTCTTTTTTGCGTTAATGCACCGAGGAATATATCGCATACGTTATACAACCTAGTGCCCAAGGCTGCTAGGCTTTAGGCGTATTACTGGCAGTGTACGCAAAGCGTTTGGGGCAGCGTGTTCCTGTATGTACACGCGCTTGACGTTGCGAGCGCGCTAGTAGGGCGCCAAGGTTCCTCCTGCATCTCCTGCAGTGCCTAAACCAGTTATATCGCACGGATGCTCCGACCGCAATCAGTAGGGGTCCCCGCATAACCCCGCAATCGCTTATCACCGTCCTTATATTGAGGCAGCGAATATTTCTTTTGCACGCTTACATATTAAGTCAGTGACGCAGGTTTCCATTAAACTGTAATGCTCGAGTGACGGCAGCTGCACTGGGTGGCGTTCGCAACCCTGACCTCAGCTGCATCCTAATTGATGCAGAAAACCTTTCGTTGCCAGTCAACGGGAGATAACGTTATTCAATGGGCGGCGGAACTTTGACGGCGCAACCCTTGGCGCCGGATCCTCGGAACAGCTGCTGAGATGTGTCTTTGTAACATCTTTATTTCACATTTAATGAAGTCTCTCTCTTTATCACCCCCTCTCTCTCTCGTTTATTCGTGCCAGGTGGTGATTGATGGTGTAGTCGGCGTTGTGCGTGTCGATGTGGCTTCTCGCGTGAACGCGTGCATCTTGATGCGAGACCCCAGCGCGACGTTGCCCAATAGATGATACTGTATTCCACGGGTACATGAGGGTTGGTACCAACTACTAGGTGAGGGACGTAGCTCACGGTGTGCGAAGGGGACTTGCGGTTTTTGCGAATTGACAGGTGAGCTCATTTCGACTGTACAGTGGAATAAAAGTAGCGGGTACTAGTCGCCTCGTGGGGCTGTCGTTGCTGTATACAGGAGTCTCTCAGTAACATTATTCTTTTTTTTTATTTAATCGATATTTGTTGCCTCAGGGCATCAGTAGGGTATGCGATGAAAGATGAATAAATGATTAAATGAATGGAAAAACGTTGGCTGATTTTATGAAGTGTAGGAGTGAGCGATGATTAACGTTCTCATACTGAGACTAGCTTTACTCGTGTGGAGTGGATTGACAACGGCAGCGCGATGTGGCCGGTACGAGCGGTCTTGGGCCACACAAACGACGCGCCATTTTAATGATAAAAAAATAAGACCCAACTCCGCCAAATGGGTGGCCTGAAGTGTTTTTTTTTTCTTTATTCGTTTTTCGCTGTACTACCCGCGGAGGTATTTCTTGCTACACGTGTACCGTGCTCCTTGCGAGGCGCCGGGCCCGTCCGCCGCTCCCTCCAGCGCTGGTTCTTCTCTTCTGTCCAGTGCGCCCCAGTCGCGGCACTGCGCTCTGGAGAAGAATTCAACGAGGGCAGATCTCTGATTGCGTGCGCTCCGGTTCCCGCTTCCGCTAGTCCCGCGCATAATCGATGGGACATGCGGGCCTGCAGTCGTGTCTTCCTCTTGAGAAAAAAAGTTTGTGTGTGTGACTAGGCGGATGGAGAAACGGGACACCGCCTTCGGACGGCCGGGCACTGCATAATGATAAGCGAGCGTGAAGAAGCAGGGCCGTTGGCATGAATTGTTTCCTGTGATCTCGTTTCTTACTTCTATTTTTCTTTTATTTGTTTTTTTTCTACTCAGCTTCGTCCTTCGTCCGTGGCGTGATTTCGAATCAATTTGGTTTTCTTCTTTACTATGTGAATGCAGTTAAGTTTGCCCTCTTCGGGGAGTTGCGATAGAGCGTAATGGACGGCAGTGTTTCGCCGTCGATGTCGTCTATGCAACGGGGTCGAGCTTGGGAGGTTCAGTAAGACGTTGAGTCGCAGTGCGTTAAAGCAATACACCCTTCCGGCATCGAGGACGCTGGTTTCCGGGGCACGTCTGTTATCAATCGTCTTGTTAGTTAACGGCCTCTCGGTTGTGAAGTCAACAAAAAGTTGAAACACGTCCGGTGATGCAAGGCGCACTCCGTAACAGCGCTACTTTTGCTTACGGTTGGTTCAGTGCATTTCAGCGGCAAGCATAAGAGCACGCGCGATAGCCCGTGCACAAAACTGGTTCACGAAGGCTTTCTCCGTCGGAGTCGCAGTAGCATATAACGGGAGTGGGTTTCGCGCGAAATTAGCGCCAAGCGGTCGCCCGTGAGATGAGCGATTTGTTCGCAAACGAACCAGCACGCGTAACAGGAAGACGAAGTTCGCGCTTTGGGGCTGTTAGAACGCGCAAAGTCACGACATAAGGCGCCGGAGAAAGAGAGAGGGGAGGATATTGGAGAAAAGATGGACGGAAATAACTCGATCGCTGGCACACACTTCGACGTGCTCTGTACACCAGCAACAACAGCAGCAGCAGGCGCGCCGCCTCCAGCGCCGCGGAAAATTGCTCTGCCGTCGGTGCAGCCCTGGCGCGGTCTCGGAACCGCAGAAGCCGCGGGAGCGTCGGCTCGATCTAACTAGCAAAAAAAAAAAAAAAAAAAAAAAAAAAAAAAAAAAGAAAAAAAAAAAAAAACAGCTGAATCTGCGCGAAATGTGCGAGAGAACGGGGAAAGATTGAGGAAAAGTGCGGGGAGCCGCGCCGGGCAGCAGCGGAGGCGGTCCGACGGACCGTTTCAAGTTTTTCTTTTGCGGATTGCTTTCTTCGCCAAGTATGCGGTCAGAGGAAAAAAAAAAAAAAAAGAATCGTTTCCCGAGAAGCGCTTCTCGATAAGCGGAGACGAGGCAAAACGACCTGCGAATAAATAGTGAAAAGGCTGGCTTCGCTGCCCAGGAACGCCGAAAGCCGTCGGTATTTTTATATTGTATTCTCTATCTCGTTTGAATTATATAATGAAGATGTGGCTGTCTCGTACATTTCAGTGACAGTGACGTGCTTGGCAGTCCTTGGATGCCGCTTAAGCTGACGGCAAAGGGCGAGAGCACGAAAGCAGCGGAGGGATATTTGTGTGTTGTTTCATTTATACCGTGTAAACATATAGACGGACAGATTGCACACGATTTCTACACTGTTGTGTGGACTTCAATCGCCTTCTGTAGTTGGCTCAGCCCGTAGGAGGAATGTCTCTGGAATTGAAGCACCAATAGCAAGCATGCATGGGGTTCTCTAGTGCTGTTTTGAGATGGAACTCGGATGAAGTCAGCTGCTGATACTACAAAGCTGTCGTCGGGGCAGTTTTCAGCGCTGAAGATGCTGTATTTAAGATGTTTCTCGTTTTCTTATCATATTTCGATTTTGTAGCGTTTTCGTAACCGTCCCCTGTACGTTTGAGCGCTCGCCTGCGATTTTCCTCTCCCAGGCGTAGTTTGATCACTCGTCTCTGAGATCGTCGGGTTGTCCTTCACCGTGCATGGACGTTGTTTACGTGCTGACTTTTCCCTTTTGAAACTAGCCATTTTAGGGGTAGAAAACGAGCGAACCTACGTTCTACACCATGTTTTCTCGTGTGATGCCGCCGCTCTTTTGCTGCCACTAGTGGCAGTTCAGCTTAATGCGTAATGTTGGGAGGTCCACGGTGGCGGTGCGATGGTCGCAGTCTTCGTGTCGTCTGGCTTTCAAGTCGGAGCTGTTGCCTATCAGATCTCCGCCCATGTCTGAGATCGCCAGCCTGCTGGCCTGTTCCGTGCCGTTCAAAAAACCAAGAGTGCAGCGGTAGTGCGGTGTTTCTCTTAGAGTGAGCCTCGCCCAGGTCGCCCGCTTTCCTACGGGAAGGTCGGCGAGGTTCAACTTGGATTTTGCAGTGAGGGCTGATATGCTTTTGAAACTTTGTCGACGGTCGGTTCCAGGTAACCTCGGTGTTATTCATGCGCGCTTGAAAGAACGGGATGTCTCGATAGATCGTGACTTGTGTGAGAGCTCTCCTCTTGCGTGAATTGTCCACTTGCTGAAGTCCATGCATATCCCGATAGTTCTGCATTCGCGAAGGGTTTAAATCGCTTCTGAGAAACTCAAAACGAGTGCCATTTTTTTTTTTTTTTATTGCGAAGGGAATACTACGCCAGGCTTCGGCCCGACGCGTAGTCCGTAACCGCAGTCACGAATGACCTTGAACAGCCGCGAAGAACAAGAACACTTGGTCACCCGCAGCTAATGCTTTCGCTCCATATTCGGTTCAGCAGCGTTGAACCCTTCTCATTCTTTTTTTTCCTGAACAGGTAAACGTTCGTACCCTGCCACATACCATGCAGGTTTGAAATAACTTTTATAATTCCTGAAGCGACATCAGTTGCGCCGGATTGAGACAGGCCCCTTAATAAATAAAAACTGCGCACAAAGCATTACGTCATTAGCTGGTGGAGAGGTAAGTTAGAGCGTAATGTAATAATCTCCGTTTGAGACGCGTTGGGCGGAGAACGTTTCTGAGACAGTTGCATATCAGATCTGTAACTAGTAACAAATCCCTTTCCTTTGACAGTGAATCTGTATGGCCATTGTAAGGTATTTTGTGGTTGGAGTTAACGGTCTGAGAATGTTCGAATTTGGCGAATATCAAATCAAATCTTTATTAATTTCAATCGCTGGACTACCTACCAAATATTGCCCGTTCGAAATTACTTAAGATTTTCAGATTATATTTTCAAGTGTTGTGGCAGTTTTCGAAAAAAGATTAACACCGCCCGCTCTATAACGCCGCGCCACTTTCTTTAGCTAGTGCTGTTATCCATCTTCGAGTGCGGGAGTGTGGGTTCGATCCCCTGTGCTTCCGGGAATCCGGAAATGCTTCCCGTAGCCAAGTGGCCGGGCTCAGCTGTATTGAACGTCTTATCAAATTTGTAGTTGATCTCACCTTGCGTAAAGAAAAATACTTTGTACCATGGTGCTCTTCGGCCGAAGCTGCATTTGCTCTACAAAAGCACAATATGTCATCATCAGGTACCTGTATGTGTCTTCGTGCGGCTTTTGCGTCCCTACATTGTGTGCAGTGCTATTTGGTGGCTCCAGTGTAGTTAAGGCGCCTTATCGCAGCGCCACCGCTAGAGCTTCGCTGGTCTCGCTCGCACGGCAGTCCAAACTTCCTTGCAATAACCGATTTGTGTTCGTTTTTTTTTTTATTTTTTTATTTATTTTTTTTTTTTTGCCACATCATTCGCGGTGTATTCAGTGAACGAACTGCTCTTTTGGTTTCCCCTTCGGTGTCAAAAACATTGCTCGCACACCCCTGCGTAGTTCACATACGTCGTTTTCGGCCCTGCTTCTCTTCAGAGGTGCATAGTTTAATACTTTTCGACGCCGCTGCGCGGAACTACAGACGCACTTCATCCTCTCATATTTTCTTCGTCTTACTGGCACGACCGCGCATGGTGAGAACGGCATACCGACGTTGCATCCTTCTCTCTGTGGCGGTAACTATCCCCCGCCGAGCCGACTCGTTGACTGCACTGACAACCGGCTTCTCACGCGCTCTTTCTTCCACTCGCATTACCGGAAGCGGTGGCGCATTAAGGACTCGGTTATGCACGAAGCGTGCGCGCCTTCCATTGTGCAAAGTACGGGGAGACTGCCTCATCTGAGGGCGGCGCCCGACTGAGGAGCACCACTCGGACGCTGAGTTTGCGGAAGATAGTGATCCGCAGTTTCTCACGGGTGAGAGGGGATTGCAATACACTTCGCTGCTTTCAGGCAACACTCGCATATCCAGGGCGATGGTGGCGAAGAAGTGAACGCGGTCGGGGGATCATGCATTTTTACGTGCCGGTGCCCGCATGAACAGCGAGCGATAATCCGAAGATACAATTCAGCATATTTTGCTAGAATATAACAGTATCTACCACATTCCGATGCGGGCACAGCCAGTATGGCGTGTTCGCTGACTGCGCAGTGATATGGACATGTGCGCTACGACGTCTGCATGAAACAATTGAGAAGGGGGGAGGGGGTAAATTAACGACTTTATTTGCGTGAAATATGGGGTTTAACGTCCCAAAGCACAGGTGGGGCTACGGTCGAGGAAGGCCTAGAGGGGCTTTAGAAGCCGTAGTACGATACAGGACTGCAGATTAAATTAGTCTTCCCGGGGTTCGTTGACGCCCACTGACACGGTGCAGCACGCAGGTATCATTCATTATTTTATTATAATTGTCCTCTACCTCTAAATTGCCTGGGTCCCGCCGCTGTGGCGCAGGGGTTAGGGCGCTCATCTGCTGTGCCCAAGGATGCGGGATCAAATCCCAGCCGCGGCGGCCATTTTTCAATGGAGGCGAAAAGCAAGGCGCCTGAGTGCTGAGCGATGTCAGAGCGCTTTAAGGGACCTCGGGCGGTCGAAATTATCGGAGCCCTCCACTGCGGCGTCCTTCAAAGCCTGAGTCACTGTGCGACGTTAAACCCTGTAAACTAAACCAACCAAATCTGACCTAAAACAGCTATGTTCAAAAATATCTCGACAACCATACCAGGTGGGTGGTGAAATCGACGTAAGCCGTGTGGGGGATTAGGCATTTGCATGGCTCTGTGAAGAAAGTACAGTGTTAAGTGCACTTCACGGGAATGTTTAAGGCATGACTCTGTTTCCCGTGGCTCGCGCAGCATCTTGTACTGCTTACACAGCTTGAACGGACACTGTGGCAAGGGGCCTAATAGTATTCCAAGTGCAGCGACCCTGCGTGACCAACCTGGAGATCATGGCTGCCCGCGATGCGAGACCAGGTCTGCCTTGCTACAAAACAGATAAGGAGACAGACGTAGAGAAAAAAAAAATAATAAGCAGGAAGGGAAAAATTATTTTTTTCTAAGGAATCCTTTTTGGAGCCTTCGGAGAGGCCAGCGGGCTTCCTGGTTGGCACACATGCATACACCGGTCCCTCTCGCGTGGCATTCCTACAGCCTTCCTCTGTGGCTTCCGTCGTACGCCCCTTTCCTCTCGCGGTCTTTTTTTATCATCCCTCCGGGGCCGACGTGCCGAAGAATCGATGCAAAACAGTGTCTGTGCACCCTTACCGCGCGTATTCTTTTTCGAAGCGAGTGATCGGCCAAGCGTATCGGACGTTAGTGCCGCGCGCGCTTGATTGGGATTTTCGCCTCTGTCTGGTGTGTTCAGTGCGTGTTGTATGGGGCGCCAGATTAGACACAAGATCTCCGCTCCCTTGCCTCGTTTCATTTTTATGTCTTTCTAGTCTTTCTACATTTTGTTTCTGTCCGTGACCGCCGTGCTAGCTGGCTTCTGCCGTGCGTGTAGCGTGACGCCGGCATCTAGAAGTAGTCTTGTATCCCGCGAAGCAGCGCGTTCTATACTGCGTCGGGGAAAATGTAGAAGCCTAAAAATAAGGACTCCCCCCCCCCCCCCCCCCCCCCCCTCCACCCCACCCGACGCTGCCGCAGCCGTGGCGACTGCCTTTTGTTCTGAGCAAATTCGGTGCCGCTTGAGGGCACGCATTTCTGTTTGTTTTATCGGATACTTTCGCACTTGGCGTTTTTCGCTTTGTTTTCCCTTTGTGGGCCACGAGACAGGCGACGGTTCGCCCATTCCTCGGGCCGTGTTAACTAGCGATTTTCCAGCGGCTTCTGCGTGCTCGCCTCTTCGGGTCACGGTGCGGCGCGGCCTTGGAACGAGTTTGTGGGCCTCTCTTTGTGGCGGCGTTGTTAAGGATTACACGCTTTGGGTTACAATTGTGTCGCACGTAGACGCAAAGGGACAGTGGGATTGTTCGTAGCGCTGGTCTCGTGCCTTCCGGCGGAGGGGTGTAGAAAATGGACGCATTAGCCGGGTATTAGAGTAAATATCGACGACTGCCGACCTCTGTAGATGGCCCTCGGAAACGTTGGATGGTTAATCATTGTCCAATGAAGCATAGTTAAGAACTTGACCACATGCATGGAACCATCAACAGGTAACGGATCACTGTCTAGCGCACTAGCAAGCCTGTCTGTATGTATGCGTGGCACTCTGGTATTGTGTCGGACTGTACTGATCTGCCATCACAGCTTTGTTTGAGGGGTATCAAAGGGACAGCGCATAAAGACACTTGTTCAGCTGAAGTGAAAGAACCTGCACGATGTGCGCGCAATACACCGCAGGAAAAAAAGGACGCTTGCTGCTCATTTATGTGTCTGTCTTTCTTTACGTCTTTGAAATGTATGCTAGACGGAACAAGAGCCACGCTTTTCTCCTTACACCGCCTGACGCTGAATCGTTTGTGTTTTCTCCCTCTCGCAGGAGTTAATGGCTCCGGATGCCAGCAGGCGTCTACGTCGGCGGCTGGAGCGACCAGGTCTTCTCGCCTCTTCTCCCGGGACCGGCTGAACACCACCGACTACATGCACACCCTGGCGACGCTCGACCGTCGACTGGCCATGGACGAGATCCTGGAGAAGCGGCGCCGCGCCGTCTTCCTGCAGCAGATCCGGTGCCAAGCGCCGGGAGACGAGGACGACGTGTTCCTCGAGGAGGGCCTTTTCTGCCCCGAGCCTAGCAGGTCCGCGGCGCCCTCCAACGTGGACGACACGGCCTCCGGAAGCCGTTTGCAGCAGCACGCCCTGCTTTAGGGCTGCCCTCTTTTCCACCATGTTCTCCCGTTTCTTGTTTTTTTTTTTCTTTTTTGTACCGTTGTGTACCCGTTTGTGAGCGCGCCACTACAGCGGCGGCGCAGTCTCCTTCATCTTCAACGCGAACGTGACCGTTTTCGAGTGCCAGTGACAGGCTGTATTTGAAACGGACGAAAGATGCGAGCCGCGAAAATATCCTCAATGGCCAATGACCATCCGAATACTATTGGACGAAATTTCGCGAGGGCGTCTCGACCCAGGGCCTGCTGTCCTCTCAGCAACGGCTGTCGCCCTGGCTTTCGAAGCACCGTTAGCAGCAGCACGGGATATAAAAGGGTGGAAGCGGCTGTCGCCGTATTCTGGTACACAGCCTGCACCCAGACGGCAAAAGGCCTACGTACAGAGGCCAGAAGTACCTCTTATATCCTGTTTCATGGTTGACCATCAACAGCACTGGTCTTTATCACTGTTCTGGACAGATTGCATTGTTTTAGCTCTGCAGTGATTGAAGGGGTACGGTGCGGGCTGCTAAACTTGTAAACTGTGGGACAGAATGTAGACGCGCGAGTCGGACGTAGCGAGAACCGTTGGCTTCGAAAATTAGTGTAAAGACCGCGGTGTATAGGTCTGTAAGCGTTGATTGCCGAAATAGCGACGTTGTCTTATGCGCGTGCGGAGAAAAACGAAACCAGCTAAGATCGTCTCTGGTGGCCTGCGTAGTGGGTCGTGTTCTGGTTCAGCGGGTCGGGTTCTGGTTCAGCGCGCCTAAAATCGGGCTCTTCGATTTGCCAGACTGATGGCATGGTTCATTTTGTGCAGGAAGGAACATTGCGGCGATCTTAGCCATAATTTACGACCGTTTAAGTCGCCGAACGCCGAGACACCAAAGCGTCGGGAGAATGGTGATCAGGTTCGTTCCAGGTGCCGTAATGCCCAAATCCCTGAGAGGCCGTGGAAACAAAAATAAAGAACCAGTGAAAAGGAGGGTATACTGCGGTCTCAAAATCGAAGAGATCGACGAGTAGTTCTAAAGGTTGCAATGCAAGCTCAGCGGAACACTTCTTCAGAGTACGGCTGGCTGGAGGTACTTGCTAAGGTCAAGCTCGAACAATCCGTGGCATTTGTTTGTGATTTTCCTCTCGAGCAACTGTCTCTGGCTGTCATAGTTTGTGTGTGACATGGCATCGTGCGTCACTTCATACTGTTGTACAAAACGTATCAGCTGACTCGGATGCTTGGAATGCCTTTTGTGACGACCTTCTGGTTTGTTTTACATTTAGCCGCCATACACTTGTACAAACGACAGACTAGGCTGGCGCGATCTCGGTGGCGCCTTTGCCAAATTATCGCTCTGTGCTGGAATCAGGCTCCGCGAGTACATTTTCCGATTTCCTTTTTTTTTTTTTTCGTTACCTATCAGACAATCTGCTAGTTGTCATCGCGTGTGCATCGGTTGCAGGCCGAAGCGCTTCCCACCGCGAAGCTCGTCAAAAAAAAAAAAAAAAAATCCTTTGCTGCTATCAATGTTCTTGCTGTCGTACGCTTGTTATAATCATTCGTCGTTACGAAATCAAACAATGCAGGCTTAATTTGAACGCCCGACATCAAACTTGAGATATTGCTCGCGCGCGGCTGATTTTTGAGATTGTGTTGATTTATGTATTCTTCGGAAGGACCAACGGTGCTGGTACATTAAGGGAAAGGCCGGTGGACAGGGTAGAGATCTGCTTTTCACGGAGCTCATTTTAAAACCTCTGTTTCGTGATGTAGGAATCGTGTGGGTTTCTTTTTTGCTTAATTTAAAGGAAACCAAACCGTCGTGTCCTCAGACGCGCGTTTATGGGAAAAAGCGCTGCGATCTGCTTTCCATAGACAACGAAGCGCATATTCTGCTGCTTAGCATCGTATCGCTACATCTATTTTTTTTTTTTTTTTCGAAAAGCAGGGACTGCGACCATGTTCAGGAAGCCCTGTAGTCTACTCATTGGTAAAGAAAAAAAGAATCGATTTGAAACCTGCGGAGCGCGCTTTCGACGTTGGCGCTCGCCAACTGGGCGAGACACCCGTTGTATTCCGAGACGTAGCCGCTTTGGCGAATCAAAAAGCGCGCCAGCTTCAGGCTGCTTGCAATGTGGCGCCATCTGTTGGAAGCGAAGACCACCAAAGGCGCACTGGCGCCAATTTGACGATCAACTTTCCTAAAACTTGCCGAAATTCGGATTATGTAAAACCCACGTAGATAGCGTATAGGCTATGCAGATCTTGCAATGGCATGCAGATGAAACTAATATTCGATGGTACAGTCTGATTTTCTTCTTTTTGACGATACGTCTAACTCGACGCAGTCGACAACCTTGACGTGGCGCTGAAAAGACAGCTTTTTTTTTTTTTTTTTTTTTTTTTTAATTCTGGTCTGCACTTCGGGGATGACGCGTGCGAAGGCATTTAAATTAATGTTGGCGGAACTCGTGGCTACAGCGCGAACATTGCTTTACGGGCCAAACAACGGACAAAACATTTTGCTCTTAGTAAGCGTCGCTACAGGAAACCTTTATGCGTCAATATCTGGTATTACCCGGTCACAGATAAGCTTCCCTTTTTCTTCCCCAGCTGAAGGTAAAATGACTGTGCTCATTGAGGCTTCGTGCCAAAGGTGTCTGATCGGGCCAGCGGCCTACGAGACCCGTCCGCGCTTTCAAGATAAGGCGCATGTTATTCGAAGTGCCTAGTTATGGACACGGCTTTTTTTTTTTTTTTTTTTTTTTCATTCTTTTTTCCTCCTCAATAGTGTGCAGGCATAGAAGAATGCTTCCAACTTAGCTGGCGGTGGAACGCAAACATTTCGTTAATTTAGAGTGATCCAACGTGCTTTTTTGAACAGCTACATGTAAATAGAGATGGCGCGAGCTTTGTTAATGGTGTCATATCGGTCGTCCCGCTGTCCTCGATAAAAACTTCCTTAGTACTTTGTTTCTTACACTTGGAATATAGCAGTTTGCAGCGGCGCACAGTGGTCGCCTGAACTTTATACAGATCGACGTTTCCGACGTCAGCTTCCGAAAGTTCGCATTGCGTCTTTTTATGTTTTGTTTTTAACGCTCAAGGCACACATTTTGCCTATCCGCCAGGCTAGTTTCTCGACGGCAGCTATGGCGGGTGTTGTGTACATTTTGGAGTGGTGTGTACGTTTTCCCCCTTCTTATATTTTAGGATACTACATGTTCCCAAATAAAGCTTAACTTGATTAGACCGAACTTTTGTTGACGCAAGACAAACAGGCTCGAAGACTTACCTCGTCTACTTATTTGTGACAGCGTCACTTTGGACGTCATTGTTGTGTGTAAGAGCCTGCAGAAGTGAATGAGGTGGATGTTTGCGAAAAAAAAAGAAAGTTATGTGGCATGTGCAACCGCTGCCACAATGCGGCGGTTTTGTTACCGTTTCCAGCTTCAGTGTCGCCTTTGGTACTGGGAAAAAGATGCTGTGACTACTGCAGTGGGTGCTGTTTCTTCATGAAGAACGTGCGTTTCCCTCCGCAGTGTCCACTGTCCGCCAATCAGATGAATATATTTTTGGTAAATAAAAAAAAAAATGACTGACAAGAAAAAGAAACCAATGTTGTCTCTTTGCATTCGTTCTACTTCGTCTCACTGCGGCTAGCAAGTTCAGATTTCTTCGAGCATTGTTTTTGGGAACAGGAGAGATGTATCAGAATCTGGCGTGGAGGAGCTGACCCTAGTGGAAACCCACTACCTCCCTTTCCCAAAAGGGAGATTTTTGCTGGGAGTATTCAACTGCGTTACCGCAGCCCGTGACGAAAGCTACATAGCCCGAGCACGCCCTTTTCTTATACTCAGTGGAATACAGCAGTCGCTTGTAGTGAACAGAATAGTTGTGTTTAAATAGTATATATTGATAGAAGACATGTTTCTGATGTAACTGCTAGCTTTCAATTTTACTCAAGGCAAAAAGCTGGGTTTCCAGAAATGCCCAGTTGGCGCTGGGTACAACTTCGGCTTAGGGTGGCTCGACGCGCGCGTCTGCGAGCATTTGCGCGCATCGCCGGCTAAGTGAAGGAACCGCACAGACAGGAGTGTGCCAGGCCGTAGGGCCTAAATATAGGACGCAATTACAGCTTTGGAAGGCCTGGTCGATAGGCTTCCCTTCGCTGCAAAAAGTCGGTCCAGGGATGCATCTGTAATCACAGAATGTGTCCTGAGGTTTGTGCAGACAGGACCAGCATGTGTGTCGGAGGCAGCAGTTTGGAGCCCATACGTATCGCGTCTGCGGTATAGCCCTGTCCCAATGGTTCACTAGTTGGGGCGCTCGGCTACTGAGCTGGGAGTACCGCGTACGGCAGCGGCTGGCGCGTTTCCACCTATGCGTAACGAAAGGCGGCAGGGCACAGCACTATGTTTGCGCACGTTCAAGACCTCTAGGTGATCAAAATTGTGTGCAGCTCTCCACTACAGCGTCCTTCATGTAGCTTTGGGACGTTAAATCCATAACCAAACCACCCGCTGTTGACGGTAGTATGGCAATTTTGGATGGGTAGGTGGGTTGAAGGAGGTGGCCAAAACAACTTGCAGCAGTGAACTGGAAGAAAGGAGGGTAGTGGAGGGGGACTGGAGGGACGTTCCGAAGCAACACCAAGTTTTACACGAACCCTATACAACTCGAGCTAGTCCCTATTTAGAAGGAAAGTGCAAAAACACACACGAAGAGAGCCCAGGGCTAGGCACGCGTTTCCTACTAAAAACTCGCTCTTTGTGTTGAGTAATCAACTCGACTCGCATTCTGCCACGTTCATGTATACAAGGCTAACGAGAGCATTGGCAAGGCCATGGGAGGGAGTGCGGGAGCTGGATTTTATGAGCGGAGGAGGACGGTGGAGGTATTGAGCTCCTTGGATACGTTTGTGTACTGGTTCTTATACTGGAATGCTAGTAGGTAGATGGTGGGTGGCAAAAATCGGAGGAAGCGGCTTAAAACAGTTTGTACGGGAAGAAACAACGCATAGAACGTCAGTTTATTCGGCCATTTCCTTTCAGTTGTGTTTCATCAATCGGTATAGGATCGACCAGTGGTAATGAACGAGTATACCTCACTGATGAAAGAACACATAATCATTTGGCTAAACGTAAACTAGACAATAAATATCAAGTCAACAAGCATACAGGAGGGAATAGGTAAGAAAGAAACAATACATACATTGAGCTGATGTGAAGAACGACGAGGGGGGTAGAGCATGCAAACGCTCAAATGTTCATTTGCCCGACCCGCCAAGGCCAGCTGGTCATGCGTTTCCAATCAGGTAAGCCAAACATTTCATTATGGGTGCTAGTTTTATTACTGGGGAAATGGAATGAAATAAAATGGTTTAAATCAAGCAGGTTGACCATGTTCGAACATAAAACAGCACAAAGTGACAAAAAAAAGTTGACAGAGGTATTTCTATGCAATTATTTAATGGCAGCCCAATTTATGTCAATTGCTGTAAAACAAAACTGCCGCTATAGTAATACTGTGAGTTTCTTGGTTTCTCGAGCTAACAAAATGTACTGAATTACATGCGTGACGACCTACAGTGATGGCACCATCACAACTCATTCTATACAGCAATTAAGCAAAATTGATACGCTCAGAATGTGTTGCAAAAACCTCGATTACCCCGCGAGATTACCCCGCAGCGTCCAAGGGCGTTACAGCAGGGGGGTTACAGCATAGAAAAAAAAAAGACATCTTCATGCACACAGTATACTTGCATTTCATTTGAACGATTCCACTCTCTAATAGATGTAACTAAAAAGGAATTAACGTAAGTGCCAGTCCGGGCATGATATTCTTGAATTTTAATAGTGTGCTCTATGCGCCTGGAGATATTAGATGTCCCTTTAAAATAGGCGTATTTGTTAATACTGGATTTATTGTGGTAAATCAAACAGGTTAAGCCTTTTCTACTGAAAAAACTGTAAGGGGCAATAACCTCACATTTTCTCACACAATCTCACTCAATTCACATAAGAAATCACGTACAAGTCGCATATAATTGCATAAGTTCTCATAGTTTCTTGTACATTATCATAAATTATGTACGATATTTTATGATAATGATGTGTACCGTATGAGACTCTATGCGATTAAATGAGCTTTTGTGAGGTTATTGCCCCGTAGAACTTTTGGTTTTTCAGTAGGCAAGCAGTTCTCAGCAGAGTTCATCTTTCATGACACGCTGTCCTTTGTTCCGAATCGTCCCAAGACGAATCTAGCTGCGCGGTCTTGAATTTTTTCAATGTGTTCAAAGGGTTCCAAACCGCACATCCAGGTTCCAAAATAGGCCTAACGCAACTCATATATGCCTCATTTTTTACATTGGTATGAGAACATGTCAAATTTCTTTGAGTAAAATTGAGTGGCTTACTAGCCCTACGTACCAAGTCGTCAATATGTGCATTCCATGAACAATCCGATGACTGCGTTACTCCTAAATACTCAGCTTCCTTACGTATTAGATCATTGTTAATCATATACCGGGAATCAATAGGCTTTTTCTTTTTGGTAAAACAGGCATGAAAACCCCTTTTTTTTACATTTAAATTCATCTTTGAAGTGGAGCACGGGGACTGAATTCGCGATAAATTTGTTTGCAAACATGAAACACCACGATTAGTATACACAACACAGTCGTCGACAAATATCCGCACAGAGGTGCAACGCCTTCAGAGAGATATCGTTTATACAATACCCAACCAAGAGCAAAACCAAGCCTTTTTATCAAGCGTAAAACCGAGCCTTGCAGAACGCCTGGCGTAACATTGAAAACATTTAATACAACGCACTGTCGCCGCTGAGACAAGTATTTTTCTATTCATTTTAGTACATAGTAGTGAACGTTTATTACTCGGAGCTTGTTAACTATACTCCCGGACAATTTTTTGTGGCTATGCAGCCAAAGCTACAGAGCCAAAATGCACTAGCTCACTGAGAAGCAGAATGATAAATTACGCGGATCGTGGTCTAGATCATCATAACATTAAAGAAATGTCTGTGTTGTTATTACATCAAGCTTGTACTACAATATAGACCAGTACAACGTTCGTGTAGTGAATTTTAAAATAAGTACACAACACCGCGCAATCTAGGGAGCCTCGATGCAAACGCCTTTGCATGGAGGCGCCCTAGGGGATGGATGGATGGAATATAGGAGCGTCCCCTTTGAAATGGGGTGCTAGCTGTATCCATCACGCTCATTTTTCTCCTTATATCTTAATTATTGTTTTAGATTGGTTAACTATACCATGATTCTATTTATTAAATTTTTGTTTCTACATTACTAACATTATGTCACTACTGTGCTTTTAAGCCACCAATCTTCCAGTCGTTCTTTTTTTTTTTTTTTTTGCTAGCTTCCACCACCGGTTTGTTCACCCGGCCATTGGTATCTCTAAACCCCAGAGCTTCAGGAAGAGTGACTGCGCCTGCATCGACTTCCGGATGGATACCATTAAATTCGAGTATAAAACGGTCAATTGTTTCACTGGAGTTACCACATACAGCACATGCGTCATCTTCATTGTTAAAGTTCTTTTTCTAGCTGCGTGTTCTAAGGCACCCTGATCTAGTTTCAAAAAGTGGGGCACTGCCTCTTGAGGTATCAAAAAGCTTCCTTCCTGATCTGTCTTTTCCACTTTCGGTATATTTCCACACCCTGTTTCTCTTCCATCGAATTTATCCAATTTTTACCTTCTGTGTTTTTCACCTGTTGCTTAACGCTGTTGATTTCTCCTCCTTGTGACTAGCATACTTACTGGTTAGTTTCCTAGTTCTTTTCCTCCATTGTGAGTCGACGCTTTTTATGTATAGGTATTTAAATACTTTAGCTGCCGATCTGTTACTAACCAATTTCCTCAGGCGTTCCTCATACAATATTTTACTCTGAGCTTCCCGTACTTCGAAAGGTGCCCAGCCCATATCTCCCTGTACCGCCTCATCTGTGGTTTTGCCGTGGGCACCCACCTAGTGCTAATCGTCCGACAGATCTCTGATTTATTTCTAATGTCGACTGTACCTCTGATCTTAGGCACAAAATCGCATTTCCGAAAGTAAGTCTGGGCACCATAATTCCTTTCCAAATACCCCTCAAAACCTCATACCTATTGTATCCCCACAATGCCTTATGATTCATTATCCCGGCATTCCTTCGCCCTTTGACCTTAAGTGATTGCTCATGCTTTCCAATGTATGCCAATCCTTCGTTTACCCATACCCCCCAATATTTATATTGTGAGCTCTCCACGGATCTTCTTTCATTTGTACATACCATGATCTTCTTCTTCCTCTTGTACATACCATCATCATCGTCCCGCGGCGCCGGCTCTGGCGCGCGCTTGGGTTTTCTCCATCAGATTAAACGCTGACACGGCATACCTTGCCTTCACGACCTTGCTGACACGGCATACCTTCACGACCTTGCCGCCTGGACCTGGCCTTCTTTCACAAGTGGTGGAGGTGAAATTTGATCCCCTTGTTGCCTTGTGTCCTGCCTCTCGCTGGAGCTACGTTCCGGTCGCCGTTTAACAACTACCATCGTCATGTCAACCGAGAGGAGTCCCGACCCGGCCGGACCCTCTACCTCGGCTACACCGCCGTCTCCGATGGTGCCCACACGACAACGCGACCCGCCGCTGTTCGCTGGTCGTCGCGACGAAGACGTCGATGACTGGCTTGACACTTATGAACGCTGCAGTGCCTACAACCGGTGGGATGATGCTTTGAAATTTTTGAACGTATCTTTCTACCTTATTGAGGTCACCAGAAATTGGTTTATTAACCGCGAGCCCCACACCACAAACTGGCCCACTTTCAAGCAGCAGTTCCGACAGTACTTCGCCGACCCGGCTGTTCGGACGGAGATCGCAAGGAACAAGCTCGCTACCCGCCGTCAAGGTCCCGATGAGTCCTATGCGTCATACATAGAAGCCGTGCTGGCACTCTGTCGGCGTATCAGACCCACCATGCCGGAATCTGAACGTGTACACCATGTCTTGAAGGGAATCAATTCAATGGCTTATACCACCCTAGTTGCCCAAAATCCATCAAGTGTTGATTCCATTATAACGACCTGCCAACGCCTCGACCAGCTACAGTCCTCCCGATTGCAGCCCGGCTTCACTACTGCCCCGACCTCTACTGACCTCGATCTACGAGCCATGATTCGAGCGATAATCCGCGAGGAGCTCCAAGCCCTCAGCCCTTTCTGCCGGCACGGGTGCGATCATTCGTCTCCTCCTTCTAACGACGCCGGCCTCCACCACATCATTAAAGAAGAGTTGGCCACTATCAACCACCCTGTCACACCTGATCCTTCTCCACCTCGACCAGCAGCGACTTACGCTCACGTCGCTGCATCCCCTCCTCCTTTTGTTCCCCCACCCCATGCACCACCCTACAACCACATCAACGCCATGACGACGGCTCAACCGACGCCACCCTATTACGCACCTTGGCGCCCCTCTCGCCCAGTGTGCTATTATTGTGGAATTCGAGGACATATATCTCGCTTTTGCCGCCGACGCATTCAGAACGAGCGACGTGGTTATGACGCCTTCGAAAGTGACATACCTGCTTATTATCAGCGACGACCAATTCCCAACCAACCTCGTCGATTCTCTCCACCGCCGGTATCCTCGTCTGAACCAAGTGGGGCTCATGTATCCCGACGCCGGTCCCCTTCCCCATACCGCCGCTCTATTTCGCCACTTCGACCAGCAACAACTGTTCCTGTCCGTAATTCGGAAAACTAAGCGATGCAGTTTCCGGAGGAGAAACTGCACTTTGCGAACTTACAAAAAGTCCTCCTCATCGCCCGTACAATATGATTTCCGTTTTTAGCTGAAGGATTCCCGGTCGAAGCTTTGATTGACACAGGAGCTGCACTTTCTGTTATTTATGCTGATTTGTGCCACCGTTTGCGGAAAGTAACGACACCATATGATGGACCTGAACTTCGTGGAGCAAATGGCGTCCCTCTGCACCCTTCAGCAAAATGTACAGTTCGAGTTGTTATAGACGGCGTCCGCCACCATGTGCAGTTTGCTGTGCTTTCACCGTGTGCGCATTTGATGATTTTAGGATGGGATTTTTTGTCAACCACTTCAGCGTTAATTTCTTGTGGCGACCGTGTCATCCATATGACAGACAGTGATTTTTCATCTGACATATCTGCACGGCATCATTTCCTCATTGCCGCAGCTGATACTGTATTGCCTCCACAGTGCGAAACACTTATTACCGTTGTTTCCGAACACATCAGTGACGGGGATGTACTCATCGCACCATCTCATCGTCATCTTGCACGTGGAATCGCCTTCCCATGAAGTCTTGTACGATTCCGCAGCAGCTCAGCAATAGTAGCTGCCACGAACACTTGCCGTGAATCCCTCGTGCTGACTAAAGGAACTTCCCTGCCATGCATAGTGGATGCTCACCCTATATCCATGATGGTGCTCACTGCCTCGCTACCTCCGCAACGTGATTCATCGCAAGTCTCTCTTTCCATGCTGTCGAAGACAATCAATCCGAACCTCATGCCACACCAACGACAAGAATTGCTGCAATTGCTTCAAGCCCACCAAGCCATTTTTGATGCCACTTCTCCACCACTGGGGCGGACTAGTGTTGCACACCACCGCATCCTTACCGAAGGTAACTCAATTGTACGCCGACGACCTTATCGAGTTTCTCTCTCGGAAAGAAAAGTAATTGAAGAAAATGTCAATGACATGCTCCGTCGCGATATTATTCGTCCATCAACAAGCCCATGGTCCTCCCCAGTAGTATTAGTTAAAAAAAGGACGGATCGGTGCGATTTTGTGTTGATTATCGCGCACTCAACAAAATTACCCGCAAAGACGTCTACCCGATGCCGCGTATTGATGATGCCCTTGACTCTCTCCAAGGTGCCGAATATTTCTGACCATCTCACGCGCCTGAATGAAGTCCTCACGTGTCTTGCTTCAGCGGGCCTTCAGCTCAACACCAAGAAGTGCCACTTTGCAGAGAAGGAAATTAAAATATTAGAACATCTGGTTAGCCATGACGGCATTTGCCCAGACCCTGAAAAAATAACCGCGGTCTTGAACTTTCCTCTTCCGCAACGGACTACAGATTTGCGCAGTTTCCTCGGCCTGGCGTCCTATTTCCGGCGATTTATAAGACATTTTGCAACTATTGCTGCGCCACTTCATGAACTACTTAAAGCGCGCAGCCCGTTCGTGTGGACTGAACAGTGCAACACTGCTTTTAACGACCTAAAAGCACGCCTTCACATCAGATCCAGTTCTTGGCCACTTCAGCGACAGCGCTCCTACCATCCTGCACACTGATGCCAGTGGTCACGGTCTTGGCGCTGTACTTCTGCAGCGCGATGCAACTTCACGTGAGGAAGTGATTGCCTTCGCCAGTCGGACCATGACTCCAGCTGAGAAAAACTACACCATTACCGAGCAGGAATGTCTCGCCGTCGTCTGGGCTGTTCAAAAGTTTCACCCTTACCTATATGGTCGGCATTTCACAGTTGTGACCGATCACCATGCTCTTTGCTGGTTATCTTCGCTGAAAAATTTGACAGGCAGACTTGGCCGCTGGATTCTACGCCTGCAAGAATACCATTTCGACGTCGTTTATAAATCGGGCCGCCAACACCAAGACGCCGACGCTCTTTCTCGCTGCCCGGTTTCGGATTCAGCCTGCTGTTTTTCTTCACAATGCATTTCCACCTCTGACCACAGCCGATCATCGCTTCCACCGACGCATATTACTGCAGTTTCTTTTGACGACTCTGAGAACAAGCACGCTCTCCGCTCACAGCAATTAGCTGATGCCTACTGTCGGCCCATCATCGACCGCCTTATCGGCGCTTCGAGCCCACCCAACGCTAGGCTTCGCCGACAGCTTCGCAATTTCAAGCTTGAAGATGGCATACTACGCCGCTACGTGTATTATCCTGATGGAACTCGCTGGCTCCCAGTCGTACCGCGTGTGCTTCGCCCACGTATACTAGCGGCTTTCCACGATGACGCTACTGCAGGTCACCTTGGTTTTAACAAAACATACGACCGCGTAAAAAGGCGATTCTTTTGGCCTGGCCTGTCTACCACCGTAGCTAAATACGTTGCTTCCTGCCACCTGTGCCAACGTCGCAAGCGGCCGACTTCTTCTCCCGCTGGTCTTCTACAGCCCCTTCCTTGTCCCGCCACACCATTCGACGTAGTCGGCATCGACTTATATGGTCCCCTACCTCTCTCCAATGGTGGTAACCATTGGATTATAACAGCTGTAGACCACCTTACACGCTATGCTGAGACGGCCTTGTACCGACTGGTTCCGCTGAAGAGGTAGCTAATTTCTTTTTGCGGTCAATTGTATTGCGTCATGGCGCTCCTCGGGTGCTTCTAAGTGACCGCGGGACGGCCTTCTTATCGACAGTCGTATCCGAAGTTCTTCGTGCGTCATCGACCCTCCATAAGACAACCTCAAGCTACCATCCCCAGACTAACGGTCCGACTGAGCGATTTCACCGTACCCTATCGGATATGCTATCTATGTACATCACACCGGATCATCGAAATTGGGATACTGCTCTACCATTCGTCACATTCGCCTATAATACTGCAGTACAGCGGACTACCGGTTACTCTTCATTTTTCCTCGTTTTCGGCCGTCCTCCCACTACAATCCTCGACACTTCCTCCTTCTCTACGCCCGACTACTCCTCATCATTATCAGCCCAGTTCTTATCCCGTGTGGCCAGATGCCGTCATCTTACCCGCCTCAACACAGAAGCGTGCCAGCAAGACCGCAAGAGTCGCTACGATTCGAAGCATCGCGTCGTCTCTTTTCGTCCTGGTGACGAAGTACTGCTCTATACACCACCCTACTGAAAAACCAAAAGTTCTACGGGGCAATAACCTCACAAAATCTCATTTAATCGCATAGAGTCTCATACGGAGCACATCATTATCATAAAATATCGTACATAATTTATGATAATGTACAAGAAACTATGAGATCTTATGCAATTATATGCGACTTGTACGTGATTTCTTATGTGAATTAAGTGAGATTGTGTGAGAAAATGTGAGGTTATTGCCCCTTACAGAAATTTCAGCACCGCTATCTTGGTCCCTACAAGGTAATCAACCAAACTTCCCCAGTAAACTACCAAGTCACACCTGTTGATCCCCCAGCTGACCGACGCCACTGTGGAACTGAAATTGTTCATGTATCTCGCTTGAAGCCGTTTGTGCGCCGCGGTACATCGGTTGGTTAGGAGCGGCCAGGCTGGCCGCTTCCGCCCCCCGGGCAGATTGTGTGAGCTCTCCAAGGATCTTCTTTCATTTGTACATACCATGATCTTCTTCTTCCTCTTGTACATACCATCTTCATCGTCCCGCGGCGCCGGCTCTGGCGCGCGCTTGGGTTTTCTCCATCAGATTAAACGCTGACACGGCATACCATTGCCTTGCCTTCACGACCTTGCCGTCTGGACCTGGCCTTCTTTCACAATATTCTGCTACTCTGGGTATTTCAGAGCCTTCTATTTTAAGACCCTGAACAGTTGAGCCGTTGAAAATCATCAGACCCGACTTAACTGCGCTGAAACTGAAGCCTAGAGCGTCCCCTTCGTCTCCGCAATACAACTAGAGTTTGCAATTCTTCCAGACTCTCAGCCAGCAGCACAATATCGTCTGCATACATCAAACCGGGGAGCGTATATCCGATCCCAACAAACGGATGCGGCGCGAGGGGGAAAATGAAGATGGAGAGGGAGAAGAGGCCTTCGGCTGGCTGTTACGATCTGCGGCCGGCACCCCCATTCCACGCTAGCGACTCAAGGCATGGGCCTCGGCTACACTGTACCTCGGCGCTCGTGTTGTTGTGGGCTTGTGGCAGCGTGCGATGCGCGTTGTTGCGTGGATGTGTGTGCGCGCTCTTGTGCTATACTTGTGCCGCGAGTCTTCTCCAAAGACCGCATGAGGCTAGTCGTCTTGTCTTGCCCCGGATGAACTAAATGCGATTTGTGCATTGATTCAATCGCTGGCGCACGGCCGCTCCACGAAGCCCTTCGTGGCTCAGACGCAGGTTTGTTACATACCGCTTACATGCAAATCGGCCCCGAAATGCGATCTATTTTATGAGGGAACGCAAGCCTTGTATTTCCGCAAGATCCCTTGTGCTGACTGCTAGAGTTTGTTCTAGTAACGTTGCTGCTAGCCGTTGGATGTGCGTGCGTGATGTGCCGCGAGACTACCCCAAAGACTGTATGAGGCTAGTGCTCTAGTGGCTAGTCTTGCCACGAATCAATTAAATGCGGTTTATTTGTGCATGTATTCAATCGCTGGCGCACGACCGCGTCATGAAACCCGTCGTGGCGCTCAGACGCAGGTTTGTGTTACATATCGTTAACATATGCAAATCGGCTCCGAAATGCTATCGCACGCCTTGTATTTAGGTGAGAACCCCACCTAAACCGTCCAGTGAAGCAAATGCCTGCATCAAAAAAAGAAAAAAGGTGACCGTCCGTAGCTGTGCTTCAACCCCAAAAGCTGATACATTACTTTTCTGAGTGCCTCTACTGCGTGCAAACACCTTCCGCCGTGCATGTAGTGAAAATGATTTGTGTATTTTGCAAGTGGCTTTAAACAGCTCGTGCAGCTGTTGCTTAGGTATTGCAGCAATGTGGCGCTGTTCAAAGCTATCTTGTTTGCTTCTTAGTTTCGCAGGGTAGTAGATAAGAGTGAAAGGGTGCTCACAGTGTCATAAATGGCAATATAGCATCAACAAAACCTGCAGATGTCGCCCTTCATCAACAATTTTCCTTCTAGAGATTTACTTTCAGATTAAAACAAGCATTCATTGAATATCCATGCTCAGGTGGAAATTGCCACCACCAACTGCTGCCTCTGAATACACTTTCTTTCCTTCAACATCAGGGTTAAAGGCCAGGGCAATCGCGAGTTTCGTTTCTCTTTCACTTATTTGATCAGTAAAGAAAGTGTTGTTCCTCCTTCGGTGTGGTATATGGTGTTTAACTTCCATAAGTGATATAGAAAAACTGCCTATAAGAGACGTCATAGTGGACAGCTCTGCATTAATGCCATTGATTTGAGGTTCTTCGTGTGCACTGACATTGCAAGTGTGTCTTGCATTTCACCTTCATTGATATGTAACGACCACTATGGCTGGAACTGAACCCAGGTCCTCGGCCTAGCATGTCTTAATATGAGTACTATTTTCTTTTGCAAATGCAATCCTTAGAAATGTAGTTTGTTGATTGCAGACAGCAGCAGAAACAAAGCCTAGCACAAACACAGACTAGAAATCACTTTTTTCACTGGTACACACTATGTTACTTTGTCTGTGTCAATGTGATGTGGGCATTAACAAAATCAGCCTTGCATGTTACACACATTTGCAAAAATGTTTTTTTTTCTTGCGAACAAAGTGGTAAAAGTTTAATAATAATTTATTGGTACAATATATTAATCCATTTATTTCTGCTACCAGCCCGAAGTACAATGTCTGGTGAAGGTATGTGTCTAATACTGATCAGTTAAGCGAGGCAAAATGCATGAAACTAAGTCTATTACTGTTTTCACATACAGGAGAAGTAATTCATTTCTAGTCAGTGTGCACGAAGCAAGAAAAGTATTAACTTTGGCATGTTTTAACCTTGACAGTGTATTCCCTTGCAGCATATTTGCGCTCTTGCTGCCCATGCAGTCATGAGGGAGCTGCACTAGTTGCTACTGTTATCATATGGGCAAACTGTCCCGATGAACTAAAATGCTGGCAGGGGTATGTCGCTGTAGGTCGCTGTATGTGAGAAATTCTTCCATTTCAAGTTCCTCGGCATTAGGTCTCACCGCTCGGCCGACAAAACCTCGAGCGTGTTGATGAGCAGCCTCATTGCCTCGGTACCCTGAGTGGGCAGGTGTCCATACGAGTTCTATCTCTCTGTCGAGTCTGATATCCGCGAGGTTGTTTCTGGCAGTATTTGATATTCTGCTACGCGAGAAGTTACGTATGGCAGTTTTTGAATCAGTGACAGTTATGTCCGCATCTGCTGTAGCGATGGCTAAAGCGATTGCGGCTTCTTCCTCCTGGTCCAAGTAGCGGACTTTGACCGAAGCAGCTGATACGCATTTACTTACTGTACTGCTTAATTACAAAGATAGCAACGGCACCGTCAGCCATATAGTAATCCAAGGCGTCGGTATACACCACCCCATCATGATTTCGGTATTTTCTGTTTAGGGCCCTAGCTCTAGCTTTCCTCCTGCCTTCATGGAAGGAGGGATGCATGTTTTTGGGCACAGGTTTGGAGATAATTTTGTCGCCAGCTCCTCTTGGTAGCGGTCCTGGTGGTTGGCTAGTGGTTCGGCATTAATTCCCATGCGGTTGAGAATTTGTTTGCCTGCTTTAGAGTTTGTTAGTCTTTGTAGCTGCAATCAGCTCCTCTACATTGTTGTGTATCCCAAGTGAGAGAAGTTTTTCGGTTGCAGTGTTTCTGGGTAGACCTAGCCCAGACTTGTAGGTGCTTCTAATGAGTGTCTAATTTCTCCTTGTCAGATTGAATGAGGCGGAGATAAGGGACAGAGTATGTGAATCGACTTAGTACAAAGGCATGGATGAGACGACAAATGTCAGCCTCTTTCTTGCCGTTACTCTGTGTATCAGTCTAGTGATTTATCGCACAGTCATTTCCAGCCTGTTAATCGTAACATTGCTCTTCCTATTGCTCTGGATGTAGAGCCCGAGCACTCTAATAGTATCGACTGTGGGTATGGGTAGTCCGTGCAGGCAGACTTTTATCTCTACTTTGTCTTGCGTTTTCCTTCTCACTGCTAGTAGTTCAGACTTATGTTGTGAGCATTTCAGCCCAATCTGGTTAGTGTATGACTGGACTACATTCACTGCTTCTTGAAGCGTTTCCTCTATGTGAGCGTCCGAACCTTTTGCTACCCACAAGGTGACATCGTCAGCATATAGGGAGTGTTGAAGATCTTGGATTTCTTCAAGTTTGGGAGGCAGACCTATCATTGCTAGGTTGAACAAGAAGGGAGAGAGGACTGATCCTTGCGGGGTTCCTCTGTCTCCTATTGCTATTTTGTCCGATGCAAGTCCTGCGATACTTAGCTCTGCCCGCAGTCCTTCCCGAGAGAAAGGAAGGAATGTAATTAAAGGTTTTGTTCCCTGCGTTTATGTTGGTGAGGGTTTGGAGAATGGCTTCATGAGAGACATTGTCGAAGGCTTTTTCCAGATCCAAGGCAAAAATCGCTTTGGTTCCGGTTTTGTTAGGGGGATCTATCACTTCTGCATGCAACTGAAGCATTACGTCCTGAGTAGAGAGTTGAGTTTTGAAGCCAATCATTGAGCTGGGCAGAAGGTCATTCTCTTCTGCGTAGTTCTAAAGCCTATTTAGAATAACATGTTCCATAAGTTTACCTAAGCACGGCGTAAGAGAGATGGGCCTTAAGTTCTCTATGCTTAGTTTCTTTTTGTGTTTAGGAATAAAGACAACCTTCACGTGTTTCCACATCTGCGAAAGTTCACCTTTGTTCCAATATTCATTCATTAAGTCGTTAATTGCTGAGAGGTAGTATGTAAATGGCCAATTGCGGCCCAAATTTCCGCTTCCGCGATCTCTCTGTCGAAGTCTTCATTAGGAACCCCTTTGTACTCATAGGTAGCATTGGGGTTGCTACCGGTATCGAGATGTCTGCTTCGGAGTTCGCTTAGCAGATCTGCATCTGTACTTGGGTATTCTTATATGATTTGATTCATAATAGCATAATAATAACATATTAGCAGCGAAATGGCTGAACACAATCACTATAATATTTGGCTTCTGCTGTGCCTTGGTTGTATAGCCCTTCCCCCCAGCAATAGCAACACACTTTCACCACTAGTGCAGTCGTCGGCACGTCTACAATGCTGGAGAGGTGTGCTGCGGAACGAACAAAGTGAAATTTTGTCTGGGCTGCTCTATTAGTGGTAAAGTGTAGCTGTCAGTGCAAGTAGTATGCCTATGCACCTTCAGTATAGCGCCATCATTGTTCCTAGAATTGGGCCCCTGCTCAAAAATTTCATTTTCTTTGTGCGACAGGTTGGTGTTCGAGCACTCCGGGCAGACTTGCCGACGTCTGTACATCAGTCTGTACATCAAAAGTTGCTGGTTTACCTCGTACACACTTTGTGCCATTGAACTTCTAGCTGCTTCCTAGAATAAATTAAATCATCAACTGCTGTTCACTGATAGTTTAGTCAACAGATGCACCAGTCACAGTTAGCGGGCTGCCACCAGTGAAAACTGAATCAAAATGTGTGAAGTAGGACTGAGCTCATTTCTAAGCGTTATTTTAAATGTAAATTCTTTCAGTTCCATCATGTAATGAGTTACAGGACAAAAAGCAAAACGTTTTTTAATGCACACTGTATTAGGAACAAAAGTGTTCCTGTGACACAAACAGCCAGTGGTTAATAAAGCCATTCGGAGCTGCCTAGCTGTGTCATCGTGCGGAAGAGCTAGACTTTTTTCTATGGCTACAGTGGAGAATATGATGGGCTTTCGAGTTTTTCCTCCTCAGCTAATTATATCTGTCATTTTTTTGTTTACACCTTAGTGAATTTACGTCCTACGAGAACTGCAGATTGCAAACTTTTTATGGCTGCAACGTGCAACAACAATGGCTTTGCAAAATGAGTACATTTCTCACACCTTACAAAAGTTTAAACACCTAATCTTTTCGGCACAATGAAAAACATACTTCTAAGGTAATCATTCCATGAAATTTTTGTTAGAAATGCTGTAGAAAAGTTTTTACCAAGAATATTTTCATCAGTTGATGTTACTGATGTCTTTTGTTTGTATGAAGAAGCTTGAAACCATGATAAATGAGCAAAATGTCAATCACAGGCGGGCAAAAAGGATGTATTGAAAGCTAATATAAAAAGAAAGCTCTGCTGCCAGACATTCATTTTTTTTTAAAGAAGAGAATAATATATATATATGAGTTCCCGCACCCAGCCGTTATGGCACTTTGACAAACGCCTAAGTCTATGCAAGCATTAAATGACCGTGGTCGCCATTGCAGCCAAGAAATGCAAAACATTGTGGTTCCACTGAGTGACAGAAGCTAGACGCACTTCACTGGCGAAGTGAAGGGAGCATTTATAATCAGCAGAGTGATGGCCAGAGAGTGCATAAACTAAAATAGAACATGAACACTCGTGAAAGAAAAAGAAAAAAAATCATGTGCACTCTAATACTTCACCGAGATGTGGCCATATGGTGGGATGCACCGATAACGGCAAGGTTTCACAGCAATGTAACACTCTAGCTCATTTGATAAGATTTTCAGTGATAAATAAATCCTTTTGCTTCCTGTACTGCTGTCCTCAATTGCAAGGCAAGAGCTTGCCATTTCCATCATAATTTATGACACATTTTGGTCTGTTAGTCTTTTGAATGTGAATGTGAAGAAACCACCTACACATATTTCCGCCACTTTGTGATTCTGCCAAAAACAAATTCCGATAGATGAAGATTACAATCAGTTCGCCACTGCGTTTAAGATAGTTAGTGTATAGTGAGAACTCGGTATTTTTCTGTATTTCTACCCAAGCATGCTTCGTGGATGTGCGGACAAACCCAATCATTATCCGAAAATTATCTGCATCAACTCAGCTGCGTTTTCAACTGTTGAGGACAGTATAAAAAAAATTCGGAGTGAGAAAAGCATAACAGAGAGATTGCTGGCAACACTCCCAGGCTTTCCACATTAGGTGTACTGTAGATGCAAGATGTGTAGTGCTGAATGACCCTATAATTCGTCTCTTGTGCTTGATTGTACAAGTGCAAAACTAAAGGAAGTGCGAGTTGCTTTAAGGTCACTCATAAGGCAAAGCCAGTTGCCTATGTCGCAAGGAACCCATCACAGAAAGAGCACAATACAGGAGCCTCGAGGCACAACATACACTGACACGTGACCAAGAGAAGATGGTTTGTACTTATCGTGTTAATACAGTTCTTTACAGCTTTTGCTTAACAAAACTTTTCAGAGTTGTATATAATTCCTCATTAAAAACTACCTAGCACTAGTTCTAAGGAAAGTTCACACTTTTACAGCCATCTTCTACAAAATATAACTTGCCAGTACAATTATCTCAAAGCAGTGCACAAAACAGCTTTTGATAACTGCATCTCCCGAATGCAATTTCAGCGATTTCAGAGAAAGTTGCAAATTCCCTGCAGTATACCTTTAACAGTGGGTCTGGCTAGAGCCCTTTGGTGCTCCTAGAGGAGGACTAAAGGGTTTTGGTACAGCTGCTACTCTCACCACTCAATCGCATTCCATGTGGCACTTGTGGTATTAGACCTATTGCCGCATTGGTTGGGGGTGACCCTTGTGAGCAATCTCAATATTCGGCTATGCACAACCGAATTAGTATACTCGGACGAACAAGGTTTAACAGCCACTGCTGTAGCTTTGGATCTCTCTATTTACATATAGTTGCCGTCTCTCCTACTTCCACCGTAATCTTTCAGGTAAAAAACGATTAAAGTAATAATTTTCCATTGAATATCCTGTGAAACAACAATAATAAAAATTTCCATATGCTTCACTTGATTTCAATCACTTTTGGCTTTTTTCATATGCATGTCGTCACGAGCCATTCATTTTCCTACCCTTGTCTGTGCACGAAAGGAATGAAGTAATGAAGTTGTTATAAAACTGCTGCATGGAAACCACAACAAAGAAGGAACAAATAGATGAAAGCAAAGCTGCATACATTTTTGTGATAATGAACGAACTAGTTCAGCTCGATTAAAGGAACAATGAAAAGGTATTTGCTGTGGCTAGAAAAGGTGCACTAACGATTAGTATTTCATCACTCATTTCCACGACACAAATTTTTAAGCTGGTTTTACTAACGCAGATGGAGGTAAAAAATAATGCCCCTCCTTTCCCTTCAACTCGACACATGCCGATGAGAAAAGTAAAGAAAATGTCACAACCATTCCCCACTGTGGCCCATTTCGCCTGCATCATTTGGTCCCAGATGGCCAAGTTTATGTCAGTAGGGGGCAGCTAAGAGTAGGCCGTGAGGTGATGTCCAAATAGACTGCGAAAAGCAATTTTGAGAAATTTGTAAATTAAAGGGGGTATGCAGAGACATTTAAAATTTGACTTGAATACCAACAAAAAAAATCCTAGAAGTGTACTGCATTACAATGACAATAATTACCTTTATAGGTTCCTTTTAGCATATTTCCTCAAAAATAAAAAAAAAATCAAACCTTAAAAAAAAACGCAAGAAAAAAGAAAAAAACTGGAAGACATCAGCCCTAATGCGATAGTTTTAATGGCTTCCCCTGCAGATCCTCATTACTTTACAACTCGCTGAATCACCAATTCCTGAATTTGTGACACTATCATCCCACACCTACTCATTAGCTTATACTCGTGAGCTACCACATTACGTGAAACACCAACAGCCATAGCTAAAAAGACCTGCTTCAACCAAGAACGTGCCTGCATGGCATAGGAGTAATGTGCTTGACTCATCTGTTTCATGCCTGTTTAGTACGGATGAATTACTCGAGCAGTTTTTAAATGGGCATAACAGGTTCAACTAGTCTAGGCTACACAGGTGTGGGCCTGCTGTGTTGCAGCTAGAGAAGAGATGCCATGTAACGTCAGTTGTCTGCTCTGTGTGAGGAGGGAGACAATGGCTGCCAACCACTCCACTCGGCGCACGGCACTCGGTTGGGGCTCCCAGCTGGCTGCTCCAATCGAAGAGGATACGATGCATCGCTGTTGTAGCTTGCGCTATCAATGGGAGATTCTTGTTACAGTATAGAAGGCTTCTGGTGGGTCCGATTCTCATTTTCCCCTCCATCTCAAAGAAGCTGCTTGAGTCAGGAGTTCCAAGTCGGCCATGTCTTGTGGCTTCGTGGCGACAGACAACCTGCTGACCAGTCAGTGCACGGCTTCTCACCTGCCAACTGCTACCTGCCAGAGGCATGCCCATGATTTTTCGCTCACATCAATATTGCTGCTGTTGCTGGATTTTCTGGAAAACGAAGTCTTTAAGCTATCATATCAAAACAATGCCGCAGAAGCTAAATGCTACTTGGGCTCGAGGCAAGGCTGGCATTATGCAAAAAGGAACAGGGGCCGAATACATTGTAGGCTGAAGACCTCAGGAGCGAAGGACGAGACAGCTGATAAGGATCTAGACTAGAACGACCAGCCAACTGTGGTTTCAAGTGCCACTGCCAGCCGGCGTCCTTTTTCATTTTTCCAGCGGCCATGCTTTGGCCGCAGTCTTTGCGCAGCCAGGGGAAGCCGCTACACCATGAAACTGTTTGATTTGGAACTGGCTCGCTTTGCCGCAATGTCATTTTGACATTGGCATAGGTGAGCAAACATTTTGGTAGGACGAAAAGGCAACAGCAGCCAATCGACCATCGAGCGAGCTTTATTCTGCACTCACGAGAAGGTACCACTCAACTGAATTTGCGTGGGAAGCCTGTAAACTTTTAACATAACAAAATTTTTGCAGTGTTTTGCAGAAAATTTGCTGTCAGCGTTATGGAATGTGTCAGCATCATGAGCGAAAAATCACATGCCATTGCCAGAAAAAAATATGCATCTCAGTGCAAAAAACACAGGAAGAAGAAAGGAGACAGACGCAGGGCAAACGCTTCAAAGGATGCAGGACGAAGCGTTCATCCTGCGCCTGTCTCCTTCCTTCATCCTGTGTTTTTGTACCCGCAGTCGTCATACCAATGCCAACTAGCCCGTCTTTCCACTTTAACTTTGTCAGAAAGTAGCTGGCAGCTGTCATGGCCGGGCGCTTACTGGGTATCAGGTTGTCTTTATGGCAGAAGACTATACGGCATGGCCACTTTGGCAAGTGCTGCAAACTCAGACTTTGCCTTTGAGATAAGAGGGTGAGATCGGAATCCAGCCCTCCAAGACCCTTGGATCTTGAGTAGGACACACTGCTTCTAGGCCCAGGTAGGACAAAGGTCTCTGCCATATTTCTCGAATTAACCAGGTCCTGCACTAGTTGAATCCACTTGACCCCTGCAAATGTCTTAGCTTCATCAGTCCACTTAAGGGCAACGCTTGGCATCCGTTGGAAAAAGAAATTGTTACCTTTGCAAGCGGAAAGGACTATTCCAGTTAATGCAAGAAGGAAATGACCCCGAACTAAACATTGTCTCCGTTATGTCAGGCCTGCTGTAATGTTAATACTGTGTGGAAGTGGTGCTGTTGAACACAAGTGTGATGTGAGTGGTGCCCTAGGAGACCTAGCATATCATTGAAAAATGGGGATAAATGTGCGTCAGTGCTTGAGAAAGTAGGTTTTGACATGTGGCAAACGCAACGACAATCAGGAAAATTTGTGAAGCAGCCCAGAAAGGCATTTTCATAGGTCCTTTATGACTATCATTCAGCAGGAAAGAATTCATGTTCATTGCGGGCACAGGCAAGCAAAAGAATGAAGCAGATGGACATGCTCAGAGGTATCGTCGCACCCCTCACAAAGCTTCAAGAATTGCTTGATTAAGCTAGTACAGTCACAGTCTATAAAGTTGTCCTACCTGCTTGAAGCTGATAAACATGCTGAGCTGATGAGTGCTTCAATGGTAATATTCTAATGCAAGAAGTTCACGGAGGTGGTCTTTCTGAGCACTCAAGTCAAATTTCAAAGCTTTGCAGATAATGTTTAAAGAGTGCTCCTGGCAACTGCTCGCAATCAAATAAGGTGACGCCTCTCGTGCGCTCACTCTTCAATGATGTTATTGGGGTCTGCTGGGTGCACAAAATAACTGGACACTCCCAGGTGATGCAGGCAGGCACGCAGGACAGGGCATGGTGGCATGCGCTGAGTTGATGGGGACAAGAGTAATTTTTTGCACCGATACGATCAGTAGCTTGAAAATGTTTGCATTGCAGAGGTACTGATTGCTTGCACGCGTTTTCTAGTTTTAATAAATGGCTTTTCGTGGGCCCTTTCAGTAACAATTCTACAGCAATTATGTGCGAGACGAGACACTTATTTAACAAACACAGTTCCACTGTAAAGATATAAGAACTTAGCCTATACCATGTTTTGTCATAACTCACTAGGCACGTCAAGGTGTTAAATCATTTGCATGAAATGTCAACCACGATATTGCACATGAAAGAACTGAACAATTGACTGCTACAAACTTGGCTTGACACTGCATTTAATCTTTGTTTCATCAAGATTTCTGATAACAGGAAACTTTTTATGAGGCAGTTTGAGTCTAGAATCAATGTGTACCTGTTAGCAAGGTATGACTAATTGTACTGGTGTTATAAAATGCTTTGGAAGCAATAACGGGCACACAATGCATGCTCATAACTGGGAGGTGAAAGAAGCTTGCTTGTGAGAACTTTATGCAAAACTGTGCAAAATATGAGCGCTCGTTACATTTGTGCAGTTGTGGAAGATGGTGGCTTAATTATTTCTTCCTTGTCCCTACATTTCACGCAATTACCTTTGAATCAAGATTGCTGAATAATTGAGCTATAATTCAGTTTGCAGCATGAAGTTCATACTTACCTAGAGTGCATGTACTATGGTTGCATTATCTAGCTCTCTTTTTTTGCGCATTTTGAAATGCAGCTTTTGAGTTTTCACAAAGCCATGGCAGCACTCGCGCATCGTCAGAGTATCACCAACGAAACAGCCGCAGGCATCTGAAAAAAGCTGCAGTACGCTAGTCGTTTTAGGACAGCAGGCCCCGTCTCAAATATTAGGTTGTTTACAGCCTTGCCAGAGACGTGTGCTTCGGAATAAGCCCTGAGCTGTGTTCTAGCTACAACACCCGTATGGAGTCCTAAACGAAGGGTCATTAGTTATCACTGCATGGAACACACCGCGCCTACGCTGCTCGTCGTCCTCGGGTCTCCGTCCGCTGGTCTGAACCATGATCCACTGCCGAAGTTTACAACGTTCCTGATGATGAAAGCTCTATGGCTCCACTTTGATGATGTCCGAATTCAAAACCACCGTGTACAAGTTTCTTCCCGTGCTGCGCCACAATGCGCCATGCTGCTAATGTCGCTGTGGTTGCGTTGTGTTGCTACGCTGCTTACTGCTACTGTTCACCTACAATCATGTGCCTTTAGACACATTACAAATTATTTTGTTTACTCCTCATAACACAGAATACAATATAATTCACTACTTTGCGTGCATGTTTTGGAACAGTTAAATGTGGCTATATTTGACAGATTTTGTTTTTTCTCCTAGTGTCAATGATGTTATTTTGCAAGATGGCTGCGACCAGTATAGCGAGCTCGCTATCTCTTCAGAATATCTCAGAGGTTTGTTTTGCTCTTCCCGGTTTGCAAAGCATTTCTTTTGAAATTAACCTTAAACGAGTGTGGAAACAGTTGCGCTGCAAGTTCACATTTTTTCCCAGCAGTAGTGCTGAAGTGATGTTGGTTTTCGATGACCACTTCAGGCACCGTCTGCTTCCACATTAAGCCGGATTTTAAACTATTGGCTTTCGTGAATTGTCTTGTGCTTACGGAAATGCACTACAGATATTTATGTTCTGAATGTATGCGGTTTTCACGGACGCGGTCCGCTGTTACCATAGGGTGTCTACGGCTGTTGCCGCATGTGTTGCCCGCAAGTACTTGGCTCTGGCTAGTAGCGTAATGTTGATCCGAGTTTTAAAGCGTCTGCCTGTCTGGTTTGACTGCACTGGCGCTAGATCCATATAGTTCTTTGGTGGTGCCACGAAATGTGCGTCATTAATTGAAGTTTCTACTGTTATACTTGTACTACTGCTTCGAGATTTGAGCGCTCATGCTTCATACTGTTCGATTGAGACTTGTGCTGTTGGGCAAGTTGGTTCGACTTCAAGGCCAAAATGGACAACACACACGACTCAATTTCGTCGTTGCCTTGGCGCTGGTTGCCTAAATCATTATTTTTTATCCTTTACTCTGTAAGCGGTCACACATCAATGATAAGTATTTTTGTGGGGGTTTGGTATGTCGTTGCTATATTTATTTGTAGCTGTGGGGCCGACCAGTTGTAACTTACTGCCTCCCCCATTAGCTATCCACTGCAAGGCAGTACAAACTACAATCGAAACATGCAAATTCTAGCTCTGTAAAACATATGTACACTTGGTTAGCAAGCCTGGCTTTTTGCTTGATGGTAATAGAGTGTTTGTTTGTAAACAGATGAAGAGCCGCAAAGTGGTTCGCTCTCCCTAAGCCAGGGAAGCCACATTTTGGATTTTGGTCAGTGTTTTTTTCTTTAGAAATAGCAATACAGCATACCCTACATACATACACCAGAGCAGATGCATGCAACTTTTTTTTTTTAACCAAATTATAACAGCTCGTGCGTGCTGTTCAGATGTCATTGCCGTGCAGTAAACAAATTGAAGGAAATTGCCTGTCTTTGTTGAAATTGTGTGTTCTTGTGTTTTTCACCGGTACATTATCAAATCGATAGTGCTTCAATCAGTTTGACTTCTGCTGTGTAATTTAAGACGTCATAAAGTCCTTGTTAAATTTAATACTGGAGTGCTCTGCCAGTAGTTATCTTAAATATTGTGGTTATCCAATCCTTTCATGCCACAACAAAAAGGAAACATACTAAATGTATATGCAGCATGAATGAAGACGAGAGTTCGGTTGCTAAGAAAGGAGATAGCTGGACAACTGCCATAATGTGGGTACAGACCTCTTCAGACTTGAGTTGCAGGTATAGGATATGGCCTACAAAGCACAGTTCAAGGAAGGATGCTGACAATTGTTTGCTGCTGCTAGGTTAAATGTACCTTTTTGGCCCAGAAACCATAGTCCCCAGAGTTCATAACATTTTCCAACCATTCCATCCAGGTTCCATCAAAACCTATGGTACCTACCAGGCTGTTTGATAACACACATCCACAAGCTTTTGTCTGTAGAGGGTGCTAGGAAGCTGCTAACAGATATGGCCTACAAAGCACAGTTAAAGGAAGGATACTGACAATTGTTCATTGCTAGGTTAAATGTACCTTTTTGGTCCAGAAACTGTAGTCACCCGAGTTCAAAGTGCATGAATGCATATTCATGTGACAGCCCCACGATGCCTTCCTTGTTCACTTCTGTAAGGGATGCCATAGAGAGTAGCGGCACAGTTGATTTCAGAACTCCTCAGGTGTGTCAATTAGTAATTTTATGAAGCTGGCATAATTTCATCTCAGTGTGACGTTTGTATCTTTTGATAACAGCTTTTACCGACAAAGACGAAGGATTTGCACGAGATCCTGCGTAGCCCCTGTGCTAACATTTTTTTAGCCTTTAATGACCGCACCCTAAAACTCAGTTTGACTGAGAAGGAAGTATTAAACATTTTCAGGTAGTTGATGATTTTCTAATAGTTATTAAAGAACAGAAAGATTTGACCTACACAGATGCTGTAAGCCCAGTTTTAGCCAACTTTCAAGAAGAGGGGCAGGGATTGTGTTTTACCCGTGAACTCCCTTAGCGAGGATATTTTCAGTTTAAGTATAGATTTAAGTATTACCTTGGGCGAGCATCATGTGTGTTGGCAATACTCGCCTCGAGCACGGAAGGAGCTGCTGCTTTATTCCTCGGCTCATTCAAAGACTGTGAAACGCGCTATTGCTAACCTCTGCCTTGGGTCTGCTCTTGTGAAGTCGTGTGAACATACTATGCAGGCGAGCTTTGAAAAGCAAATGGATTGATTTGCTATGGCGGGGTTCCCAAGCTCGGTAATCACTGGTGATGCTGAAGCCTTCCTAAGGAAAACCAAACGTGTAATGTTCAAAAAGTCGTGCGAGACAAAAAAGTCAAGCGTGAAACCAGAAGTGGTACCCTATGTTCACAGGGTTCCGCACAATGTGAAAAAGGTTCCACGAAAGCTTGCACAATTATGCGCGCGCATTGCGAGCAATGAAAAGGAGGGCGCTTGCAGCGAAAAACATGGCAAGCAGTACGTGAAGTGCTGCATAGGAGTAGTATATGAGATACCAGTGGCCTGCGGAAAAGCCTATGTGGGCCAATCGAGGCGCCGTGTGAATGACCGTGCAGCTGAGCATGCACTATCACAAAAAGAACCAGGAGGTGCACATCTTTCACAGCATTGTGCAAATTGCTTCGTGTGCAACCGAGCGGCAAAACATGCACCGGGGGAAAAAATATGCGTGCACTGAAAGATATGTGAACCACGGCTTCATGAGATAAAGATTCTGGGCAGAAGTAGAGATTTGAAGGCACGCGAGGTCTTGGAGGCGTTTCACATAAGAAAGAGAGGGAAAGCGTGTGAGTGGTACATCGGTTCACCTTTTCAAGACCGAGATGACATATCTTGAACGGTTTGTTTAATGCGTCGTGTTGTTGTTCATGCGCATGCCTTAAAATTTCTATATATTTGCTGCCTTGGCAGTGAATAAAGGTTAGATGAATTTAGCGCTCGTCCTGCATCATTCTCTCTTGTGTCACTTCTTAGCACTATTATTTTCAGTCTCGAACAGTATGCACTATTTAGCCCAAATTGACATTCTTCTAAACCATTTAATCATGTTGGCTATAGGGGCCATATGTGACAGAAAATATATTTAGAAAGCTGTGTATTCATAAGTCACTGAGAACAAAATATAATATATCAAAAAGGCTGCGTTAATCATATCTGGTTCACTTTTCATACCCTTCTACTTTAAGATGACAGACATGGAGTACGACTGAAATCGACAATATGCAGGGATTGTCTGCCAACTTGAGCATCACAAGAATTTTGTACCTTTTTTCCAGCTTTACAGGACACAATAACAGATTTTTTTGCAGATAGTGACCGTGTAGGGCAGTATTGTTTATGCATCCAGAAGTTACGACACCAGAGCTTAATGGTTTTTGCTTGATGCATGTGAAGAAATGAAGCAGGAATAAGTTCTTAACAGAGGTCCATATTTTAAAGCAATGAAATTGCTCATGGATGTTTTTCTCAATGTGAAAAATACAAGTTTATGTTAATGAAGCAATGAAACTGAATTGAAAATGAAAAATAAGTTATGTATAAACAAAGACGGTGGGTAAAAAAAGTAGGAAAGGAGAAGCTCGGAAGCACTTCACATTTTCCACTGTGGCCATGGAAAAAGTCTGGCTCTTCTGGACGATGACACCGGCTAGACAGTTTCCATCAACCTTAGCCTCAGACCATTTGTGCCAAGTGAACACCTTACTGCAACATTTCTAACTAAATACCGCTATTGATGATACGTCTATGGAAAAGTTTCGCTTCTCGTCTTGCAACTCGTTACATGATGGAGCTGAAATATGTTCCGCTTATAATAAAGTTGGCTATGAGCTTCTCACACTTTTTGACAGTTTTCACTGGTGCAGTATGCTACTGTGAATGGTACAGGCGGCCAAATCTTTAACTGGCGTGCGCGAGCGGCGACTTTTCTGTGCGTCAGCGCCATATGACGGAGCGAAGTTGGAAACAGGATGAGGCTAAGCGCATGCTCACAAAGCACGCTCAGCTGGAGCAACAAATTGTCATCACTTACTTTGCAAAAAAAAAAAAAGAAACTTGCTTTTAGAAGTTGAACCCCTTATACCACACCAAAAGAGCAACAAAACGCTGTTTAGTAACCATGCAAATTAACGAAACAAAACTCGCGAGTGCAGTCAGAGGCAGCAAATGGCGACGGGGCATAACGCAAACAAGATTGTTCTGAAAAGTGCCGCATGGCTGTCATCTATCGAAAAAGTAGCATACAAAAACAATGTTTCATACTGTAAAGGTCACTTCCTCTGATGATAGTGCGGGTGATCTCCAAATTTTGGAATTGGTTTCCAAGATCAAATAAAAAAGGGCGTGCATGTCATTCATGAAAGCGGACGAGTAACGGAACTTCGTGCTTTACACATAACCAAACTTCAATCACAGCTGTTTCATTTAGAGCTTGCAGAAGCCGCACATTACTGTCAGTAGAACAAAACACGTCATCCCGAAAGCAGCCAAGTGCTTTTGGTCTCCGCACTTTCATTTCATTGTCGCCTTGCGAAATGCACAAATCACTCTCACTGCATGCACGGCGGAACGTGTCTGCACGCAGTAGAGGCGGTCAGAAAGCATAGCTGCGGACGGTTTGCTTTTTTTAAATGCAGGTCTTTTCTTCACCGGAGGGCGTAAGTAATACAGTCGTACCTTAGTGGGGATCTTGCCGAAATACAAGGCTTGGGTTACCTCATAAAATAGATAGCATTTCGGTGCCGATTTGCATGTAAGCGGTATGTAACAAACCTGCGTCTGAGCCACGAAGGGCTTCGTGGAGCGGCCTTGCGCCAGCGATTGAATCAATGCACAATTCGCATTTAGTTCATCCGGGGCAAGACAAGATGACTAGCCTCATGCGGTCTTTGGAGAAAACTCGCGGCACAAGTGCACAAGAGCGCGCACACACATCCACGCAACAACGCGCATCGCGCACTGCCACTGCTGCCACCACAACACGGGCGCCGAGAGAGCGCTCGTGTTGTTCGTTCTTCTCGTGTGTCCTGTCTGCTTTGCGCTACAGTCTCGCTATGTTCACGCACCAAGCCCAAAAAGCCACCCTTTTGCCGAGAGGATGTTGGCCGAGGCCCACGGGTCGCTAGCGTGGAATGGGGGTGCCGGCCGCAGCTCGTAACAGCCAGCCGACGGCCTCTTCTCCCTCTCCATCTTCGTTTTCCCCCTCGCGCCGCATCCGTTTGTTGGGATCGGATATACGCAACCGGGGAGGCGATGCTCTACTGCCTTTCCACCTAAGTTATATGACAGGCTAAAACCTAGTTTACTTCCTTGTATCCTCCGTTCCAGATTTATCATATAAAGCATGAACAGCAGCGGTAATAGACGACAGCCTTGTCTTAATCCTTTGCATACTTTGGCATCTTTCGTACTTCTTATCCCTACCCATGTAATTTCTACTTTGTTATCCCGGTATATTTCCTGTAGGCACTCTGTTAACTCATAACCGATACCTTCTTTTAATATTGATACGTTGCAAGGTTAGTCCACGAAGGTTAGTCCAGGATGACACAGCACGCAAAACACAAGCCCAGCAGCGTCAACCTACTTCTAGCTTGAACCGTTGCTACCTCTTTGTCTTCTTCTGTGTCACTGTTGCTGATCGTTACCTTCTTCAACGTCCACCGATGCAGGGCATATATGTCACATACCCCCCCCCCCCCCACACGAAAAGCACAGTCCCGGTGCACACTAGGACGAACTACTGCAGGGGTAGTGCGGCTTCATTCGGGCGACATGAACAATCTCGGTGCGTGGAATAGAGGACTGTCGCGGCGGATGTACAGGGGCGATCTCGTATGTCACAGGAGTGACTGGCCGTAAAACACGGTAGGGTCCTGCGTAGCGTGGCAAGAGCTTCTCACACAGCCCAACTTTACGAGCGGGAGTCCAGAGCAAGACGAGAGAGCCCGGAGAGTAGTGGACCTCCCGGTGGCGAGAATCATGGCGCCGTTTTTGAGAATTTTGGGAGGAGGCCAGTCGGCAGAGAGCATATAACACGGGCGGCGTCTGCTCGGGAAATGGCGTCACGAACATAGGAACTGGCGTTAGCGATGGGAGGCAGTACGCTGTCAAACGGAAGGGGAGGGTCGCGGCCGTATAGAAGATAAAAGGGTGAGTAGCCCATTGTGTCGTGACGAGAGGAGTAGTACGCGATCGTTACAAACGGCAAAGTAACATCACAGTCACGGTGATCATCCGATACATACATTAACAGCATGTCCGTGAGCGTGCGGTTGAGGCGTTCGGTGCGGCCGTTCGTTTGTGGGTGGTAAGCTGTGGTAAAATAGTGCCTAATAAAGCAGTACGGAAGAATTTCCTCGGCTACTTGAGCAAGAAAGCAACGGCCACAGTCAGTGAGCAGCTGGCGTGGAGCACCATGGAGCAGGATCACGTCGTGGAGAAGAAACGCAGCCACGTCAGTTGCACAGCTGGTGGGTATCGCTCGGGTGACAGCGTAGCGCGTAGTATAATCCGGGGCCACCGCAATCCATTTATTCCCCGACGCAGAAAGTGGGAAAGGCCCGAGGAGATCAAGGCCAACTCGGGAAAACGGGTTTACTGGGATGTCGATCGGCTGCAGGTATCGAGCAAGCATAACCGAGGGCTTCTTCCGTCGCTGATACCGGTCACAAGAAGCCATGACGTAACGACGAACAGAGCGACAGAGGGCTGGCCAAAAGAAGCGGTGGCGGACGCTGTCGTACGTACAAGATACGCCAAGATGACCCACTTTGGGTGCGTCGTGCAGCTGTTGAAGAACGGTGGTACGAAGGTGTTCGGGGACTACAAGCAGAAGCTCGGCGCCATCTGGTCGCATATTCCGTCGGTATAAGGTGCCGCTGTGGAGCACAAACAGAGAAAGGGTAGCATCAAGGTGATCAGGGCTGAGGCGATGGACAATGCTGCAAAGCTTAGGATCTAAGTGCTGCTCATGGCGAATGTTTGAAAGGTCAGAGATGGCCAACACATATATGTGTCATCGTCACACTCGCTCACAGGTGGCGGATCTACCGGGCTGCGGGATAGGCAATCGGCGTCAGCGTGCAGCCGGCCAGACTTGTGGACGACAGAAAAAGTGTATTCCAGAAGGCGGAGGGCCCAATGGCCCAGGCGACTAGTAGGGTCCTTCAGCGTAGAAAGCCAGCATAAGGTATGGTTGTCGGTGATGATGGAGAACGGGCGGCCAAACAAGTAAGGGCGAAACTTTGTAATGGCCCACAGGAGGGCTAAGCACTCGCGTTCTGTGATCGAGTAATTCCGTTCAGTTGCAGAAAGGTGGCGACTGGCATAAGCAATGACGCGAGTGCGACCCATCTGCTGTTGGGCGAGTATGGCACCAATACCGTGACCACTGGCGTCGGTGCGTACCTACGTTGGTGCTGAGGGATTGAAGTGTGCCAGGACGGGCGGGTTGGTGAGGGCTGCAATGAGCGCAGAGAAGGCTTGGGATTATTCTTGGTCCCAGCAAAATGGAGTGCCGTTCTTCAAACGATTGGTGAGTGGACGAGCCGTCTCCGCAAAGTTGGGTACAAACCGCCGAAAATAGGAGCAAAGCCCAAGAAAACTACGCACGTCACTGGTACAACGGGGTGTAGGAAATGCACTTACAGCACGTATTTTGTCTGGATCGAGTTGAACGCCACGGGAGTCGACCACTTGACAGAGCACCTTGAGTTCACGTCGGTCAAAGCTACATTTCTTCGAGTTCAGCTGAAGGCCAGCTCTTCGGAAGACGCCAAGAATGGCATCAAGGCGATGTAGATGTTGTTGTGGCTGTATAGGAAGAAGGAAAAGAAAATGCACGGGCCTGCTACTGGCTCTGTAGCTGAGCCACCTACGCTGCCTCGTGCAGACAGAAGAGAAAATAGAGAAAAAGAGAAAATAGAGAAAGAAAAGGAAGAAGGAGATAAAGACGCGCGCCGCAACAACAACCGTCGTCTACCACCGAAGAGGTGGCGGGTGCAATGACGGCCTACGACAGGTAAAAGTTCGAACAGGCTAGCCCCCGTCGCAAGCGACAGTGACCTACCTGTCCCAGCCCCATCAGGGGAGTTTCGATAAAAAAAAATCGCGATGGAGATGGCTCTCGAATGTAGAAGAAAATACGACATCATCGAGATAGCACAAGCACGTCGTCCATTTCAAACCGCGCAGGAGGGAGTCCATCATGTGCTCGAATGTTGCGGGCGCATTACACAAGCCGAAAGGCATCACCTTGAATTGATACAGGTCATCGGGAGTGACAAAAGCGGTCTTCTCTCGGTCCCGTTCGTCGACTGCGATCTGCCAGTAACCGGAACGAAGATCAATGGAAGAGAAATAGCTGGCACCGTGCAAGCAGTCGAGGGCCTCATCTATCCTGGGGAGCGGGCAAACGTCCTTCTTTGTAATTTTGTTGAGGTGTCGGTAATCAATGCAGAAACTCCAGGTATTGTCCTTTTTTAACAAGCACGACAGGCGACGCCCAGGGACTGCTCGAAGGCTCTATAATGTTTTTTGCTAACATCCTGTCCACTTCATCTTGTACGGCGCGACGTTCAGAAATGGCGACTCGATAAGGTATTTTGTGAATTGGGCTGGCGTCTCCGGTATCAATACGATACGAAGTCAGAAGGCTCGTACGTGCTGTAGCACGGGTAGGGCGCAAGTTAGGTGCAACCATTCCTGAAATGCGGGCCTGCGGAGGGGTGTGGATGGTGCAGGTCGTGTCGACACTTTAGCAGTAGGGTCAGGTAAAAGAGCAGCCACTGTGACGTCAGACAGTGGGGTCAGTTCGGTGAGAGTAATGCCCTCAGGAAGAACGTGCACAAAAAGGCCGAAGTTCAAGACTGAAATAGAAGCGTTATTTTCTACGTGCACGATGTTATGAGGGAGAGCGATTCTGCGCTGCAGTGTCACGTCGGTTATGGGGCAAACAACGTAGTCGCCATCAGCAACGGAGGGGAAAGGCGACATGAGCACATACACTACAGCTTCTGGGGGCAGGCGAGTAAATGTAGAGGAGCGGAGACGGAGCGTGGAAGTATCAGAGGCCTCTTTGTCAGGACAGAGTGGCAGGTCCATATGAAGCAGTCCAGAAACAGTCAATGAGCGCGGAATGTGCAGTTAAAAAGTCGAGTCCTAATATAACGTCGTGAGGGCAACCGATGTTGTTGCGGTGGTAGGAGCTGCCTCAGAGGTCATGGTGGTCGTTGTTGATGTGATCCCAGGTAGGTGGCGGCCACTGCGCAAATCCAGCTTGCGGCTATTTAAGTGTGCACACGGGGATCTTTAGTCACCTCCACCAAGATGATACGTGGCAAGGTTAGTCCCCGGAGGTTAGTCCAGGATGGCACAGCACACAATACACAAGCACAGCAGCGTCAACATTCTTCTAGCTTCAACCGTTGCTACCTCTTTGTCTTCTTCTGTGTCACTGTTGCTGATCGTTGTCTTCTTCAACGTCTAGCGATGCAGAGCATATTTCTCACAATATTCTCCACAGGAGTTCCCTGTTTACTTTGTCGTACCCCTCGTTGTCGTTCCCATAAAGAAATGTGTTAGTCAAGGAGACACAATCTCCCCAGTACTATTCACAGCTTGCTTAGAGGAGGTATTCAGAGACTTGTAATGGGAGCAGTTAGGGATAAGGGTAGATGGAGAATACTTCAGTAATCTGCGATTTGCTGATGACATTGCCTTGCTAAGCAACTCGGGGGGTGAACTGAAAATAATGCTTGGTGACTTAGCCAGGAAAAGTAGAAAGGTAGGCTTGAAAATCAATATACAGAAGACTGAGGTAATGTTCAACAGCCTCGGGAAGGAACAGCAGTTTACATTAGGTAGCGAAGTACTGGAAGTAGTAGGCGAATATGTCTACTTAGGACAGGTAGTAACCGCAGATCCGGACCATGAAAAGGAAATAACAAGAAGAATAAGATTGGGATGGAGCGCATTTGGCAAGAACTCACAGATTATGATTAGCAGCTTACTGGTATAGCTAAAGAGGAAAGTATATAACAGTTGCATCTTACCTGTACTCACCTATGGGGCTGAAACGTGGAGGCTAACCAAGAGAGTTCTACTTAACTTGAGGACAACCCAGAGGGCTACGGAACCAAAAATAGTAGGGGTCACATTAAGAGATAGGAAGCGTGCAGAGTGGGTCAGAGAAATAACTCAAGTTACCGACATTTTAGTGGAAATTAAGAAGAAGAAATGGGCATGGGCAGGACATGTAGAGCGAAGAGAGGATAACCGATGGTCGCTTAGGGTAACAAACTGGATTCCAAGGGAAGGAAAGCGTAGCAGGGTACGGCAGAAAATTAGGTGGGCGGATGAGGTTAAGAAGTTCGCAGGGGTCAAGTGGATGCAGCTAGCACAGAACCGGGTTAAGTGGAGAAATATGGGAGAGGCCTTCGCCCTGCAGTGGGTATAGTCAGGCTGATGATGATGGTGACGCCCCGTTTATGTCCAGGAAGGCCAAATACAAAGGTCTATTTTCCACTCTAGATATTTCGCTGTATTGGGTAAGCGCGAACAGGCTATCATCTTAGCGCCTACCATTTCTTGTTCTGATGTTCTCCGAGTATCTTGTTACTTTCTACCCATGCTTGCGCCTTTAATTTCACCGCCTGCATTGCCAACCTGTACATAACAGATGTTATGGTAATCGGCCTGTAGAATTTTATGTGCATCCTTTCTCTTTTCACTTTATAAATCAAATTCATTTTACTCTGTTGCCAGCTATCCGGAATTTGCTTATTCGTTATGACTGTTTCCAAAGCTTTAAAAGGGCCACTGTCCAGAGAAGGGCCTTTTAAGCAAAGAAGCCCAGTGTTTCGATCAGGTACCGGAGATAGACTGCGTAAAATGCTAAACGCGCGCCGCAAAGCAACGAAAATACAATTCAAAGCTCTCTCATGCTCTCCTTCGGGAAGCCAGCTTCCCCGTTTTCAGCGCTAGCCCGTCGAGCCACAGTAATGACGTACTTCCAGAGAACGACGTCCATTTGTCCTTCTAGCTGACTGACAGGAGAAGGATGGGTGTCTACCGCTCGCTGCGCACTTTTCCCTCGCCACGGCCAGACTGAATCCAGCGGCGCGCGCTCCCTCGCCCGTTTTTTTTTAGAGCGCAGCTCTTTGGCGTCCGTTCCTGGGTTTCGCGTCGGCGTCGTCGTCGGCCTCGTAACCAGCTCCGCCCCGCTTTCATCCCCCCAGCGCTAGCAGCGACCGACTGATACCGCTGGATGCCGCTGACGCCGCTAGAGAGTCAAGATAACGTGACTGCATACTGATTTATTTACAGGAAGGGAAAGGCGCGGTAACTGTCTCACTTGATTTCTATGGACACCGCAACCGCGCCGTAAGGGACGGGAGGAAGATGGGAGTGAAAGTGGAAAGAGAGAAAGAGGAGCCGTAGTGGGGGGCTACGGAGTAATTACACCGTCACCGCCATGCAGAAAGAGGAGGGGAGGGTCCCCCCCCCCTCCCCTGTTCCTGTGTGGCTGATAGGGTGCTCTTCAGTTGCCGACGCGCCGGTTATTTCACGTAGGCCCCGGCACGTGGACGAATACGTGACCACCTTCCCACGGCTAGACCTGGTTCTTGGCGCTGCGGAAGCGAGGGTATCATATTTGCGTCGGCATCGGCGGCGTTGTCCCTGAAACCAACTCCGCAGCTGGGGTTGACTCACTATCGGCGTCAGCAGCATCAGTCAGTCGCTGCTATCTCTTCCCTCCTCCCTTTATCGCGTTGTCCGCTTACTGTGCGCGCTTCTGCCCCCATCGTTTGCCGCTGGATGTACACGCCGCCCCACTCCCACTCTTCCTGCGAGTCTCCGGTTGTCAAAGCGCCGGCTCGAACTTAATTCCTTTCTTCGCTCCTCCTCCAATGCAACCGCTGTGAGGTGGCAATCAGAGAGCCAGATCAGTGGCGGCGGATCTGTATATGTGCACCGCCCGAGCCGAAATTGCCGTTGCCGTTCGCCACTGCGAAATTATCTGCCAGTTCTTTCTGAGCCATGAGCGAGACGAATGTTGACATAAAGACAAACAGGAATTTCTTCACACTTATGCGCGAGAACGTCCCGTTCCTCTCACTCGTAACGCGTCCCACGGCTGTGACAGTCTCGCGAGGCACTTGTATAGATCTCGAAGCATTGGTGTACCAAGTCGAACATATATCAGTCTATTTCTCCGACCACAAAGCTTCCTTCATGACTGTCAAGAACTGTTAGTGGAGTCTTTGTTAGAGGAATACGTGTGAAAAATAAAAAAAAAAAAACATTCTGTGATAGCGCATACATGTGTTGCTCGATTTCTTTGCCTCAATCTATCGAAAAGGTGAAACAGCTTATTTGCTGCGCTCAAATTTCGCATTAGGAAGTAACGTAATCGTCGGTAATTTTTTTTTTCGCGCTCGCGGAGAGCCACGCCCCACCTCCCGCCAAGCGCGGAGGAGGAAGGGGAATTTGTCTTGCGGAGGCTAGACGAGCTCGGGCAGGAGAGTTAAAAACCTTTGCGAGGGGACGGAAGGAGAGAAGCTAACAGAATCGGGTGATTGCGGTGGCTGTAACTGCGTTATTAGTTACTTTTTTGAAAAACATTTTGCGGCGTTGCGTTCTGGGGGCGAAGTCTCGAAGTCTCACAGTCACCGGGGAAGAAACTATTTTCGACCGGAGGGTGGACAGTGGGCCTTTAACAAGGTGTCGCGAGTATGGGTACCCGCGGAGATGCCCGAGAGAATCACACGACTCAGTCTCTTTGCATTTTGTAGCGCAAGCTGCTCCCGACAGAGCTACTCCGTAGTTATAAGTTCGGACTGTGCTCCGGCGCGTCTTAGACTTATGACAGCGGGGTTTGAGCTGTAGCTGGCGTCTTTAGGACAGCGGGGAGCTGATGTTGGCGTCTTCGCCGGCGGCTCGTTCGAGCGCTTCGGGAGAAGGTCAGGAGGAGGAGGACTCTCGCTCTCGAATGCTCTTGGACGAGGTTACCCTGGCCTCATTTTTTGGTTCTCTTCAGCGACGAAAGCGTGGGGAGGGGTACTCCCTGCAAAGCGAGGGACGCTGCTTCCTTGCGTAACCTTTCGTCCTTTCTATACTTTTGCTTCCCTTTCGACTGTCCTTGCCCCCTCTGTCGGTATGAGCAGCAAGCGCGTTTCTTTATTTTTCTCAACAACTCCCAGGTGGCGTGCGCCACGTTACAATTCTTCCCAGTGGAAAAAGATGGGTGAGTGTCCTCACTCACCTTGCTGTAATTATCATGCATCACATTTCAAAAGTACAGGGAAGTCATACACCACAATGTAGCACAGAGGTGAATCACCTGCTCGAGAGTTTGGAGTCCGTAAAAATGTTCTGATGTCCACTCAATCTTGTCGCTGTCACAATTAATGTCCTAGAGTCAGTGGATTTAGTCGCAGCACAGAGTCGCCGCGGTCTGAGAGTTTTGTCCCTGGCTCGCACTGTGGCAGTCTTAGTCACGCACACAAACATGCACCCGCGCACACACGCACAACACTGTCGAATCCAGCCTGCACGGCTAGTAATAGATGAAGTCATCTCGTCGGGGTGGCACTGCACTGCGGCGTGATCTTGTCCGAAAGGTTGGCTGCTAGGGAGGTTCTTCACTGTCACACGGCATTATGTCTAGTGCATCGAAGAACTCGTCGTCGCTATCCGAGTCGGGTGTAGCAGGGTCCTGTCGGGTCGGGCACTGGGCTTCGGGGCAGGAGACAGCTTGCTTGGTCACCTCGGTCTCGGTCTTCTCGCCGCGGTCAACGTAAGGTTTAAGCCGGCTTACGTTTATCACATCATGGCGTCCGCGACGATTCTCAACTTCCCAGTCGTTTTCTGCTGTTTGTCTCACAAACCGGAACGGTCCGTGGTATGGATGAAGGAACTTTGAAGTTCGCGCCCCCGCTTTGCCACTGGTTTTCGCACATAAACAAGATCACCGGCTGTTAGTTGCTGCGTCCGGCGCGTCTTGTCATAGCGCTCCTTGTTCGTCTCCTGCGCCCTCATTTCGCGTTCTAGCACCAGCTCCCTGTGTTCCTTCGGAGCAGAAACTCTTTGTTCGAAGGTGCCATGATACCCTCTGGATTTATCTGAAGCGCTGCGTCGATTGGCAGTGTCATCTGCCAATCGGCAGCGTGGGCTGCAGCAGAAACAACGGGGAATAGTGTGTTGTCTCATGTGCCGAGGAATTATAAGCAAACGTCGCGAACGGGAGGAATTGTCCAGTCACGGTGGTCGGAGGAGACGTACTGGGTTATGATTTCCGCTATAGTTCGCAGAGGCCATTTGTTTGTGGGTGGTAGGCTGTTGTTCGGGTGTGATTCGTTTCGGTCAAGCGAAAGAGTTCCTCCATCATATCGGCTACGATGTGGCGTCCCCTATCCGTGATAATCTGTTCCGGAGCCCCGTGCCGGAACACTATCTTCTCCAGGAAAGCTTTGGCTGCACACGCTGCAGTGGCTTCTGGCGTAGGGACGGCTTCCACCCACTTGGTGTGGTAGTCGATCATGACGATCGCATGCTGATTACCGCCTGACGATGCTGTAAGTGGACCCAAGAAATCTATTCCGATGCGCTGAAACGGTTGTTGGACTGGTGGCACTGGCTGTAGCAACCCCGATGGTCTGGTGGGCGGGGTATTCCGCGTCTGACAGTCTGTACACGAAGAGACGTACTTTGTGATATCGGAGAACATCTGCCAAAAGTAGAGCTGGTGAATCTTGTCGAGGGTCCTCTTCATGCCCAAGTGGCCTGCCGTTATGTCATCGTGACAGGACACTAAGATTTCATGTCGAAGTTACCGAGGTACAACCAGGGCCAATCTTTCTTCCTGGAAGCCTTTTGCTGTCCTGAGCAGCATCCCGTTTTCCAAGCAGAGGGCCCTTGCTGCGCGGCGTATTTTTCTTGAAGCCGATTCGTCCTGGTGAGTTAGATGTCGGATTATTAGTTTCATTAAGGGGTCATCTTGTTGGAGGCTGGCTATGTTAGCTCTTTGCTCCTCAGCAATGAGGAGCGGCATCCGCTCTTCGTCAAAGGGTGCCTCGTAATAGGGAAGTCGTGACAGGGCGTATGCGTTTGAGTTCTTGTTTCCCGGTCTGTGCTGAAAGCTAATGTTGTACTTTTGGAGGAGGAGACTTCACCGTGTGAGGCGCCCGCTAGGATTCTTGGTAGGCATAACCATGTGAGACTGGCCTGATCTGTGACCACGGTGAACGGGATTCCAAAAAAAGGGACGGAATCGTCTTGCTGCAAATACTACCGCATTTCTGCTCCGTGGCACAGTAGTTTTGCTCAGCTTTGTCCAGATGCCGACTGGCGTAGCTGACGACATGCTCCTGGCTTCCATTCTTCTGGACCAGTACTGCACCGATGCCATATCCGCATGCATCGGTGTGAATCTTTACGGGTAATCTTGGGTTAAACAACTGCAGCACCGGTGAACTGGTTAGGTGCTGCTTGAGCTGCTCAAACGCCGACTGGCATTCGTCATTCCATTCCCTGTTTTTCCCCGTCTTGGTAAGTTCAGTGAGTGGTCGGACAATTCGGGAAAAATTCTTGACGAAGCGTCGGTAGTAACTGCATAGGCCCAGAAAGCTGCGAACTTGTTTTACATTCTTGGATACCGCCTGAGCGACTGCACGTATGTTTTCCGGGTCTGGCCTCACCGTTCTTCCGTCGACGATGTGCCGCAGATACTTTATACTGTCGGCAGCTACGTGGCATTTCTTCGCCTGCAAGCGCAAGCAAGCTGAACTAAGGGCATCGAAAACACACTGCAGGGCTCTTAAATGATCGTCGGCGTTCTTGGAAAAAAACGATGACGTCATCCAGATAAGCAAAGCATACTCTCCATAGCGGACTTGTCAAGACTTTGTTGATCATTCGTTGGAGAGTAGCCGGGGCATTTCATAGTCCAAAGGGCAGCACGTTGAACTCATAGAGCCTGATCCCGTCGAGAAGGCTGTTTTCGCTTTGTCTGCTTTTCGTATGGGCACCTGCCAGTATCCTGAGACCATGTCGAGCGTTGTGAAGAAGCAAGAGCCCTGTAGCCTCTCCATGACGTCGTCTACCCGAGGTAGCGGATGTACATCCTTCTTCGTTACTGAGTTGATTTTTCGGTAATCCACGCAGAAGCATCACGCCCCGTCACGCTTTCGAACGAGTACTACTGGTGACGACCACGGGCTTGTCGACTCTCCGATGATCCCCTTCTCCAGCATTTCGCCGACCTGTTCCTCAATGATCCGTCTCTCCATTGCAGAGTTACGGTACGGGTCCGTCACACAGGTTTTGAACGGTTAATGTCAATCTCGTGTTCGACTATTTCCGCGCGTCCCAAGTTTTGACCGGCGCTGGGAAAAAGGTGGCCATATTCCCTGAGTAGTGCTTCAACATTTTGTGCCAGACTAGGATCTAGGTTCTCTCCGTATGTAACTTCGCCTACCCCGCCTCTAGGAGCGCTAGGTGGCCCCATGGAGATTTCAACGTTCTAGAGGGGAGTCACTTGAGCTATAGCAGTCCCCTTCACGACAGTCACATTGCTGACTGTGGGGTTTGCGACACGTATTCGCGTGGTCTGCTCTCTTTTAACGTTGGTCAGCATTCGTGCTACGCTTGGATGTATCTTTTCTGATAGTTGTTTTAATAGCTCGACGAAGCATACACCCACTCCTGTGATGGTTATCGGCAATGTAACCTCCGAGAAAGGTGGGACTTGGGTGTCCGCTTGGCAGTACGCCATGGTCCTATTCTTCATGAGGAGATCTAAATCGTTCAAATTAAGTTTTAGATTCTGTCCGCAAAAAGTGACCGTCCTCTTGGGTAAGCTAATCACCATCTCCGAATGTCTGCAAAGAGGGAGGCCGCCGAGGATGTCGTACGGAAATGCTTCAAGAACAAGTAGCTGCTCTCTTATCTCGTCCCGACCCACTCTAATGATAAGCTCCCCCTCACCAGCAGCGCTGACTAATTTGTCGTTCACGTCCTTGATGAGTGCTTTACTGGGGCGCATTGCAGCGCCGATTCTTGACACAAAGCTGCGTGAGGCAATATTTACAGATGCTCCGGTATCAATAATCATTACTACGTCCCTGCCGTTGACGGACACTGCGACTGAAATTAGGTGGGAGGGGTGATAGGCCGCGCAGATGGAGTTTTCTTGGGCTTCCCGGGGCGTAACTCCTAAGCCCCGACTCGTCCGTTTCCCTGGTATTGAGTTGGGCCGCTTCCCTCTGCTGGTTGCCTGCACTGCAGCATGATGTGGCCGGGCCGCTTGCACCGAAAACAAACCACTTGGCCGGAGAACTCATTCAGGCGCTTCGGGAGAAGGTCAGGGTCAACCCAAGACTCTCGCTCGTGAACGCTCCCGTACGAGGTTGCCCTTACCTCAATTTCTGGTTTTCTTTATACCCCCTTCAGCGCCGAGGGCGTGGGGAGGGGTACTCGCTACCACGGCCAGTCTCGAGGGAGAGCGCGCGCTCATCCTTACGGCCTTCTCAATCGCCGCGGGAACAATGAGAACGTTTCTACTTGAGTTGCGCTCTCCGCCGCCGCAAGGGGCGCGACCTGCTCACTGTTCGCTCCGCGTCTGCTTCAGCGGCGGCGGGCGGCTTTTGCCTGGGTTCGCGCTGTCGCTCGCGAGTTTCGTGGTGAGTGCAGCCCCGAAATTAAAGAACACAGAAGGTAGATGCTGCAGCGGCATGTCGTCAACGTACTACACACGTGAACGGATATAAAAAACACTGTCATTCAGCAAACGTTCGACAAGCATGGCATACATTGCGGAATGGCAGCTACTTTTGTCAATTTTAATCCGAATTTTTCCCAAGCCTGTACAAGAATAGGAACAAAAAAAAAAAAAAAAAACTGGATGAGCAGTGATCACATTAAAGCTTCTTCAAGGCTAACATGACAGCAACTCGTCTGCAACAGCAAAACCGTCTTTCAGCGCTAGATGCAAAACCATTCATGTAGCACCGAAGATGAAAATAATTTCATAAAAATGTAATGTAAATTTCAAAATGCTTGCATGATATAAAGTATTAGTATAACAGTCAAAGTAAACGTTGTAGGGTTAAGTTTCAAATGTTATTACAATTCATATATTAGCCAATGTGTGGTATTATAAACATTATTTTAATTTTGCAAATAAACATTGTTTTAATGAAAGTTTTACATGATATTAAGCTTATTATGAAAACAATAAAAAATGGTTTCATGTTCATGACACCACTTGTGCTCGAAGTGGTAAAAAGAGCCCAATGAATGATGAAGGTGACGCTCGATGCAGTGACTTACAAATGAGTTCACCCGCTATATCAAAAGTATGCAAGAAACTTCTAATGCGTTCAAGAAGGACACTCTCACTGAAGACTCATTTCAAGCCTTATATAGCGACCCATTGAGGCTCTCTTCGGGAAAGTAAGGTTAATGTGCGGAAGGGAATGACATATGCTAGATGCGAGGGCCGTAACAGCTAGCGGCACATGACTACATTGTCAAGACGGACGTTTCATCTGAGAGCAAGATCAAGGCACTGAAGGACGTGATGGCATCGTATACCATCCCATTTCCCACTGTCACATATTCCGGTTTACCTTACGTCGCTGGATATATCGTTTAGTTAATCAAGTTCGGGTGTGACGCTTGCGCTATTCTTCTTGAAACTAGCGAAAGAAGCAACCCCATGTAGTACGCTCTTCTACGAGGACAACATTCTAGTGGACTGCATTATCCGAAACCGGAGCTTGTTGCCCTATTAGACAAGTTTTTTTTTTCGAAAAACTGCCGTGCACCTACTACACACAAATGTTCTCGAAGTACTTAAGATCCTGATTCAGTCAGCATTTCAGAATTCAACACTGAATTGCCCGAAAGGGACTGACAACAGCGATGTTATTAGGTCCGCTTCTCTGATATTTGAAAAATTTCTCAGAATTCTTCTTCTCAATTAATTATACCAGGAAAGTGACAGAGAAGACCGAGAGGCCAACTCCTTATGTGCACAAGCCGTGCAAGAAGATTTTGAGACTGAATTTTCTAGACGCAGGTCGCATTTTGATGAATTAATGAATATATAGTGCAATGTGTAACTTTGAAGGACAATTTTTTTATTGTTTGCCGCTCTTTTCGATTCTGCTTAACTGTTTATGCCTATTTGCTTGATTAAATGTAGTCGCGAGACTACATATACATCTTCGGTCTTTCAACCGACTGATATGTTTTGAACGAAGCTAGGACAGGCCACTCCACTAGATAAGTGAAATTTTTACTATATGAGTACATTTTTGTTATCTTCTCTGAATCTGAGACGCGCCATGAATTTTTGCTGGTGCCTCTTCTGATCTAAACGAGAACGGTAGCGTTTGACAGAATCTCCACCCAACAGTTCACCATGCACTCACGTCAGGTCGCGCTACACCTGCTTAAAACGTTCAAAGGCACGTTGCATAACCAGGTAAATTTATTTTTGTACAAAACTTAGGGGTAAAAAATGTTGAAGTGTACCCGAAGTTTCATTCGACCGTACACGGCCGCACTGACGAAGGAGCGCGCGCGTGAGCGGATTGTTGACTGTATTTTATTCCTCGACAAAAGATAAAGCGCACAGGAAACACACACAAGAGAAGCAGACACGGGACACGCGCTAACTTTCATCAGATGAAAGTTAGCGCGTGTCCTGTGTCTGCTTCTCTTGTGTGTTTCCTATGCGCTTTATCTTTAGTCAAGCAATGCACCATCTAACCCAATTTCAAGTGTTGTTAAACTATTTTATTCCTCGTACACGATAAATGTTCGATGTTGATTACGGACTTTATATAAACTATAAAGGGCGAAATGTCAGGACCTGCCAGTTGCAATAGACGCGGGCGAAGCTAAAAGAGAGCGCGCGTTTCCCTTGCGCGTGAACGGCAGTGGCGGAGGAGCAGCAGTGGGGCGGTGGCGACCCCACCGAGGCGCGGCGGGCGGTGGAAACAGACCCCATTGGAGAGGCTGTAAGAGAAGAGAAGCGCGCTCTCCCTCGAGACCGGCCGTGCTCGCTACAAAGCCAGGGACGCTGCTTCCTTGCGTAACCTTTCGTCTTTTCTATACTTTTGCTTCCCTTTTTACAGTACTTGCCCCCTCTGTCGGAATGAGCAGCAAGCGCGTTTCTTCATTTTTTTCCGCAACTCCCAGGTGGCGTGCGCCACGTTACAAAGGTTTCCTTACTTCTTGGACCAAGTTCATTAATCAGCTTGATCGGAATTTCATCTATTCCTGTAGATGTGTTTTTAGGAATATTTTTTCTGCCTTTTTCCAGGTTAGATTGGTCAGTTCTAAGCTGCTTTCTATCCTGCTATCTTGTGTTGCTTCCTGATTGACGGAGATTATACCTATCGTCGCTTTTAAATGACTCCGCTATAACTGATGTAATGTAGCTCACGGCGTTGTCTCCCTTTAAAAAATTTCCCTCGTTATCTTGAATCCGGGCCTGCTTTCTTTGATTCTTTTTACCTAGCCAGCTTATATGGTTCCAGAATTTTCTTGCTCCGCCTCTACAGGCATCGTATACATTAGCCATCCAGCGATCGGTGGGCTGCTTTTACTTTCGACGAGGGCGTGTACATCGTCTCTTTTGTCGATATGATTCCCATTTTTGGTCGATTTCCTCCTGAGATACCTGTGCTTTCTTTGCCTCTCGATGTTCCCTTGAAGCAGCCCGTCGTTGTTCAATGACTTCCCTGATTTCCTTATTCCCCCAGCTCCGTGGCTTCCTCTTCCCATTCCAGTGGTTTGCTGTTTTAACCTCCTTAGTTTTCCTCCTTATGAGTAGTTCTACCTGTTCGTAATCCTAGTCTTCCATGGGGCTTTTCTCTATAGCTTCCTCTATGTCTGCTGCTATCTGCGCTATTTGATCGTCGTTTATTTTGCGATTACATTTTGTCTAAGTTCTATTTCTCTTTTCCTCAAGGGCCCAATCGAGGCACCGAGGCTACCTAGGGCAAATTAAAGTCCCTCGATAAAGAGAAAGTACCGCCACGCTTTGTACTTTGCCGCCGCCGCATCACCTCCTCTCCTCACCTCCTCGCCACCTACTCGGATTCAGATTTCCGCGCGACGGGCACCTCTGCGCGACGCCGCGCGCAGACGCGCGGCGCGTTCCGCTTCGCGCTAATTGGTCACTCTGGCTGTCCCCGGGGTCGCCATGGTTACACGCGCACTTTTTGCATACTTTGTGAAGCTGTTCGTTCTTCGCGCGCCATTTTTCACCCACTCAAGCAAAGGAGACCTTGCGCACGTTGTTTTTCTTTGCGGCGCGCTCGCCAAATGCCACAGTGTTGCGCATATAACTCTTCAAACCGGCCTGAGGATGGCTATGCAGTTTTCATGGTACCTCAAGGAAAGCGGGATCGCTTGAAGACGAAGCAATGGCTTCATTATATCGGGAGAAAAAACTTTGTGCCGACAAGAAGCAGCGTTGTGTGCGAGGTAAGGCACCTCTCTCACTTTCCCGCTTTTCCCAAGTTTACTAGACGAGGTGTAATCCATGCAGAAATATTCTTTTAGTAAATTTACGGAAGGAGTGTTCCTTAATCTGGAATCACGAGATATGAGCTGAAGTAGCCAGTGAACTACGTTCGGGTGTTGTATAATCACCTTAATTAGGTACAACGAAAGGAGGGAGCAGTCTACGATTCCAAGGTGGACGCATGGGGATGTTTTGTTTGTAATATTTATAGTAGTTTACAGTGAGCTGAATCAGTCTTGTAATGATCTGATCGAGAAAGAAATTAAAGTAAATCTGAAGAAAAACAACGGGCCGATGGCACCATCCCGCCATCGGCCCGTTGTCTTTCTTTCTCTACATTACGCGCCAAAAACCCCATCCCGAGACTATATGAGTTTAAATGTAGCTTAAGGAACGCAACACTAGGTCAATTTTTGAAGCCTAGCAAATCAGGAAGCTACTCCGAGGAGGAAGGTTATTTACTATTACATTTACGCGACACAAGTGAAGCAAGAAGCGACACAGATGCTATTCAAGCGCCCGATGATATTCTTGACCTGAGCCCTGAAATAGAGCAGTCATTAACGTACCTAGCAGGCTACATTGCTTCAAAACTTGTGAAGCGAGTACAGTGTGAGAATTGCTATAATTCTCTGATTGAACGAGACAGCTCTATGACGCTGATAGAGCTCAAAAACTTTTCAAAGCACCAGCAGTCTTTGACCACTCCATCGCAAGGGGTGATTGAAGTGATAAAAATAGCAGAGAACTACTTCCGCACTAATAAGGAAAAGCTAATCCGTAATTCTGTACATGAGTCGGAGGTGCAAAAAGCCATTACCCAAAGCGTAACCTCGCAGACATGCTTTCCTTCTTGCCATAACTTACTTGATGACATTGTTAAAATATTCGGCAAACTGCGCATGCAAATTTTAGTGAAAAGGGAAGCGGCTAAAAGATCTTCTATTGAGAGTTCCAAATGTGCCAGTAAAAGCATTGGCATGCGCGTTGCTGTTTCAAGCATTAAATGATGTGTAGACGCTTCATTGCTTGCGAAGCAAAGGACCTTTATGTAATACTTTTAAAACAAATATCTTTCATAAGCAGCAAGCCACTGCCTGGGATAAATTTTAAAATTTTACAGCCACTGTGTAGTTAATATCTAACGTGAGGATTTCGCTTTTCATGTCGAAATAAATTTTGTTCACAACAGAAAAGACTTTTTTTTATTTCAATCCGCTTTCAATTTACTGTAACATAAAACTGAAGGGGCTCAATGGTAAAGTGCACCAAGAAAAAAAAAACTTTAGAACGTCCACAAAGGGTGAAGGAGAGACAATAAACGTTAAAGAAAACTGCGTTCCGTGCGTTGAACTTCCTTTTACTGGAGAGTTTCGGCTCCAAATAATGTGCTGGCCCTTGCACCACGTAGCATCGGCTCCATTACATGTCTGGAAATCGTAAGCAGTTCATGCTTGGTACTGTGTTGGTCATTTTTCAGCCGCACTAAAACCGATTCATTCATAGCGTGATATTGCTTTTGTACAATTGTGCTTGCTTTTTGTGTTGTGTTTTGAACTGTCAGTTTTGTAAGTTTTTTTAAGTCCATCACTTCTGCGCCGCACATCTCACTGCATGCACCTGCGTTCACATCAGGAAACTAAACACATCGTCTTGCACAGCACTTACAACTAATTTATTGTACGCCGCCATAAACACTAGCAAACCGTTAGATGTCTTGCACTGATAAGCTTAATACGCATTAACTTACGCCTGGAGAGCTACTTAGTTGATTATACGCCGCAAAACATCACATCTCCTTTCAGAGACGGTTTTCGTAAATGACACCCGCAGAAGAATGTCTTCTGGGAAATATTTAGAAATTAAGTGCCTTAAAAAAAGGAAAAAAATCCACAGAATTTTTTATCAGCATTCTAATCGCTTGGGTAACCGTTTATGAGAATTACTTTCACTACCGAAGCTGTAAACGGTGCTTAAAAAGCACGCCAGCGTTCAAAGGCGCGGCTGGCCGGCGGGCGCTTGGGTGAAAAAGAGTGCCGTGTGCAGCGCGGGCGGCTGGCGGGCGAGGAGAAACGAGGAGGAATGCGCCGCGAAGGAGGAGAGTGTCGCTACTTTCAAAACATCAAGGGGTTTTAGGGCAAATTAAAGCCCCTCTATCGCTACTTTCCAGAGATAGAGGGGCTTTAGGGCAAATGGGACGGCTGCGCCATCTTCCGGGATTCTCCCGCAGTGTATGTCGGCTGCTGCTGCTGCTGTTGTTGTGTCTTATTCTTTTTTGTTTTTTTTTCCTTCCTACATCGTTTAAACGTTAGTTAGCCTGTTACGTAAGGTCCGAGGTTGAGCTTTGCCCTACGCTGCGCTGCTGCGCGCAGCGTGCAAGCAGGCGACATTCGCACTCCTCTGGAGCTGCCACTGCCGCCAAGGTAGGTACTATGGCAGCGAAACTTCCATAGAACCTATGGGGACCAACTGAGTGAGACACGAGTTTCTTTTCACCGTCATGCCTTCTGTTAATGGTTCTTAATACTAGTGCTAATAAAAAACAAAAACAAAACATGATATCCCGTGAATCTTGCTTGGCGCGGATTTCGATTTCGTTTTCCTCGCAGACGCGAAAGCAAGGCCAACGACGACGAAGACTGAACCATGCTTGGCCAAGACAGCAAAAAATTGACCCTGTAACTGTTGTGGAAATTTAGTTTGGCAGAAAATTTGACAGCCAATTTAAGGCAGCTCTTGGTGTTGAACAGGGTCTATTCTTAGCTGACTTGTCAAAGCATCGTTCAGTCTCAGTCGTCGTTGGCCTTGCCTTTCTGTGCGAGTGATGTAAAAACATGCAGCTTTACACCGCTAGTTACATCCACATTCATTCCTCAGGCCTATGCACGAAAAAAACAAAGGCAGAATGGAGTGTCGGTGAAGCAGCAGTAGTTTAATGTCAGCTCTCGGACGTGATCAAGCTGCAACATGGTGCATTAAATAAACAGGCTTTAAATCCGCGCCCCCCCCCCCCCCCCCCCCCCCCAAGATGGACTATACAGCTCCAACAATAACACAAAGTAATATGTCGCATCAGCAGGACGGCCCAGCATGAAGATGAAAAATACACATAACAAAGCGCGTACTGTTTTTTCGCGTATATAGTTATTTACAAGTTAATTTGTGCGCAGCTACGTGTTCACAGAATCAGGGGACACAAATGAAGGAGAGCCCACATGGTAACAAACGCTCTCTACAACAATTAACGACAGCACTCTGTACAAATACATTACATGAAACTATATTGTATTTGGTTGATCTGTTTACAAATAGCAGTCAGCTTTCACACATCATGCCAAGGCAATAAGATTCCCATCAACCCAAATATTGCGTAACTGAAATATATTGTCACGACTCACGCCACAGGGAGCCGTCAAGGTACACGGTACCGTGAAGGTAAGACCCGACAGTCAGGTTTGCTCCTTGCTCCGATGACAGCGTCCAGCATCAGCTTCGTCGTCGTCGGCACCAAGCACTAAGCACGGCTGTCGCGCGGCGCTAGGCCCGTGGCATTACCCCCCCCCCCCCCCCCCCCGTGAATGAAAAACATCGTCCCCGATGACAAGGTGAGAGGAGAAAAAAAATTAGGTGTGGGGTGAACTGTACAATAACGCAAGGTCTCACTTGCAGGAAGCGCTCAGTCAAGCGAAAAGTACGGCTTTCAGCGCACCACATGCATAATTTCAGGCCGCTGACGCCAAACACTGCCGGTCCCAGCTGCACCTGGAATGACTTCGTAATTAACGCTGTTTAAGCGGCGCAGGACTGTATAGGGTCCGAAATAGCAGTGGAGCAGTTTCTCGCACAAGCCTTTGTGGCGCCCGGGGGCCCACACCCACACTTGGTCCCCTGGTTCGTAGAGGACTTCCCTGTGCCGAAGGTTATAGTGTCGAGCGTCGGTGGCATGCTGCTCCTTGACGGGCAAGCGGGCCAGCTGACGGGCTTGCTCGGCCTGTTCTGCGAAATGGGCGGCATCGGGTTCGACAGCTTCACCCCCGTACGGGAGCATCACGTCCAACATCGTGCGGGCCTCCTTGCCATATACGAAACGGAACGGCGTAAACTTCGTGGTTTCCTGCGGCGCCGTGTTGTAGGCGAAGGTGACATACGGCAGGATCTCATCCCATTTTAGGTTCAACGTCGATTTACATTGAGATCATGTCCGCCAAAGTTTTGTGGAGTCGTTCCGTTAATCCATTTGTCTGAGGGTGATACGTTGTTGTTGTGCGATGTTCGGTATGGCTGAGAGTTAAGGTGTCGCGTAGTAGCCGAGTTGTAAACGCCTTTCCTCGGTCAGTAATAATGGTCGACGGTGCACCGTATCTGAGCACAATGTCGTTCATAAAGAATCGAGCAACTTCGCCGGCAGTACCTCGGGCAAATTAAGGGCCTTCGTTTCAGCGTAGCGTGTTAAGTAATCTGTGGCGACTACGATCCACTTGTGTCCGTTCGAGGATAAAGGAAATAGGCCTAAAAGGTCCATGACCACTTCCTCGAAGGGTGTGAGGGGTGGTTCGATAAATTGTAACATGCCGGATAGCTTGAGCGCGGTTTTTTTTTCGCCGCTGGCATTGTCGACAAGTCTGTACGTAACGTCTAACGCTCGGAGAAAGGTGTGGCGAGTAATTGTTCTGCCGGACTCGGTTTAGGGTGCGTGTAAAGCCAAGATGCCCTGAAGTTGGTTCGTCGTGGCAGGCCAGGAGGATTTCGTGCCTTAGATCAGCCGGTATGACTAGCAGGTATGTTTTTGCACTCGACGTAGAATTCTTCATATAAAGAACCCAATCGCGGAGACAGTACGAAGACAGCCCCCGGGCAAGATACCGGGTATTGTAGGGTGCCCACCCTCAAGATGGTCGATTATCAGTCGCAGCTCGGCGTCGGCACGCTGTTTGGAAACGAGGTCGGACGTAATGACTGCTCCAAGGAAGCTATCGTCGTCGATGGCATTTGACGAAAGAGGGCCGACGGGCGCGCGGGACAGTCTGTCAGCATCGGTGTGCTTTCGGCCAGACTTATAAATAACATCGAAACGTGCTAAGCGGCCATAAGGATCCTTTAAGTTTTTTAGCCAACACAACGAGTGATGATCAGTGATGATACGAAACGGCCGGCCATACAGATACGGGCGGAACTTGGCAGCGGTCCTAATTACCGCCAAACATTCTTTTTCGGTGGTGGAATAGTTGCACTCAGCACGTGAAAGTGCACGGCTGGCGTAGGCAATTACTTTCTCGACCACGTCTTGGTGTTGAACTATAGAACCGCACCAAAGGCGACGTTGCTCGCATCCGTGTGTAACTCCATGTCGGCATCATCGTCGAAATGTGCCAGGATCGGGGGTGACTGGAGCCGAAGTCGTAACTCGTCGAAAGCCATCTGCTGCTCGGCGCCCCAGGAAAATGATGCGTCATCCCGAGTCAGGAGGTCAGAGGGCTGGCAATCTGTGCAAAGGTTTTGATAAAGCGACGATAATAGGAGCACAGCCCCAAAAACCGTCGGACTGCTTTTTTGTTGGCGGGGACGGGAAATGCAGCAACGGCAGCAAGTTTCTCAGGGTCAGCTCGAATGCCATCAATCCTCACGGTGTGCCCAAGAAACTCAATTCGCTGAACCCGAAGTGGCACTTTTGGGGCTTGAGAGAAAGGTTGGGAGACCGGACAGCTTCGAGAACAGTCCTCAGGCGGCGCAGGTGTTCCGTGAACGTCGGTGAAAAGATTATCACGTCGTCGAGATAAACAAGGCATGTCTGCCACTTAAGACCTGTGAGCACAGTGTCCATCACCCGCTGGAAGGTGGCAGAGGCACAGCAGAGCCCGAATGGGAGGACGTGGAATTCATAGAGCCCATCTGGTGTTACGAAGGCAGTTTTCTCACGGTCCCTCTCATCAACTTCGATTTGCCAATAACCACTCCTGAGGTCAATGGAGAAGTACTTGGCTCGGCGAAGTCGGTCGAGAGAGTCGTCGATTTGTGGAAGCAGATAGGCATCCTTCTTTGTCATACTGTTAAGCTTCCGGTAGTCAACGCAGAAATGCAGTGCTCCGTCTTTCTTTTTGACGAGGACGACCGGGGACGACCATGGGCGTCATGACGGTTGAATGACGCAGTCGGCAAGCATCTCTTTGACTTGCTGCTGGATAGCTTCTCTTTCCCGAGGAGACACACGATAGGGCTGTCGATGGATAGGTCGAGTGCCTTCATGCGTGATAATCCGGTGTTTAATGACCGACGTTTGCTTCACTTTAGAGGAAGATGTGAAGCACACACGGAACTCCAGCAATATATCCTGGAGTTGCTTCTTTTCAGCGGGGGAAAGGCTGGAATTGATGTCGACAGCGTGTACGGTATCATGCGGTTCGGTGCTAGGCGTAGCTTCCTCGGAAGCAAAACATTCGGCGACTTCTTGCAGATGGTCAACGTAAGCAAACGCAGTGCCACGGAACAGATGTCGATGCTCATTGGAGAAATTGGTGACGAGCACCTCCGTATTCCTGGCACGAAAGAAACAAAGACTTCTTGCCACAGAAACTCCCACGGCGAGTGACAGGGACACATTACGCTCAACAACTGGGAGGGCGCGATGTGGCTCATCACAGGTAACTCTGGCGATAATGCTGGCGCGTGGTGGCACTGTGAGGCTATCATCGGCGACTTGCAGCGTGGAGTGGGAACCACAGTACTCATGCTTTTCGGTGGCTAGTTTAGAGGAAAACGTCACCAAGCGATTCGGGAGATCTATAGTGGCACCGTGCTCCCGAAGGAAGTCGATGCCAAGAATAACAACGAGAGATCATTCGCGTAAAGCAAGAAACGTTTTGACAAATGTGTAGCTTTGCACCATTACCCGAGCCGCACACATACCCAGTGGTGCAACCACATGTCCGCCTGCCGTACGTATGTCTGGTCCGTTCCATGGTGTCATCACTTTTCTCAGCGTCCTTGTAAGCCGCCCGCTAAGGATAGAATAATCTGCTCCCGTATAGACTAAAGCACTGACTTCTTTCGTGTCGACGATAACAGGGATGTCCAGGGAGACCCGGCGCCGACCAGGGCCTGTCGACGTCGGTTCGGAGTGAAGCGAGCGGTGCGGCGACGGCAGCTTGGCTGCAGTTGGGTGGTTGGCGTCGAGGCGGTTCAATGTTGACGGCGGGTAGGAGTGAAGCCAGCGGTGCGGCGGCGGAAGCTGGGCAGCAGTTGTGTGGTCGGCGTCGGGGCGATTCAGTCGACACGGCGGTGATAAATGTTCGGCCATGCGGACGACGTCAGAGCGATCTGGTCTGTGCGGCGAAAATTGGACGGGAATCCGGCGTTCGACGTCGGGGCGAATCGAGTGGTGCGGCGGTGGAAGCTTTGCGGCGAATCGGTGTGCGGCGGCCTCGCCCCCAACGGTCGCCGGAGCTAGATTTCCCGATGAGGGCTCAAAGAACCAAGGTGTGCAACGGTATAACGTGGTCCAGAGGGCGAAGAGCGGCGTGGCGAAGGCGATCGCGACTCACGACGAGGAGAATGTGACGGACTACGCTGGAGGGTGACGTACTCGGCGATGTCCTGAGGCCGTTGACCAGGTCGTGGACGAGGGCTGTCGGGAGCAAATCCTCTCAAGCCCATCTGGCGATAAGGGCACTGCCGGTAGAGGTGACCAGCCTCGCCACAATGGTAGCATAGAGGGCGGTTATCTGCAGCGCGCCAGATATCAGTCTTTCGGGGCGCCTGGCGCCGATATGCCTAGAGGACTGGCGGTTCCGCAGCGTGTACAGCGACCTCGGGTGGATTGTAAGGAGAAGGAGTAGGAAGCAGAGCTGGGCGGCGTGTGACATCAGCATAACTCATCGGCTGCATGAGGCCCGGGTGCGGCGGTTGAACGACTGTACTTATCGGTGGCGTAAGTGCGTTCTGGACTTCCTCACGGATGGCGCTGGCCAGAGAAGCCGGACCTGGGCCAAATGTCCCGTGAAGTTGCTACAGCTCCTCGCGAACTACGGTGCGAATGAGGTCGCGAAGGGAGCTCCGGTCTGCCCCGGGATTGCAGTCGGTGCAATCAGTCGGCGGTGGTACGGAGAGGGAATTCAGTGGCCGAGCATACTGACTGTGCAGTCAGTATGTGGCTGAGCATACTGACTGTGCAGTCAGTATGCTCAGCCACTTTATTCCTTAGCAGTTTCTCCATGATCACAGCTTCGGACAGAAACGTCGCGACGGTGGTGGGCGGGTTCCGCACGAGGCCGGAAAAAAGCTGATCTTTGACGCCGTGCATCAGATGCCGCACCTTCTTCTCTTCGCTCATAGACGAGTCGGCGTGATGGCAAAGGCGCATGTCTTCAACGTACATTGCGACCGCTTCGTTCGAGAGGTCAGGGCACGCTCCGCGTTCTCCCGGCGGTCACTGTTGGCGTACGTACCAATGAGTTGCCTTCGGAAGACCGGCCACGTAGAGAATGTGGCCTCACGGTTCTCGAACCACGTCCGAGCAGCGTCTTCAAGGCTGAAGTAGACGTTTCGCATTTTTGCAGCGTCGTCCCAGCCGTTAAATGTCGCGACCCTTTCGTAGTGGGCTAGCCAGTCCTCGGCGTCTTCAAACTGCTCACCATGAAATGGCTTAGGGGTACGTGGGGTCTGAAGAATGAGACAGGACGAATGGGTGGGAGGGACAGTCATGTTATGGGCGGCTGGTGTCGTTGCCATAGTAGGTTAGAAGCTAGGGGCTCTTCGTAAAGAGGGAAGGTTTCGGGGGGTAAGCCTCGGAGCTGCCGGCTTACACCATGAACGGGAGTGGTCACGAGAGGCGGCCACGTCGGGTCGTCCGCAGGAGAAGGGATCATCAATGGCATCTCCACCAGTGTTACGACTCGAGTCACAGGGGGACGTCAAGGTACACGGTACCGTGAAGGTAAGACCCGAGAGTCAGGTTTGCTCCTTGCTCCGATGACAGTGTCCAGTACCAGCGCGCCGCTCGTGCCAACAACCGCTTCGTCGTCGTTGGCACCAAGCACGGCTGTCGCGCGGCGCTAGGCACGTGGCAATATGCATGCAACCAAACAACCCTTCATTATCCACCGCAGTAAAATGTCGGACATCTGAATATGGACCCAATGAGCAGCCACATAACAAAATTTAGCCTTCCTTTGCCTCGCAAACCAATGAAGGCTAATTCATATGAGGAAGGGAAACATCTGATCATATATAGGACCGCTGCACACTGCCAAGAATGTTCTGATTTTTCATCAAGGATGGATCATAGAAAGGGTTTTGCCGATATTGTCTGCAGACACAAGTCTCTCAATAAAAGCCATAAAAAGGCATTCACACGCGCTAAAAATAAGTAAGAAGCTCTTCACATTATGTTCCAATGCCTCTAGCCATGAACACCAGTGGCTTAACGCAAAGATTCCACCCCTGCATGGCACAGTATTCCACAAGGCCTTCAAACGTATCGAAAGGTGTGTTGCAGGACTTTTTCTCGTCGAACATTTTAGTGCTTGCACGCCAGGGGGTCGAAAACGAAGCTATTTGCTTCTTACTTGTTCAAACATTTAACAAAAAACCTATCTTCAAGAGACCACACCATCAACCGAGCTGCACTGTCGATCCTGACTTGAAAATTTTGAAAAATTGAAAAAACAAAAATATTATTTCCAGTAATTATAGAGGAAATGTGCCTCGGGCGAAAAGTTACAACGATAGCTTGAGAGATGCCCGAGGCCCAATATTGGCAGAGCAACAAGACGTGTGACATTAAGGCGAAGATATACATATATTACATGAAAATTATGAAGCACAGAAAGAGCACATATATACAAATGAAACAGCAAATTAAAAGGTAGCACAGTGAATTAACGGCCCACAATAATGTAACAGTATGCACGAAACATTACAAAACGTAATGAAAATGAAGTTACTATTCTTATAATAATGTTTAAGGGAAGGAACGGAAAATACAGAGAAACAGTGCGGAATTGATAAAATTTAGCTTAAAGCCCTTAATTGAGGCGGTAACGATGTTTGGGTTGTGTATGTTATAATAATTTATTATGCGTGGTAAAGTAAAACGAAGGCTCTGGTTATCGTATAACGTCCTCGCTCGAGAAACGTCCCATATTTGTTTACGTCTGGTGTGAAAGGGATTTTCGTAAGGCTTAAGTCCAGATATATTCTTTAAGAAGCCAGTTAAGCACTGAGGTGACAATTTAAGGCAGGGATGTAGACGATACTCAAACATGGTATGTACACGATAAATCCTATATTGCGGAAATAATGTTTCTGTGTGGGCAGTGTAGCATGCACCAGCGATCAGTCTAACTGCCTTCTTTTGGAGACCGAGTATGATGTTTAGATTTGTTTGAATGTTGTACCCCAAACGAGGTGACAATAGTTTATGTGAGATTGACTTATAGCGTGATCCATAAGAAGCTTATGCTTTACGGAAAATTCGTTACGCAGTCTCGAGAGGAAATCAACAGATCTAGTAAGCTTGCTTTCAATATACATTACATGGTCAGACCACCTCATGCGAGAGTCGAATACAACACCGAGCGATTTGAACTGGTCTACAATTTCAATAATGTTATTTTCTAGATACAGAGTATTCTTTACTGTAATATCCAGGCTAAGGGGACGAAAAAATACTGCTTTGGTCTTGTTAGAGTTAACTACCAAACCATTAGCTGTGGACCATTTGTGGAGAGCACAAAGAACCCGATTTGCGCTATTGATTAATTCACCGCCAGAAGCTCCCCTAAGGAAAAACCTTGTGTCGTCAGCGTACTGAATACAACTTGTATGATAGGCTATGCTCGCAAGGTCGTTGGCATAGACATTAAAGAGGAACGGGCCGAGAAGGCTACCTTGCAGGACACCACATTCAATGAAAAGGGAGCTAGACTTGTGATTATCGACCGAAACGACCTGCTGGCGCATGTTTAAATAAGAACGAAAGAGTTGGAGGGAAATACCACAGAGACCATAGTTTTCAAGTTTACAGAGTAGTATTTCATGATTAAGAAGGTCGAAAGCTTTTGTAAAGTCAATGAAAATACCAAGGGTCAAACTTGTAGCTTCGATATTATTTAAAATAATTTCCTTTTGCAAGAGTAAAGCAGATTCCGTGGACTTGCCCTTTCGAAATCCAAACTGACTGGCATTTATTAAGGGATGTTTAGAAAAGAACTCACCGATTCTTCTCAGCATTACATTTTCAAGAGCCTTTGAAAACACAGGAAGAATAGGAATTGGCCTATAGTTTGTCATCTTGTTTGTTTCTATCGCCTCCTTTGAAAATAGCAGTTACGTTTGTATATTTAATTCGTGCGGGAAATATTCCTGATGTGAGCGACAAGTTAAAGATGTAGCTTAAGCATGGTTCTAAGAGATCCGCAACAAATTTAATTAGTTTAATTTGGAAGCCATCGAAATCGGTGCAGCTTGTAGCTTTTATGTTCATTATAACGCTAAAAACTTCCTTTTTCATATGAAAAACTGTCCAAATTATCTGTAGTCCTTTGGAATGAAAGTGAAGTTCCAGATTAAGTGCTTTGTTGCAGCTGCTGCAAAGGCAACCACAGTGTTTAACGATGCTGAGCTTCAACCAGTGCAGCATCTGATGACGATACATATGTGCTTATACTATCTCGGCCAAGGTCTTCTGGCGACGTCATTGTGCTGACTGCTGAAGTTTCTGGATGTGTGCTTGAAGCAGCTGGTATGTGCTGCTTTCGAGGATGTGGATGTTCCCGATGGCAGAAACGCGGCCAGTACAGGAAGCTGCAAGATGCATCAGAAACAATTGAAAGAAATGCGTGCTACACTGCATAACATCCTACGTGAAAACCGAGCAGACACTTTGACCGATAACGTGAGAAGTTGAGCGAGCTGGTAGGTATGCATGCTAGACAAGCGCGAAAGAAAAAACACGGAAGAGAAGACAGCACAACATAATACATTGACCAAGAGGGAGAGAGAGTCTCTTTAATGGAGAAACAGAGAATTTTGCCGGCGTTTAGACTTCGCTGGCATGCTACTCTATGTGGGTAGGGAAATTCGGGAGGGAAAGATTGAAAAAAGAATGGTGAGGGAAATAATAGAATTGAAGGGGGAGATAAAACATGGCCATTAAATACGTGTTAAGGTGCTTCGTGGAGTAATGATATAAAATCAAATATTGTAATGCATGATCCGACAAATGTGCTTTTAGAGTTCACAGCTTGCAAAATGCTTGAGGTAAACATGCGAGGGGAATTTAGAGTTTGTCAAGGAGTCCAATGTCTTTCAAATATGTAAATAAAAAGCTCATCGCGAGTCTCTGTTGCCTAGGGCAGGCTAAGGGACTTAAAACACTGTTCATTGTTAAAGGCAGTGGGGAGAGCTTCTCCATGCTGTGTTCATAGTTTGCACGCTCGTCAGCGTACGCAGTGCACTCAAGTAGGATATGTTCCACAGTTTCAATCGAGCCACAGTTGTCACAATACGGGCTGTTCATTTAACCGAAACGGTAGCGCAATCCATTTGTGTATGCACAGTTTAGACGAAGTCGGTGGTAAAGAGTTTCGAGTTGGCGAGGATATTTCGGACGAAGTCTTGATTTTAGATGTGGGTCAATAGAATATAGAAATTGGTAGTGATGCGTCGGCAAGCTCCAAAGTCGATACTTTGTTTCGGAAGCAAATCGTTTAGCCAGTTGGGATGCATCAGATTTCGTGAAGAAGGTCCTAATGTATCTTTGATGTTGGTGGCCTTTGCGAGCCGCTTCATCTGCTTTTTCATTGGCTTTAATGCCACAGTGAGCTGGTATCCATTGAAATGTTATGCAGTGCCCTGCGGCAATAGTCAAATGATAAAGATACCCGATGTGAAGGGAAGCAGGATGATGATTGTTTTTCTTCAGCAGGTACATTGACCAAGCCTGGCCGCCACCCGTATATCACATGCATAGTACGCATTTTTCAAGCTGGTAATAATCACCTCTCTAAGCTCATGAATAAGAAACAGTAATGAATACTTCTATTACTGTTCTATATTGACAATTCACTTAGAACTCTTTATTTAAAGTTCTATCGAGCACTATAATAAGAAGTGCTATAAAGTGCCAGCACTTTTTATTATACTGTTATTAGTTATTAATATTGTTATTGTTTATTACTTAATATTTATTAAAAACGTAACAAAAACGAGACCTGAGGAACGCTAGTGAGGAATTTACAGCATGCTGCTGGGCTCTGGAAGGTTCCTCCGGGTTTACAAGAGCACGAAAGGCCGCTAAAAAATAAGATGCACTATAATTACTGCCCAATAACTATGCCGCGTTCTTCTAAAGAAATCTACAAGCTAAATTTGATTAAGAACGCAAAAATGTTATTTTTTTTTATTTTACTCAGTAGTTGCAATATTTACAAACCCATTTGAAGATGTCCTTCCAAGCTTCCAAGCATGTTTTTCCTTCCTCCATGCTTCCAAGCGATTGGTGTTGCTGGCAATTGGTTTTTGAAGTCGTTTTGTTCCAAGTTTCGCGATATTATTTCTTTCCTTCTTCCATGCAATGGGCCTTGCCGCCGCGCTGTGACGTAGGGGCACGTGACAGCAGCGAGGGACCGCCCCAGGTGCAGGATTCTGTGAAATTTGTGTTGCCCTGCGTCTAAACGTCGGTTTCAGGGCGTTTTCGCAATACGCTTGTTTCGGCAACGTACGTAGCGCCTGATATTCTTTAACCACGAATATTCCTTCACCTAGACCTTAAGTAGTGTGAAGAAAGACACTTCTGCGTCGTTGGCGGCTCGGAGGCCATTATTTCAAGTAAAGGCGGAACTCAAACCGAGACCGTACATCTGGGCAGATATGCCAGAATTACATGGTGTTTAAAACCATGATAAAAGCTCCGCCTCCGTAGCCTTGGCTCCATGGCCAGCAAAACTTGTCCGCGAGTTAACAGAGGTCTGTTCGATTCAGAACTGGTTCTCGGCACCAATTCTGAAATAAGTTCCGATGGTGCCAGGCACATTCCCAGGCACGAAGGAAGATGTGAATAAGGCCGTCCACGAAAAATGCTACGGAGTAGAGCTAGAGGATCCATATCCATACGCAGAAGATTACAAAGGTGACCCAAATCCGAAAATGGACGAGCCGATCACGGAGGAAGACGTCCGGACGGCAATAGCAAGTGCCACTCGAAACACAGCGGCTGGTGACGACAAGATCACTAATGGCATAATTCGGAACATGAGCAACAGCAATATCAAGACACTGGCGCATTTCATGAACAAGCATTGGGAAGCAGGAACGGTGCCAGCGCAGTGGAAACACTCGGTGGTCATCATGATCCAGAAACCCGGGAAAAAATTGGCAATAGAGAATTTGCGGCCCATTTCTTTAACTTCGTGCCTGGGAAAGATTTCGAGAGGGTTGTCAATAATAGACTGAAAAATTACTTAGAGGACAGCGCTCAGATGCCGGACACCATGTTTGGCTTCAGAGAAAAGCTATCAGCCCAGGACGTTCTCCTGCAGATCAAAGAAGAGGTCTTGACGGGTATCCCACGCTCGGCAGAACACGTAGTTTTGGCAGTGGACATTAAAGACGCATTTGATAATGTTAGTCACAAGGCGATCTTAGATGGTCTGGAAGACACCAATTTTGGAACCAGAGTCTACGAGTACGTTAGGAGCTTTCTGAGTAACCGGACGGCCGAAATCAAGATTGGCAATATAGAAACAGAGACCTTCTCCCCGCCCAACAAAGGGACACCTCAAGGAGCAGTCATTTCTCCCACGCTGTTCAAGGTGGCAGTGATTGGCCTGGCCAGGCGCCTCGAGAAGGTGGAGGGCATACAGCACGCTATGTATGCTGATGACGTCACCATCTGGACGACCACAGGATCACTCGGGGAGATGGAAGCGAAATTGCAAGAAGCAGCATCTGTCATCGAAGAATATCTAAAGCAGAGGGGCTTGGAGTGCTCATCAAGAAAATCAGAGCTGCTCAGATTCTGGCGAGGGAAGGGCAACCGCTCTGCTCCCACAGATCAAGGCCACAAGCTCGAGATCAGGCTGCAAGGGGAGACAGTACCCGAAAAGACAACCGTGAGGATCCTGGGGATGTGGCTCCAATCGAATCAAAGGTGTCAACACACACTTAATCTGCTCAAGACCTCGACGAATGATAGCACGGGTGACCAGCAAAAAGATGGGGATGAAGGAGCCCGACACACTCAAACTTGTCCGGAGCCTCGTTTTTAGCAGAGTAGCGTATGCTCTACCCTACTTCAATATGACCAAATGAGAGGAAGACAGAGCGGACGCCATCATCAAAATGGCTATCTAGACCGCACTCAAGCTCCCCAAGAACACACCGAACCACAAGCTAGCAGCTCTGGGTCTGCACAATACAATACAAGAATTAGCAGAAGCCCAAATCAAGTCACAGCTAAACAGACTTCTACAAACGAGGACGGGAAGGCGGGTGTTGGAAAGACTGGGATATAGCACACACCTACAGGTATATAACAAGACAAGAGGGGTATCGCGGGAAGTCAGAAATTGGTATCGAGTTCGGCCCATACCAAGAAACATGGACCCCCGCCTACACCCGGGAAGGAGGCAAGCAAGGGCAGAGTATTATGAAAAAACATTCGGCCAACAAGACACGTCAAGGTTCACCGACGCAGCCTTATACGAAACCAACGCAAAGAGGGCGATAGCCACGGTCACAGACTACGAAGTCCGCGAGGTAGTTAGCGCCTCGATCCAAAACTGTACAGTCACGGAGGCAGAGGAAGTGGCTATCGCACTGGCCATTAGGCAAGGAAGAGAAACGAGAGAGTCTGACGATACTGTCAGACTCTCAATCCTCGTGCAGAGATTTTCAACGGGGTAAATTATCTAAGGTAGTGCACCAAATCCTTTCTTCCACAAGCGAGCCAACACAACAATACACTCAAACACTAGTGTGGATTCCGGGGCATGCAGGGATCACGGGGAATTTGTACGCAGACAGGGTAGCACGAGGACATGCAACCTACCGTGCGCCCAACATTCTCGCGACAGAGGACCTGATTCCGCTTGACCCTGACTACACCACAATACTACAACACTACAGAGGCTTGCGGAAAGTATATCCGGAGCCGCATAAAAAGCTCAGCAATGAGGAGGCCATAGATCTGAGGCGGCTACAGACGGGCACCTTCATTAATTTACACATATTACACATGATGCATCCCACGACATTCAGAGACGAGTGCCCGTGGTGCGGGAAGACCCCTACCCTGTACCACATAACATGGGAATGCAGCTCACATCAACTACAAAAAAATTGAAAACCCAAATGAAAAACAGTGGGAGGCTTTGCTGGCCAGCTCTGACCCGGAGACTCAGCTCTACCTGGCCACAAGAGCTCGCAAACTGGCGAAAGCCACTGGTGCCCTGGCGGCGCCAACCGCTCGTCAGCCTCGGTTGAAGAGGCGAAGAAAAAGATCCCCGAGCAGTTAATAAAGTTCACTCACTCTCTACCTTGGCGGACGGTGCGCAAGAATTGGTCGGAAACGTCGCGAAAAAACAAAAATCGATTGATCACCTGGCGTAAAAGGAGAATGTAGGGTGCCTCGATGCGCGCGAGGGGGGCGCGCGCATCAAGGCACCTTAGAAGAATGCGCCACGCTCCGGATCGTGAAACGCTCTTCCTAATTCCCCTTGTCAACAGCGAGAATGATAGCGAAATTCCGCGAGTGGCAGATACTGCGCCTTTCCTTTCCTCTAGACGAATTACAGAACGCCGGTGAACTTTAATGCGTTCTATGAAATGGTGGTTGTGTTCAAGGGGCGCGCGATGTACCGTCACGACAGGTTATACGTCACAAGGCGATTCATGGAGTGGAGCTAGGGAGCAAGGACACTATAAGCAGAAAGCTGGGCTAGTTGGTTGGACTCCATTTGAAGTTTAAGACTAGAGCTTAAGACGAAGACACAGAAAAAAGGGACACCGAGGACGAGCGCTAAATATCAACTGAAATTTTTACTTCGACAGAACACACATAAACACAAGTTCGGTGGGAGGTGCGCACGCAAAACTGAAATTAAAACCAAGAAAACTAGGCTCATCTTTTTCACACACGTGGAAAGCTCTTTTCAAGATATAAAGTTTCCTTTTCCGACAGGGCGAGAGAAGGCAAGCTAACACAATTATCACCTTCCCTGTGAATGTGGAAAACCTCGAAAATCTCTCGCTTTAATCTAGTGCCACCCCCAGGCACACACGTGGCTTCATATGCTTGCTTGCACCCGCAACGCTTGCAATGTTCTAAAAGAATACCGCCCCCCCCCCCCCCCCTATGGAATTAACCAGCGCATGGTGCTCTCTTATGTATGTACACCTTTATTAAGGAGCCGGCAAAACGACGGGTTAAAGCGTCGTGACGCTGGCCACGCGTCAGCCCGGGGTTATGCCCTACTCTGCACTACCTCATTTGGCCCGTTTGTGGTGGGTTGTGAGGCTTGTGCTTCTCTTAGCCGGTCGTTTAGACCATTCCGACTGCCCAACGTAGCACTTCCCGCAAGGTAATGGTATGCGGTAGATAACCTGTTTTGCAAGACATAAACTTGCGTTCATGGTTGACTGGGCAGGCTGGCTTCTTCGTTCACAGCTTTGTACATGTGGACCAGCATATCGGAGGCAGGGAACAAAACATCCAAGCTACACTTCTGTCCAACTTTCTTTAGCCGGTGCGAAAGCTGATGAACGTAAGGTATGGCTGTTCGCCTTAACCCTCCGCCGCCATTTCGGCCTCTCATGCATCATAAGTCTCTCATACAGCGCTCATCCTGTGTGTCCTTTTTTCTGTGTCTTAGTCTTAAGCGCTAGACTTAAACTTCAAATGGAGCAAGGACACGCCGCAAGGCTCTGTCCTATCGCCTTTCCTCTTCAATATGGCCATGACAGGATCCGAGCGTACGCGATGAAACCCGGCGCAAGCTCCCATCGCTACCCGAAAAATAAGCTCAAGGAATCTCCTTATTCAAGATTTGAATGGTGTAAGAAGAGAGCGGTCATTCTCATATGTGCAGCAGACATTTCAACGAGCAAGATTTCGTCCATGGAATTTGCGCTGAGGGGTCTAGTGAGTAGCGGCGGAAGTAACGGCGCGAGCGTTTCAATTTGCGCTCATCATTTGTGAAGCTAACAAAGACGTATTGCTGGCAAGATGGAAAAGATACTGCCGGCACGGAGCAGTACGCTCCCATAACAAGGCATAATCATGCGAAAGCAGAAGGTCTCATTCTTCTTAATCAAGTGACACGGAAGTGTCACTGCAGTGAACTAAAAATTCTGTAGTCCCCGGCAGTGGTATGCATGATGAATTGTCTCAGGCAGCGTATGCAGTGCTGATGTAATTTAAAGTGTCAGTTTACGTGAATAAATAGTAGCAGTGACAGCTGCTTTCGCACAATGGACCTAAGACATCTTCCTTCATGTTGCAGATACGCGCCTTGCTTGAAACCCGTTTCTGCCCTGGCTCTGAGCTCTGCCATCGTACCGTGACGACGCCGATCCAAGACGAAGATTGCGTAGAATCTGTCCTGCACCCCGCAGCCATCGCTGGACAATGGCGTTAAAACAACTATCACGATGCTCTGTCATCAGGCTGTGACTAACTAGGACGGGCAAAACGTGATCGCTTCACGGATTATAAAGCCAGCGCGGTTCCTCTGACGCGGCATTTTGACAGCAGCGGTAGCGCTTTTCGTACATTAAGCCTAAGACATCTTTCTGCATGTTGCAGGTTAGCCTCGTCTGGAATTTTTTGAATTTGCATATTTTCTGCATTCCTCACTGCTGCTGCTGCCATTGAAGATTTTTACTGAATCTTGGGAGTTTTATTTTTTTGCTAAATGACCAAAGACATAGCAAATCTTTTTCAAGAGTTGCGAGATGACATCAAGGCCGAACTAAAGGCTTTCAAAGTGTCAGTGGAACGAAACTGTCGTACTGAGGACAGAGGTGTTCGTATCGACTTAGAAGAAATGAAAAAAGTATCAACTTCATTAGTCTTAGCTTGGATTAGGCGAACCAGCGACTTGAAGCCACCGGCAGTGAAAATAAGTCGCTAAAGAAGGAAAATGACGCCATCCGACTGCAAGTACGTTCACTTGAAAAGGACTTTGAGGCATGCCAATCTAATCTACTTAAATAAGAGGAGTACACAAGAGACCGGAACGTGTAAATTAAAGGCGTTATTGAACAGCAGAATGAAAACCTTCATGACATCCTTGATAACATTGGCAAAGCCGCCGGTGAACCGATAGCAGCCAACGACATAGACGTCTGTCATCGAGTAGCCACCAAAGACGAAAATCAGAACATAGTCGTACAATTTTAGAAGCGCTAGAAAAGCGACAAGTTTCTTGAGAAAGCTCTCAGAAAAAGAATCACGAACAAAGATATTGGACTGTTCACCGATTCCTCGGTCGAGTCATCCGAAGGGCTGCCGATCTATATAAATGAAAACCTTTGCCCTCTTGTCAAGAAACGTTTAGGGCTGGCTGTCACTCGAAAGTGCCAACACAACTGGAAGTTTGTGTGGACGAAAATAGGCACAGTTCTTTTGCGTCGCACTGAAACGTTGACCCTGTTACAAATACTGCGAGAAAGTGATGTCGATAAGATCAGTTCTGAAGGTTAAAACCTGATCTCCTATGCATGCCTAGGCACTGACCACCGCATTTGGTGATAATGGCTGCCGACCTTGTCCGAACATTTAGCTGAAATAGTGGCAGCGAACAACGCAAACAAATCGATTGAGCTTTTTCACCTTAACGCTAGATCTGTGACCTCAAAACGCGATGACATACTTTTTCTGCTTGAATAATGCAGTGTTAAATTTGATATAATGTTTACGGAAACATGGTACACCGGTGTCTCATAATACTTAGTACTACCGGATTACAATCATTTCTGCATCAACCGTAAAGATAGCAGAGGAGGGGGTGTATCCATCCTGATTTCTTTGCCAGGTTATGAGATCGTAAATGAGTACAACGTGATCTGCGAGCATTATGAAGCTCTATGTATTATTAACGATGCTAATATTTGTACAGTCCTCTACAGACCACCCAACGGTAGCCTTTCTGCATTTATTAGCTTTTTTGATTCTTGCTATCCCACTGCGATGAAACGGCAGGTATTCTTACAATAGGTGGTGATATGAATTTAGATATCCAAAACGAAACTAGTCCCGCCATTGACTTTTAGTAATTATGCGCAGTAACGGTTTCCGCAATGTTATTAGCAGTCCGACGCGAATTACTTGTTTTACATCAACCCTGCTCGACTTGTTTATTACAAATCACGCTGCTGAAGATAGTTTATCAAGAAGACTTAGCAGTTAAGTCAGTGACCATTTGCCATATTTCTTCAATAATAAGAGTGCTAAAGCTTCCAAACATAATCAGTTCAGTTCAGTTCAGGCGTTCAGTCGTGTCCGACTCTTCGTGACCCTATGGACCATGTCACGCCACGCTTTCCGGTCTCTCACTATCTTCTTAACATCACATAGCTTCATCTGCAATGCCTCGAGAATGCCATCTAACCATCGCGTTCGCTGCCTACCCCTTCTCCGGCGACCCTCAACCTTTCCCAACATCAAATCTTTCTCCTGCGACTCCTCTCTTCTCATCAGATGACCAAAGTAGCTGAGCTTTAACTTTAGAATTTGACCCTCCAATGAGCAGTCAGGGTTTATGGTCGACAATATCGACTGATTTGATCTTCTGGCAGTCCAAGGAACTCTTAAGAGTCTTCGCCAGCACCACAATTCAAACGCGTCAATTCTTCGGCGGTCAGCCTTTTTCACAGTCCAACTCTCGCATCCATACATCACAACTGGAAAGACCATAGCACGGGTTATACGGATCTTGGTTGGCAGACTAATGTCTCTGCTCTTTACTAGGCGGTCAAGGCTAACCATTGCTCTCTTTCCCAGAAGCAGGCGTCTCCTAATTTCATGGCTGCAGTCTCCTTCCGAGGTAATCTTGGCTCCCAAGAACAGAAAATCTGTCACAGCTTCCACTTCTTGTCCATTGATGCTCCAGGACTTGATAGGGCAAGACGCCATGATCTTCGTCTTTTTAATGTTCAGTTTAAGCCCAAACTTCTCACTCTCTTCTTGTACGCGCATCAGAAGTCTCTTGAGTTGCACTTCACTTTCTGCCATTAAAGTGGTATCATCCGCATATCTAACGTTGTTGATACGTTTTCCAGCAATCTTCACTCCAGCTGATGACTCGTCCAGACCGGCCTTCCTCATGATGCACTCTGCATATAGGTTAAATAGGCAGGGCGACAGTATGCAGCCTTGCCTCACCCCTTTCTCAATCGGAAATCAATCAGTAAGACCATGCCCAGTTCTGACTGTGGCCTCTTGCCCTTCATAAAGGTTCCTGAGGAGACAGATGAGGTGAATTGGAACTCCCATCTCTTGGAGAGCTTGCCACAATCTGCTGTGATCTACGCAGTCAAACGCTTTCGCATAATCAATAAAGCAGAAGTAAATGGGTTTCTGGGACTCTCTTGCTTTTTTAATTTACACGTTCCGGTCTCTTGTGTACTCCTCTTATTTAACTAGATTAGATTGACATGCCTCAAAGTCCTTTTCATGTGAACGTACTTGAAGTCGGATGGCGTCATTTTCCTTCTTTAGCGACCCAAACATAATAGGTCGATGTAATAAAATATCGTCAAATAAGAACTGACACAATAGCAAACTTCACGCCATTATGCAAACTGACTGGATCGACGTCTTCATGCTTAAAGATGCCAACGCTGCTTAAGAAGAATTTATGAAAATATAGAAAAAACACTACTACACCTCCTTCCAAACCAAATCACGTCGGCAGCATAAAAAGGCGCGTAAACCTTGGGTCACTCGCAATCATGTTAAGCTTATCAAAAAGAAGAACAACCTTTATCACTCCTTCATTAGGTCTCGCGATGCAAATAAATGGGAGGCATACCAATCCTTGTGAAATTAATTAAATAAGAGTCTAAAGTCTGCAAAGGACGAATAATATCTGCGCACTTTTCACAACGATTGCTTGAAAAAGAGCGAAGTAGTGTGGAAAAAGCTAAATGGCATCATAAACACAAGTAGCAGGAAGGATTGATAGCCTCGCTGCTGATGATCCACAGATAAACGGAATGAATCTGGCTAACAAATTCAATGATTTTTTTTATAGAGGTCGGCAATAGCACATAGTGCTCTGAAGCCGCAATAAATATTCCGGACCTGCAAAATACCTTATTTTTCTGCCCCACTTCTGTATCTGAGATAGCAAGGCCCTTTCAAGGACTTAGCAACAGTAGGGCTCGCGATGTAGATAATTTAGAAATAAACCTATCAAGCATGTGATTGATGCAATAGCATCGATTTTAACACACATTTACAATGTTTCTCTTTTAAGTGGTGAATTTCCACTACAGATGCAGGTTGCTAGAATAATAATAATGTACAAGGGGGGAGATAAAAAAAGAAATCACCAATTACCGTCCACTTTCTATACTGCCGATGTTCTAAAAAGGATTAGAGAAGGTAATTATTTCACGCATTCTAGATTTTGCCGAAAAGTACAGCTTGTTAACCGAACATCAGTTCGGATTTATTAAGTTCCATTCCACAGAAGACGCTCTCTTAGTTCATAAGGAAATAGTATTGGAGAACTTTGAGAGTGAATTGGCAACACCAGGAATCTATATAGACTTCCGAAAAGCATTTAATTCTGTAAACCACCTTATACTTCTTGACAAATTAGAACGCTATGGATTCCGCGGAGTTTCGCAGCACCTAATTATATCCTACCTTCAGGGACGACACCAGTACGTCGAACTAAACCATTTTAAATCGAGTTTAAAACTAGGAAAATCCGGAGTTCCACAAGATAGCATTCTTGGTCCTATCTTGTTTCTTTTTATATTAATGATATTGTACGAATTGCAAGCCACTGTAAATATATAATGTATGCAGACGACTGCACGGTTCTGGTTTCTGGCAAGGACCTAACGCAGATTAAAGAAATAGTAGATGTTTTCTGCTGTGAACTACAGGAGTGGTGCCAAATGAACAGATTAATACTAGTTGAAAGTAAAACATTATGCGTCTTATTCCGTGCACCAGGAGCGCCAATTACCCCTCCTGATTACTTTCGCTTAGTTCCTTATTGTACAAAAACGGTAAAACATATAAAAACAGTAGGACTATAGTTTTGTCTGAACATTTTTCGTGGAATGAGCATATTAAAAAAATTTCATCAAAAACTTAGCAGGGTTGTAGGTATCTTGAACCGAAGTCGCCGAATTCTTCCTGTTAATATCAAGAAACTTATTTACAACGCGCTTTTTAATTCTCAAATTCACTACTGCTCTTTATTTTGGGCGAATACCTCGATAACAAATATTCAGAAGCTTGTACTACTACAAAAGAAAGCCGTCCGCGCTTTAGAGAATACGCCTCGGTTTGAACATGCACAACCACTTT